>NC_062284.1:44458600-44761630 GCF_902655055.1 Lutra lutra
GCAGGGGAATGGGAGGACCCCCACTTTCTCTGGGTGATTTTCCAGTTTACTCGCCATAGTTCTGGACTCAGGAAAGAGGCCTTGCAGGAATTTTATTTTGCCCCTACTAGTACTGCAAACAATGTTGAAAGAAAGCTTAGGCTTCCAGGGGGATAAATGTTTATTTAAAACAGCACCACTTAAACCCCAGGGCTTTGCTTTCATTATTTCTGATAAGTCTGTATTCCCAGCAGGTCCTGTTTGCCCTGAGTTGATGGTATAGTCTGGGGGACAACAGAACCCTAGTTTCTGACTCTCCTCTGACTGATAGCCAGTCAGTCCTCTCCAAACCTCAGCTTTTAAATCCGTGTATTGGGATTGCTGGAGAATCTTGCTTATAGGGTTCTTTTAAGGATTAACAATGTCATGTTTGTAAAGCCTTAGTCATTGCAAGTTCAGTTCAAATAGGGTAACCTGAGGCCCCTTTCCCTTTCCCCATGGAAGCTCTTTTATAAATAAGGGCTAACTTCCCTGGCGAAGCCTCTGGCTCCCAGTAAACCCCCACATACGGAGGCTCTAGCGATCACAGACCTAAAGAGGCGCTGATAGGCCATCCAGCACTGTTTCTAGAGCTTGAATCCAGCCCCGCCCGCTCCGGGGCGCTTTGGGTCCCTGAGCCAAGGGCCATCCAAGGTACACCCAGAAGGTGGGCCCTGATGAGACCCAGGGCTCTCCACTCCGCCTTCTGACAGGTGCTGTTCATATCACTGGGCACCGAGCAGAGCCCTGGACAGAACACAGAGCCCGGCTTCATCAGAGACCGTGCTCGAAGTCTTCTCTCGGATCCGAGGAGATCAAGGGGTGTCCCATGCTTCATGAATCCACTGACTCATTCAACTGGGGTTGAAGGGAGCGTTGAGTGCTCTGCAATCTATCACTTCTGACGGGTTATGACCTCTCACATCCTTAGTTTATCACTAAAACAGGACCAGTACCCTCTCTGTAACACTCTGGTGAGATGATGTATAAATGTGCAGTGACTGGAAGGCTGGGGTAAGGAAAAGGGGTCCGCACATCCATGGGGCCCTAGAAAAGCCAAGTGCCTGGCAGAACCCACAAGGCCTAAGTACTGGGAAGAAGCAAGCTGGGTCCGTATGGGGGTGATCCAGGAACACTCAATGGAGGACTGACCCCAGCTCCCACAGGGTCTAACTGTGAGTGGGGTGTTCCTTTCCGCAGGCACAGTGCAGCAAAGGCAGAGTCAGAAAGCCTGAGGCCTGGGGAAGCCAGGGCAGATGGGAGCCTGTGTTCCAAAGCCACTGGCGAATGGCTTGGACGTTACTGTTACTGTGTCCTCGCAGCCTCTATTCAGTCTACGAACTTTCCCAGCTCCTGAATGCTCCTTTCACTCTGTGTCTGGCCAAGGCAGCCAGTGGCCAGAGAGAGGAAGAGCTGGGAGCGGGTGAGGAACCTTGGCGCCAGGGCGGGACGGTGCTCCTGGGTGGAAGGCGGACAGCAGTCACCACACCGCGCTGGGGAGCCTGCGCAGGAAGCTCAGTGCCACATGCTCCTAGGTCAGGGGCTCTGAGTCACTCCTTGGGAGGCGGAGCCTGCTGGGGGGACACGGTGCCATGAGGCTTGTCTTACAGGGACACACTGGCCCGTTTCTGCTCAGGCTGAATATTTGGAGGGGCACTAAGCTCCCTTGGGACTACTGTCGTCAGCAGGCATGCAGACAGGAAGCCAGGGCTCCTAGCTCTAGCCTGTACACGCCCGTGATCCAGCACTTGCCCTCTCCTGACCTCAGATTCATGGTCTGAAAGAGGAGAGGTCACCTGACACCTTGGCTCTGGGGTTCCTCTAGCTCTAGGATTCCATGCCTAACACTTGCTTTTTGCTAAAACTAAATGCACCAGATGTGGGTTTCATCTGACTGGCAGTGTTGGGCAAAGGCCACAAAACAGGGAGGCCCAGAACAAAGCTGTCCCTTTTTTTTTTAAGGTGGGGGGTCCAAGTTTTCTGGGAGTTAAGGGTCATAAACGTTGCAAGTATTTAACTGAATGATCCAGCAAACAAAAAAACTGCCCAAGCCTCCACAGAGGGGCTGAAAATGAGCTAGGGAAAATAAATACCTGTGCCAGGCCCATCGTTTGAGCGGGCTGCCAGGCTGACCCTGGCCCTGAAGCACATGGGAAGCAGCAGCCTGTGGTGGGAACTGGCTGTAGACCAAGACGCATGGCCCAGATGCCTTGCCCTCTTCCTGTTCCCACTCCCAGCAGCCAGCACCTTCACAGCTGCTTTCATGATGGCCCTTTCTTCCAGAACCACACACTCACTCTGACACGCCTGACAGACAGGCACATTGGCCAGGGCCCTCAAGGGCTGGGTTCAAGCACCAAGAGTGTGACCCCCCCCCCCCAGCCCCCCGAACAACTCTGCACCATCCACCATTCAAGGCTACAAAAGCCACGCACTGGTTCTCATATTAATTCGCACATTCACTCGCTTGTTCTCGTGGTCGCCCATTTGTTCATGCTGAATGCCTACCTGCAACGGTGGTCCCTGCTGCAGCCCTCGCCCTCCTGCAGAGACACGCTACTGTCAACCACCCTCTTCCTGAAGCCCACCACTGGCTCGTCATGCGCAGCGCTGGAATCCCACTCCTCTGGTTAGCCTCCTCCTGGCCCAGTGGGGCTGCACCCCATACTAGGTATCCTGGGGCCACTCAGGACAGGCTCTCACTATCCGGTTACACTCCAAACCCAGCTGCAGAGGAGGAGGAAGGGGTCGCTGAGGGGATGAGGCACGGGGCTGATGCAAGGGCCCTGGGGTGAGGGAACGAAGTAGGACACCCAGGATGACAGAATAAACGAAAGGAGGGGCCTCCCGCTCCCAGCTCCCACTCGAGCTGCTCTGTCATATCGAGACAAGCACAGCTCACTCTCAGTGTGAAGGAGTGCTTCTGATGGGCCAAACGCTGTCAGTGAAACTAGCTCGAAAGCTCCTTCCTTCTCAGTCAGAAGCTCCACTGGAGTTAAGAAAAGCAGCCCATGCTCTGGTTCCTGAATTGGCTTTATTTCTCTGCATAAGGAACCCTGCACAGGCAATTCAAATTAAAACAAAATAAATATATGAATATTCATGTAAAACTGTCCTTTCTAATGAACAATTATACACAATGTACAATTTCATGTTCACTGGGTGGGTTTACAAAATGTACCATTCCCAACTAAAAATGCACCAAAATGGTTCCATGCAAACTTATCAAAAGTGACCAAAAATGTGGAGGGAAAAACCTGACTGAGAGCACTTCGTCTTTTTTTTTTGTACAATCACAGAAAAATAAAAACATCTAATTTCTTTGTTACATTTAGAGAAACTAAATGTGGCCACTGTTTATAATGTCGGTTTATGTTCCTAAACATCTATGTAGTTACCATAAAAGTGTGTCCACATGAAACTGGAAGTGAGCATTGCTGAGCAGTGGGGGGCGGTGGCCCCCGCGGTCAGTAGTCGGTGTCCGAGCCCTCGGCATTGTCCACGTTCCGCGAGAGCATGTAGTTGTCCATGTCGATGGAGCGGCAGTTGTTGATGGCGTAGCGCAGGCGCTCGGCCATGACCAGCTGGCTCGAGTAGGGGGGCAGCCGCAGCTGGAAGAAGCAGGTCTGTGAGGTAGGCAGACTGTCGTAAGGCTGTGGAGAGAGAGCCAGAGCTGTGACTGCAGCATCGGGGGGGACCCATAAGTTACCACTGTCCCCAAATCAGAAGCAGCACTTCTCCCAGCCTTCCAGATGGGCTCCACGGAATCGAGTGCAGGGCCGACTTGAGGGGAAGGAGACACTGGTGGAAGGAATGTGGGCTCTGGTGTCCCCAGCCTTGGAGGCTTCTGGTGACCATGCTTCCTTCTCTCCTCACCATCCCCATGGCCCCATCTGCAAAGTGCGAGCAAGCTCTGGTGGGAGAACAGGCTTCACACAGGGCCTGCCACGGGACTGCCAACGGAGCTCACTCCCTTTGATCAGGAGGGTGCAGACCCGGAGCTGCTGCATGGAGCCCCTAACTGCCAGCGAAATGGAAACACCTGGAAGGGCACCCCCGGACGCCTCCACCCTTCTCCTGTCCCTCCTAGCGGGCCTTCTGCATCCTTTGCCTACCCTGGCTGCCACACACAGTTCACACAAGGAAGGAGCAGTGAATTCAATCCTAGTCTGTCCATTAAATGCACAGTCATGCAGTCATTTAAAATGATAATCATGATGACTCGCAGCAGAACAGAAAAGTGCGGGTGCCGGGTGGCTCAGGGCATTATGCCTCTGCCTTCGGCTCAGGTCATGATCTCAGGGTCCTGGGATCAAGCCCTGCATCGGGCTCTCTGCTCAGCAGGAAGCCTGCTTCCCTCCCCACCCCTGCCTGCTTCTCTGCCTACTTGTGACCTCTGTCTGTCAAATAAATAAATTAAATCTTTAAAAAAAAAAAAAAAGGAACAGAAAAGTGCTCGGGACAGACTGAGCTAAATACAGCACACAAACTCAGGTATGCCACAGAGGTGGAAGGTGGAAGGGCAGCTACCGCAGCGGAGGGCATATGCTCTCTGGTCTTCCCCGAAAACTCCACGATCTCCCACACTCTCCGTAACGACAGAAATGATAGTACATTTTTCTATTTGAAGATAGGTTTTAAAAAGGGACTTGCCCTTTTTTTTCTTGCTCAACTCCTTGAAACCAGCCCTCCCCTTCCTCCTTGGAGCCCTATACCTAGTGAGAGCATTCCAAAGAGGTGGGAGATGGAGGGCCTGGAGGGCCTAGAAGCCTTTCTGGGCTGGGGCCAGTGAGGACACAGAAAGCTCAAATGTAGGAAAACCACAACCAGCAAAGACACTGAAGGGCAATGTGAACAGGTGCCTCTGATTTGGAAGGTGGAGCGACGGTCTAAAAGTCACAAAGGAGGGACCCACTGTGGTCAGTTTTCTGAAGCTGAAAAACCTCAGGCAGGGGATTAGTGGTGGATTAACTCCTGGGATGGCAGGGGTAGCCTGGGACAGACAGAAGGCAAGGATTTTTTCCAGAGCTGAATAGAAGCAAACCATTGCCTCCACCCACCTCTCTCTGAAGCAACAAAACAGATTTACAACTGATAGTTTCTGGCAAGTCATGTAGAAAATTTATGGAAAGGCTCTTTTCATAGCCCTTCCTGTGCGTGGCCTCTCCGGCAAGTCTAGCCCAGGAGTGGAGCCCAGGCGGGCAGCTTCAGGAGGCAGCAGGGGAGGGACGGCTCTGGCTGCAGCAACCTCCAGGAATAGCTACTGGAAAAACACCAGAAAGGCAGACACTGAAACTGGCAGGAAGGGTCCTTGTGCGAAGAGGCCCTACTTTCCCTACTGTTTCCAGAATAAACATCACGGGCCCTGCTCAGAGGACTGTCCAGCTCTTGGGCGGTTGGGGAAGGAAAGAGAGAGAACACAAACACTTCTAACTTAATGCTGAGTTCAAGGGATGTACCAAGTGTCCTGGAGGTGGACGGAAGGAGATCTAAGTCTGCCCTCAGAAATGGTAAGGGCAGCAGGAAAGCATCCATGAGGGTTTCCTGGAGGAGATGACATTGGTGTTGGGCCTAAAGGATGAGTATGCACTTGCCAGGCACAGATGGGAAGGAGTGTGAAGGAGAACTCACTAAAGCAGAGGGAATGGCCTACACGAAGACACAGAAGTTTAGAAACAGCATGGTGTGTTGGGAAAAAAAGGTAAGCAGTCTGTTCTGGCCAGAACACGGTACGTGTTAAGAGGTGCTGTAGGGGGACGCCTGGGTGGCTCAGTTGGTTAAGCAGCTGCCTTCGGCTCAGGTCATGATTCCAGCGTCCTGGGATCGAGTCCCGCATTGGGCTCCTTGCTCAGCAGGAGCCTGCTTCTCCCTCTGCCTCTGCCTGCCATTCTGTCTGCCTGTGCTTGCTCTCTCTCCCTCTCTGACAAATAAATAAAATCTTAAAAAAAAAAAAAAAAGGTGCTGTAGGAAAGCTGCGGCAGAGGCCAGACTGTGGAGATATTTAAGGCCACTGAAGCAGTTGGCATTTATTCTGGAATCAATGCCGGGTGCCCCTCCTGGTCTGAAAGGAGAGTGACATGGTCAGATGCGTGCACGAGAAAGAGGACTCTGGCAGCAGCGTGCGTTTCAGGTTCTAAGCTCTTTTATCCCTCAGCCGTCTGTCAGAATGGCAGCTGGGCTGCAGCTCTGCAGCTGGGGCTTTTCATCAGGCCGCAAAGAAGCCGCCCCGCCTACACAAGCAGCCACAGGGCACATGCACCACGTTCACGGTTAGGGTCTCCGTGGAAGCACACTAGACCACATCTGAGTGCACAAGTCACACGAAAAGGCACAGGAAGTAAGAGGCAGAGGCAGAGGCAGCAGGACAAGCCCTCTGGTAAGCTGAGCGCTCACGCAGGAAGCTGCTGGAGGATTTCTCAAAGGTTGCTGGTGGTAGGGCTTTTTTTCACTCAAGCTATATTATGTTTCTGAACAAGTTTTTCTGCTTGATTTTCTTTCAATCAGGAAACCTCAAACACTAAGCCTGAACTGGCAGGCCTACCCGAGGGTCACTGTGCGGTTTTCCCAGCTGGCGAGCGGCGCGGAAGCAGCAGGAGACAGGACGGGGACAGCAGCGCAGCTTACTTACCCGATCGACCTTCATGATCTGAAACCTCTGAGAGATGTCCGCAGTGTTGGCCGGGAGGCGAGACCTTCCGGACACAAATCTCATGAAGAGCACGCGCTCCTCGTTGGAGAAGTCCTCCAGCGTGCGCCAGAACCACTGCACCAGCTGGTGCTGCTCGTCCACCTCCCGGTAGCGCACCACCTTCTTCAGGACCTCCACGGAGATCTCGGGCATCCCACACACCATCTGCTCTAGCTGCTTGGCCGTGAGGAGCGACAGCAGTGGCACCGGAACGATCCAGGACATCCCTTCTCGGACGGCAGCCACCTGCTCCCAGGAGAGCTGTGCATCAGACACACATCTGCAGACAGGGCACCTCCCACCTGCTCCTCTGCCCCCCAAAGACTCGACCTGTCCCCCGGAACCCAAGGCGCACATGGCCTACTTCCCCGGCCGCCAACCCTCTATCTGAGCTCCTCCCTGCCTGTGGGAGGGACTTCTACACTCCTTCCAGTCCCAGGTCAAGCCAATTGAGGAGCTTGCCTTCTGCTCCCACAAAACTCAGCCCGCCGCCCTAAGCCCCCACCCCTGGGGGTGCCAACCCACTGACTCCTATCCCCCAGCACGCATGGCTGTGCAGTTACACTGGGCCCTGGGGGCTACTCTGTCTCCTCCTTAGGGTAAGACACTCCTAGAGGATGTGTCTACGTTCTACTGTTTCTTGCACTTATATTTTTCTTTTGAAGAGTTATATCCTTCTGGTAAAACTTATTTGTGCTCATTGTAAAAAAAAAAAAGAAGTTAGAAAAGTACAAAGAAGAAAGTAAAACTACCAAGGCCTTTTGGAGGAAGGCAGTAGGAAGGACAGAGTATTTCATCAGGAGACTTGGGTGTCTGAATCCCAGCTCCGTTTCTTCTTTTACTTTAATTTTCTCATCTGAGAAATGAGGCAAATGACTGCTGCTCACACGACTATGATGAGAATTTTCGATGCATGTCTGTGTGCCCTGCTGCTTCTGTTCTCTCCCAGCATGGTGCAGAGAGCAGGTCAGCTGCGGAGTGCTGAGGGGGGCTGGAGGGGCTACCCACACAGTCTGTTTCAAAAACACCCCACGGTCGCACAGCAACGTACATCCTACACACAGACTCATTCACTGCTGTCAAGATTTGTTCATAAATCCTTCCTCACTCTTGGCCAACTCAGAACCACCAGTGATAATTAGCAAAAGGAAAAAACCTGAGGACCCAAGCAGGAGCCACACCTTGGAGAAGACCCTGGGGCTGTGATTGGTACAAAGAAGTCCCACCCTGGGCTAGGGAACAGGACTGGCAGCGAGGACCGTCTGGATGGTTATTAAAAGGAAGACTCCAGGGCGCCTGGGTGGCTCAGTGGGTTAAGCCGCTGCCTTCGGCTCAGGTCATGATCTCAGGGTCCTGGGATCGAGTCCCGCGTCGGGCTCTCTGCCAGCAGGGAGCCTGCTTCCCTCCCTCTCTCTGCCTGCCTCTCTGTCTACTTGCGATCTCTGTCAAATAAATAAATTTAAAAAAATCTAAAAAAAAAAAAAGGAAGACCCCAGCCAAAGTTTGCCCAAACACAAGCTGTTGTGCCTGGTAGAATACAAACCAAAAGCTATCTGGAAAAAAATGAGGCTGAGGTATGGGGCTGGCTGCTTGGCGGGGAACAAATGGGGACAGCTATGGGAAGAACACTGGGTTCTAAGAGAAGAGGAAGACGTGAAAGAGGAAAAAGGCCTCCTTGCTGAGAAAGGAACAAAGCTACGGCTGAGCAGAGCATGACTGGCAGAGAGTGGAGGGGCAATCTGACCCTCAGAAGAGCCTAGACCCCACAGTTAAACCTGGTTTGGGACTCTGGCTTCGCCTTGGGCACATCACTTCACTTCTCTGCCTCAGTGCTTTCATTTGTGAAATGTGACAGTAATCCTTCTCTCACAGAGTAACTACAGGAAACACCGCACACGAGGCAGCCTGGCCCCACACCTGGCATGCAGAAGGTATTCAATGTATTTTTAGCCAGTTACTCACTGGAGATTAAAATTCTGAACAACTGGAGACAAACCCTAAGCCCTGGCTGTGTGAACAGCACTGCCCACAAGACCTGCCCTCACTAAGGGATAATAGTTTTCTGACTGGACTTGGTCCAAAGCCGGAGTCAAAGGAACCAGAAATGAAAGGCACAGAACATACACACTTCAAATGATGACACAGCCTTCAAGCCTCAGTCTAGCTCCCAAGAAGACCCTAGCACATTCTGCAAATAAAGTACTACTAAAGTGGCTTTTAAGGACTGTATAACCAAAAACCCATTTTTGGACAAAATGTTCATTTCTTTAGTCACTCATCGCATTCTCATCATTTATTATTAAATGCTTACTACAATGTCAGCAGAACAAGGATATTTAGGAGATACACACACACACACACACAAATATTTATGTAATATATGTAGCACACATGTATGTAGTATATATAATATAATGCATTCTTCACTCAAAGTCTTACAAGCTAATTGAAGAAACAAGATTCGAACTCTGTGGTCTAGTTCTTAGACCACAACATAGAAGTATTATGGTATCTTGAAAAATTTCTAAGTATCAAAAAAGATTTCTACCGGCTATGGACTTGGAGGAAAGCTGGTCTGCGGAGGAAAGGCATTTGCAGCTGGGGCCTGAAGGGACTGCAGCAGGAGTGGGGGAAGAGGCACTCACACGGGATTGCAAGACCAGTGTGAGGGGTTTATTCACATGGCCCTGACTGACCCAACTGGAGTGGGGGACCCTGGGTTGGGGACAATAAGAGATGAAGACAAACAAAATGAAGGATGAGTGAGAAGGCAGGTGTAAAGGCCTGGGTGAGAGCTTGGCCTCAAGCCAACCAATTTAGAGCTGTCCTAAGGCTTTGAGTAAGGAGACAGGAAACCCAGAGGTAAGGCCTGAAGTCTCTGAACAGGGGCTGAAAGGCAGATACAAATTAACTGACATGGTAGTTCATATACCCAAATTCAGCAGTAACCAGTAAGCTCTTTTTTGAAGAGCTTTCTTGTTTGAAGACAACTGTAAACATTCATATGCATGTCCCAACGTTTCAGCTCACCTGTCGGTCCATCTCATGAAGTCGATATTCAATGGCCCTCTCCACATACTCCTTCCTGTTGGAAAATGTCAGTGGGATACTATTTCCACCAGGAATTATGGGAACCATCTTGCCATCAGCGCTCTGGCCAACAAAAGAATCAAGAGGAATCATCTAAGAAGAGGAAAAAAAATATTTTTACTAAAAAAATACCATACATTACACACAAATATAGCAAAACAGTAACAACATTAAGACTTCTAGGGATAGGGTGGAGCAGCCGGTTAAGCATCTGACTCTTGGTTTTAGCTCTGGTCTTGATCTCAGGGCCACGGGATCAAGCCCAGCCTCAGGCTCCACCCTCAGTGCCAAGTCTGCATGGGATTCTCTCTCTCCCTCTCCTAGCCCTGCCGCTGGTGTTTGCTCTCCATCTCCCCCTCTATCTCTCATATAAATAAATAAATCTTAAAAAAAAAAAAAAGGAATTTTAAGGATTAAAAATGAGGAATCGAGGTAGCTGATCATGCCACTTGGTCAGAAGGGAACGTGCTGACCCATCTGGCTATAGTTAACCATTTCTTTGTCCTCAAACCAGGTTCGATGAACTCTGGTCCCCCCAGGCCTCCCTCTCCAACTGGGTTCCCTTGCTTGTCCATTCTAGCAGGCAGAGAGTAGACCAAAGAGGAAGGAGAGGAAGCTGGGTGCTGGTGCCAACTCTACCCATGAGCGGCTTTTGAAGCTTTGCAGGTGAGCTGCTAGGGCAGCAATGGGACATGCTGTCAGTCAAACAGCAAGGGGAAGACCAGATCTGAGTTTCCCACAGAAAAATTCTGGTCAATACCAGCAGAACACGGACTGGCCAAGATTTACCTCATGGAAACTGTCCTCGGTAATCCCACTGTCTTCAATGTGAAGAATGCTGTTGAGGGTCTGCACATAGAGCAGATCCACCTCCTCCAGGTCTTCCAGGGTAAGTGGGACACAGCACAGCTGCTTCCACACCAGAGGGGCCAAGTGGAGGTCCAGAGGCTTCTTTGTGCGAATGGCAACCCCCATTAAAATGCCCAAGAACTTAAACTGCATTAAATGTTCATCAAGGCAGGCGGAGGGGTTAAAAAGAAACCTGCAAAATTAAAGGAAATTCTTCAAATAAAACTGACCTCATTTCTATTGGAAATAAGTTATCAGACAGCTACAGCATTAATCCAGACCTGTGCTGTTCAATGTGGTAGTCATTTGCCATATGTGGCTACTCAAATTCATTAAATAAAATTTAATGGAGTTCTTCAGCAACTCTAGCCACATTCTGAGTGCCCAACAGCCACATGTACCCGGTAGCTACTCTTTTGGACAGCACAGGAACCATATTTTGAGTTATTTTCAGAAGAGCCGTGAAAGAGGAACTGAATGGTCCATCTGTCCCTGAGTTACCTGCTCCAGGATGCCCTATCTCCTAAAATCATTTCATTTTATCATTTACAAGTCCATGAAGCAGGATCCAAAATTTAAGGTTTGGGAAATTTAGGCATTACACAGAACCACTAATACAAAGTGCTGTGACTTGACAGCATATCAAATCTTCCTGATGAGTTCTGATGCAGAAAATTCTTTGTGGGGAGGCCACGAGGGCCTTCAGAAACAGAAAATAAGTCAGGTTTCATTATCAAGTCTGGATTTCCCCTACCCCTCAATATTATCATTGAGTTGGTTCCATAATAGAGTCATGATAGAAGTGCTTCAGTTTCCTTATCTGTGAAAAGGTTGTAATAATAGTTCCTACTCCTTTGGGTTCTAATGAGGATTCCATGGGATAATATGTAAAAGTACTTCGAGCAGGGCCTGGCCTCCAATAAGCACTCAATAAGTGAGCTATCATTATTATCGTAGTCAAAAAGCACTTGATGACTGTCTCACCTATCCCGATTGTAGCCCACTTCTGCAGTGGCATTGGGAGAGGGTATAAGGAGGTCAACAATACCAGTTTCAAGTTCCTGTAAAAGAAAGAACAGTTTTTTGAGAAATGACAATCAAATGCATCAAGAGAACAACTAATTACATTAAAGATCATACTGAAAAGAGATTATTTTGAGGAATTTATAATGTTATGTGACAACCAGCCAACCAGCTGTCTCTATAATTTTTGTGGTTTTAACTTAAAATGAAATTACAAACATTCCCCCCATGTAGAAAATATCCTGTAGTTTGCAGAACTAAGATAAGAAAGTCAATCCAGGGCAGGAGCTGGGGTATCTCTGAGCAGGGTACAGTGATATTCAATATCAAATAGACCCAGCAAATATTAGCTACAAGTTGTTTTAGTCACAGAATTTATCAGAAAAATTCTGCTACTAGGCAAAGAGGGAAGGATCAGAGTTGACCTGGAAGCAAACTTGCCACTTTAGATATCAAAATAAGAGCTGGTCCAAACTCTTAGTATTTGTTTTTCTAATTCCACTAGAGCCTGACAGTTCTACTTCATTCTAAAAGCACCAGAATTAATCAGAGCACATGGGTGGTCCTGGATTTGTCCGTTACATAAATGTAAATATGTGTCATTACTGTTTCTTCTGCCAGTATTAGAGCAGGACAGTGAGTCACTGGTAGAGTCAGGCACTGACATTTATTTACTCAGTAAGGTATCTTCACACAGATGTCACAAACCCTTGCTATAATTCACTTATACATCGTTAACAGCATGATTTTTATGTAAGGCTCACAAATGCATCCTTGTGACATTCATAAGAACGTGTCAGACAGTAGGCACTGGAAATGGTAGGACAGCCACCATCTGAACAAATGACTCAGCAAGGGGATACCGCATGAATATACCTGGCACATCTCTGTGATCGTGTCATCAAACACTCCCCCAGCGTCATCAGCCCCTTCTCCAACCAGCTTCACCTTCCACGCTCGCGAGGGCAGACGGAGGTCTGATGCATTAAGTTTAACTACTTGTCTTGCTATTTGGACAAAGATGGGCTTACACTTCCGCCCTCTTCAAAAAGAAAGGGAAAACAGAATGAAACACAACTCTAACTTCCCATCAGGGGGTGAACACACTAGTTTAATAATAGCTGAGCAGTGGGCTAGGCCCACTGTGACCGCATTGGGAACTAGGTAGGCACCGTTACTCTCTTAGCTTACAACCCAGGAAGCGGGAGCTCACAGATTAGTCAGGAATCACATTCATCTAAACAAGTGCTGGCTAGCTAGTGAAACATGCACACACATGCTAACCTGGTTGATATCCTCTTTACAGTAATTTGAGGTCCATAGTTTTTGCCTTGAACCATGGTTTTTCCTATGGAGCGCACCATCGGGAGGGTGTAGACTCTTGGAGCTAACAGAGGCCGAAGCTGTCCCTGTACGATGCCCCACGTGCCAGCATTATAATGAGATGTACTGCTCTGTAACAGAGAGAGAGCTTATCACAGATGGCACAATTCAAGGCTTCCCAGAAAGAACACTTTTCACTTTCAGAACATAATTTTTTGGTTTAAAAGCATAAACCTGGATAGCAGTAACTATTGATAACTTTTAAAAAATATGTTTTTCTGATAAAATATACGATGATTATTTTCTAAAACTTGGAAAATGCAGAAAAGGACACACATGTGTACACACTGAATCCCCGCAAGCTCCACGGTCACTCTCATCTGTCTCCCTCCAGCTCTCTTCCACGTGTGCAGAGGGACATTCCTCACATTATTGACAACACACTGTTTATGTGATGTTCTGCTGCTTTTCTCACTTAACTCTTTATCATCAACATTTCTCCTGCTAATTTACAAACAGTTTTTTTAACCTTCTGTTCAGTGCTGCACAGTATTCTGCTGCCTGGCTGATTATCTGTTTCTAACAATGATCTGTCAAATCTCTCACATGCCCCATGATGGGTTACCCAAGGATTTCTAACAGTTTTACAACTGAAACACATTTTGGCAGGCATGCTGACACATTACACAAGCAAACACAGCCAGCTTGCTTTCTTCCTAAATTACTAGACTGTTCTATAAAGACAGTCAAATCAGCCACATTTACTTTCTCCCCCCACGGGACCCAGAAAGCTCATCTGTGAGACGATCAGGAAGTCTCTGCAATGTGTCAGACTCATTTACAGAGTCACTGTGACAGTGGGGTGACAAAACTGTGTGTGCCTAGATTTAGAAATCACATATTGGACTTTACAGAAAATACATGCTTCACCATTCGTATTTCCTTGAGCTCCAGACAGACCAATGCATAGAAGGAAGACTCCTCTGTATCCAGCAGCATGATTACCAGTATCTGGCCTATCCCTAAACCAGCAGTAAAATGGAAACAGAACTGGTGCCTTTTCTACCTCTCTTGGGAGCTGAGAGCAAAAAGCATTAGCCATGGGCGAATACTGCAGGGACCTGGTAAGCACGGGTAGTGCTCCCAACCCAACATGTTACCTGGTTGTTAGGGCTGAGGTTCAGGAGCCTCCAGGAAGAGTACATGAGGTCAGAGAAGTGGTAGAGCAGCCGGAGCCGGGCCCTCGCGGTGTGGATGCTCACCTCCCGGAGCGCCCCGTACTGGGGGGGCACTGCGTCAGGCAGGCCCAGCTGCAGAGGTACAGACACACCTGCCCAGAGAGCAAGCAGATGCTTATAAAGGAGAAAGTACTGCTTTCATTTTCAGTATTTTGAAAATTTTCAAACAGAGAGGTTGAGATAAGTATACAATGAACATTCATTCCACCACCTAAATTCTAGAATATTTGCCTACATTTGCTTCATCACATGTTTATCAATTCCTCTCTCCATCAATTCATCTTTATGCTTTAATGCACATGTGTTATTTTTTAAGATATCTTGTTTTATTTATCATTATGGAAACTTTTTTTCTCCTTTAGTTTCCCATTTAACTATGGGACTTAAACAGTTCCTTCACAAAACAACAAAAACAGGGGCACCTAGGTGGCTGAACCCATTAAGTGTCTGCCTTCAGTTCAGGTCATGATCCTAGGGTTCTGGGATCAACCCCCATAATGGGATCCCTGCTCAGCGGGAAGCCTGCTTCTCCCTCTGTCCCTCCCCCCAGCTCATGTTGTCTCTCTCATGCTCTCTTTTTCGAATGAATAAATAAAATCTTAAAAAAAACAAAAACAAAAAACCCAAATTCTTCCTTTTGTATTTGATAGCTGCCATCTTCATAAAACATAGGATGTGAGCCAGGACCAGGTAGGCAATTCTGGAAAATGGGAATGGGCAACTCAGCAGTCACCTCCCACACTTCCTAGGGATCTGACAGAAAGTGACCGTTGATGTAATGAAAGCTATGGGTGCATGATTCATGAAAGCTTTGTACTGCAAGAATAAGAGCTCTGTAGAAGCAAAGACTGTATTCATGGTTCCCCTCTTATTAAAAACATATAGAGTAAACCAACACTTGCCTTATTTGAGTTTCATGTAAATAAAGATTTGCACAGCTCAATTCCATTTATTTTACTCCCAATTGATTTCATTAATACTGTCAACAAAAGCTAACATTGATTAAGTATTTCTATGTGCTAAGCACTATTTTAAGCGCATCACACAAATTCTTCATTTAATCCTATAGCTCTTTACAACAGGGGCTATTATCATCCCATTTTACAGATAAGGAAACGGAGTCTTAAGATCACACAGCTTGTAAGCGAAGCAGCGAGGATTCGACCTAGGCAACATGGCTCCGGAGTCTGGACCTTTAACCACCACACTGCAGAGCCTCTCTCCTGAAGTGGGAGTGAGATCTCTGTGAGATGAAGAGGACTCTGAGTATCAAAATTGACCATGGGTGAGCAGCACTGCTCATTCTGGACTCTACTAATCAGAAAACATCTCCTCCTTGTTTGGAATCTACTTGGCAGTCCTCATTTGCTCCCTAAGGGTATTTAAAAGAAAAAAAAAATCTCTACAGTGAGTCTTCTCTAAGGACTTAAAAGCAGAAGTCAACAAAAAGGGAAGAGAATGCTGAATTCCTAGGCACAAGGTTACTTCAAGGAAACTCTAGATCCTGACACACCAGAGAATAGTATAAAGAAAGGGCTTAAGGGCCTGGCAGAGAAACAGCCCAAATGTAAAGAGATGGATAAGGAATGATAAATGCCCCACACTTGTGGGGAATCCAATCTGGAGAGTACTCAGCAGAATGTGAAACACATAAATACACATTTTACTTTCTTTATATCCTTTTTTTTTTTTTTTAGAGATTTTATTTATTTTAGAGAGAGAGTGAGAGAGAGAGCACAAGTGAAGGGGAGAGGCAGAGGGAGAAGCAGACCCCCTGCTGAACAGGGAGCCAGATGTGGGGCTCAATTCAGGAACCCTGGGATCACTATCTGACCCAAAGGCAGGCACTTTGACTGACTGAGTCACCCAGGCACCCCTTTATATCCTTCTGTAGTTCTGGGACTGCATAATAAACAAAAAGGTAGAAACTGCCTATCAGTCCTACTACATGCTGGAGTAAAATGGCAACATTTTCTTCTTCTTCTTTTTTTTTTTTTGCTGTACCAACGCACAGACAACATCAGGTTTCAAATGGTTAATTGCACTGAAGAATCTGACAATTGGTCTCAGACCTTTGAATCTTTATTCCTAACACCAGGCCTTAGAAAACTATGATTCACCACTTATTCTGTACATGAAAAAATACTTAGTTGCTGCTCTAAAATTATACATTTTTGCTTGCCTAAGTGATATGTTTTCTTCTTTTGGGGGTGCAGAGAGGAAGCGCTTTGTGATGAAGTCTGCAGGAGAATCACCTGCTATGAAAGGATTTACAGTGCTCGGAGCACCAAGAAGGCTTGGTTGTGGGGGGGCCTGGTGGTCTCAGCATGATGCCTGGATGCAGTGGGTGAGCAGCAAGCAGCCGGCGCGGCTGGGGACCACTGAAAGAGAAGCTCTGAAAGAGAAGCTGCGGGAGCATGGATATCGCATCTCTCACCCGGTGCTCTTGGAGGGACAGGCGGCGCTGTCCAGGCAGCACTGTGGCAGCGGCCAGCTGAGATCTGCCGAACGTTTTTCCCTTGCAAAACTGTTACCAGGGTTGGTTCTCGAACGTGGTTGGTGTGGCCTAAGCCAAGCTGGGAATACATTACAAAAACAAAGAGTCAATTAAAAAGAGGAAGCAAGGAAGTCAAGATGATGCAATCTGCCTTAGGTGGTAGGCAGATATAAATATCTATACCAAGCAACAGCATCAAAATGAAATTAATTCTGATGTTCTCAATCAGAATAGCCCTCATAGCTCAGACTATCTCCTAAAAACTTGGCTGCAACAAGGCCATTCCAAAGCTAGAGTTAAGTCTTAATGATGGAACACATCCTTGGATTCCAATTCTAAAGAGGAAATAATTCTTTGAAAGTTAAAAAAGTAACAGAATCATCTATAGAACTTTTATTTTAAAACACAGATTTCCTTCTAACATGGTCGGCCAGGGTAACAATAAACAATTATAAAAGCATACAGAGAAGGAGATTTTCATCTCCAGATCTCTGTTCTTAGAGTACGAGTGGAATACCCAGTGTTTGAGCGGCTAAGCACCTCAACGTCATTAGGGAGGATCATGTCAACTCCCTGCCAATAACCTCCCTAAGGCGTCTTCAGCAGCTACTCTCTTCTCATTAAGACCATGTGCAACTGCAAGGATGAGCAGCTTTTCCATCTGTTAACACAACGATGAGGTGACCACAGAGTCAAACTGAGGCTACCAAGAGTAACAATGGAGACCTTGAACTTGAGGGTCCCTGCTCAGTGGGCAGACAGAGGACTTATGGAGGAAGGGGATGTGGCTCTGCATCTGGAGGGCTGAAACCCACTGTAGCAACAGGCATCCCAGACATCTCCCACTCAAATCCCTCCCTCCTTCAGATATAGGGTAGGCTGAACACATCAAATTCTTAAATCTTCTCTCAACCTCTCAGAGGCTCAGTTTATTCTTCTGTAGAATGGGGATGACAAGATTTCCTGCACAAACACAAATATCCTATCTACAACATACTGTGTATGGTACTATGTTCTATTATTAAATATAAAAGTATCGTTGTTTCATTCTTTCCATGTTGCAGATCAACTGATGCTCCCAGGGCCTAATCTCACAGACTACATTTAATTAATCTCAGATTACAGTAAAAACGATGATGATAGTAGCAAATACTTATAAAGCACTGCTTACTATGTGCCGGCCCTTAATGAGTGTAGACTCACATATACTCAGTTAATTCCCTTAATCACTTTGCTATACCATCAGATTTTTTTTTTTAAAACCATGGTATAATCCTTACTTGGCCACAATCGAGAGAGACATGAAAAACTGCGCTCACAAATCAATCTGTCCCATGGCAAAGTGATGTGTGTGAGGCATTGTGGTAAATCCTAGGAGCTTCCTAGCTTATCCCTTTTGCAAATGAGGGACTCTGTCAGAATTCTAGAATATGAGAGGACAAGCAAGATAAATATTACCTGCCCTTCTGAATTGCTCCCCCAGGCATATACATCTCCAGTTGATGCCAACGCAAGTGTGTGCTCAGCTCCAACTGCCACATCTTCGATAATCACTCCAGCCAGGACAGGGATCTGCTGTGGTCGATTGTGATTGCGAGCACGCCCCTCTGGCAAGCCTATCAAGCGATCTGAGAAAACAGTAAAAAGAAACTTATGGATGGGACACAACGGTCCTTTTGTTTTCTAATGAGTCATTTAACTCTTCTAGTGGAATGGCAATGACACATCTAATTCATGATGGTAAAAGCTGCCATTCTGGTAAGGTGTACTAGATCCTGAGTGAATGAAATCTGAAACAGCACCTTTGCAAAGTGTCACGGACTCCTATTCATAAAATAAATAAATCTAAACTTAGTAGCTTATTTCAAACCAAGAGACACTTCAGTATCCTCCTATTTGAGAGGATGGCACATAGTTAAGAAAGACTCTATGGTTCTTACATTCTAAGAAAAGACATCACTCAACTTCTCTTGTCCTAAAACTTCTAGCCAACTTCTCCCTTTACCTTTGTTGCTAAACTTCTAGAAATTACAGGCCAGCCCCACAGGGGCTCTTGCCCCATGGCCTCTAGAACTGTTTGGCATGGCCACCTTCTGCAGTCTACCTTCCACTCTCACTACTGCACTGAGGCTATAATCTCAAAAGCCATGAGTAGCTCCTAACTGCCTATGGCAGGAGCCTCTTCTAAGGCTCTGACCCCAAGAACCCCACATAACCTTTTACTGACCTGGCCTCAGTGCCTCCTATCCTGCAGAGACTCTGTACTACCCTGGCTCAGTGGCAACCTCATTCACCACTCCTTTCAAAGCCAATTCCCCTGAGTCCTCTTTCTGTGCTTACCGGCCTTCTACTCATACCCCCAGAGTTCTATGCACTTCTTTTTTATCCTACACTCTCTCCCTGAGTTTCTTAGGGCCTATTAACATGGTTTTAAATACTAACATTATGCAAATCTAAATCTCTATAACCAATCTCTTTGGAATTCCAGATCCAAATCCCCAATAACTTGCTAGACATCTCCATACATACATCTAGGGTATATGGCCCCAATTCAATAGGACCAAAACTAAGTTCCTTACCTAGTTCCCCCAAACCAGCTCCCTGTTCTCAGTTAGTGACATCATTATTCTTCCACGACTAGAAACTTTACTCATGACTTATTTCTTTCCCTTCCTCATACCTGCCTTACATACTTCTCAGTCACTACAACTTGCCAAGAAGTTCTACTTAAGAAGGTGAGTATATTACCAGGGAATCACACTGTGGATGCTTGGGTTAGGAATGCACTCAAGATCTGAACCTGAATGCCTATGACTTCCCAAGATCCAAAGCTCCATCCCCGGGAAGGGCTGGGGAATTAGGGCCCAGAGAAGCCCCGGTCATCAAGAAGTTCTTATGTCAGCACAGTTGCAGGCGGCAGAAAGGAGGATGGAAAGGGCTTTGGCAGGGACTCTTCTAGCAAGAGCAAGGGCTGGGCAAGAAAGGCCATCAGTGGGGAGGAGAGTTTGTCCTTATGACAAAGTTTATGAAAAAGGAGAAAAGTAGCTAGTGAATTTAGGTCATAGTGGCCATTCATCACCGAGAACAACAACAACAAAAAACTATTTACAGCACTTTCTCTAAAACTAGAAGGCAAATGTTTATACAAAATAAACATTGTAATGCCTAGAAAATGCCTTACCTTGACCAAAGGTATACACATGACCATCTTTGGTCAATGCAACAGAAAACTGAGTTCCACAAGCGACCTTTTTTATTCCAATTCCACAAAGGACATCAACTTTCTGCAAAATAAAAGTGTAAGGCACATACTTTAAAAAGGAAAATAAAAACACTTTTGAAGTTGCCTACTAGCATGTATAAACTCAAGGACTAACTTCTAATACAAATAATACTTGTCGGGACGCCTGGGTGGCTCAGTTGGTTGGACGACTGCCTTCGGCTCAGGTCATGATCCTGGAGTCCCGGGATCGAGTCCCGCATCGGGCTCCCAGCTCCACGGGGAGTCTGCTTCTCTCTCTGACCTTCTCCTCACTCATGCTCTCTCTCACTGTCTCTCTCTCAAATAAATAAATAAAATCTTTAAAAAAACAAAAAACAAAACAAAACAAAAACAAATAATACTTGTCACCTAAGTGTTTCCACCCAAATCCACACTCCTAAATGTTAATTTTCTCATATTGCTCTATGAATTACCTGAATTTGTGATGGGGTGAGGTGTTGGGGAGGGGCATTTGACTAAAACCCCCAGGACCTCATGTGAGTGGAATCATTGCTCTGTGCAACAGAGACCAAAGAGAATCCTGGAGCCTTTTAAACAATACTATGAGACCATGTAAAGCCATGGGCTGCTCCCAGTTAGACTTTTTTACTTTCAGAGGTGATAATAACAGCTTTGTATGTGCCCCAGAGATGGTTTCCTGGCTTTCCACGTCCCTAGCTAAATATTCACCGGTCTAGTTATCAAAATAGTACAGATTATTTATGATAGGGTATCTGGAGTTGAATATACATTGAATATTTATAAATCCAGCTGCTTGTTAAGTGTGTTAGGAAAACCCACGGAAAGAACTGCAAAGGCAGTCTTCTGCAGAGCCAAGAAACCTTCTGCAATGTGAATATTAGTTTCGAACTTATTATTTCCTATATTTCCTTTTATTACTTTTTAAACAGAGGCACATATCTGTACAAATTAGGCGTAATAATCAGCTAAAATGGCAGATGCAAGCAGAAGGATATAAAAGATTGTTCAAGGTTCCCTCCCTCAGGCACCCTGGAGACATGTCTGTAACTATTTCTTCTCTACATGGGAGATAGTCCTACACTGTTCAGTCTGTTTATGGGGACAAAGGCTTATCCTTACACAGTTTTTACATCCAGTTTAGCAATTAATGGCTTATTTAAAATCAAGATCTAGAATGCTGGACATTTAAAAGTAAGCAACAGAAGCTTCTGAACTTCATTATCAATTACTAAAATGTTAAAGATAAATTATTTCCAACTAAAAAGAGGCACTGACATAGATGAATACCACACTGTCTGAAACCCTAGAATAAAGACGATACTGACCTGAGGGGAAGATTTTGCAGTGGAATTTCCTAAGCCGAGTTTTCCATAGTCCCCATCTCCAAAAGCCCACACCATGGAGCCATCCGCTGATACTGCCAAAGTGTGGTTTAAGCCACATGCTACCTAAAGAAAGAATAAGGTATTCAGTCAGGCAAAATCAGAGCACCTAAACCATATACCTGTTTCTGGGATTCTTTTTTCCCATTTCAGTGAAAAACTTGGCTACATATATTTTCATTTTAATTTCAAGGGCCTTCTGCATATGTTAAAAAAATACGCCAATAAGAAAAAATTGCTAATGTCCACAAACGAGAAAATAACTTTTTTCTTTGATGTGAAATCCTTCAACTATCTGTGGCTAA
Source organism: Lutra lutra (assembly GCF_902655055.1). Lineage (NCBI taxonomy): Eukaryota > Metazoa > Chordata > Mammalia > Carnivora > Mustelidae > Lutra > Lutra lutra. The sequence goes on from NC_062284.1 coordinate 44,480,258, forward strand.
CTTAGAATCAGAGGGCATAAAACAGGAAAGGTATGCAATGAGTCAAAAAATACATCAGAGACAGCCTAAGGAATGATATAGAAAATGATAAAAACATCTCCTTGTTAAGAGGTGATCTCAATGTATACAGGATAAGTACTACTTCAGAGCAGCAGTACCAATGATGCCGCAATTCAGACATCTACTTCCAGACTACCAGACAGCAGTCACAAAAATCTGTATGGTTCAAAGATTTTATATCAAGTTGTATTATGGAAGGGGTTGTAAAATATTTGCATCCTGAATTAATGCTTTCATTTGTCAAATATAACTTGAAATATGAATTTTCATATTGGAAAAAAAAATCACAAAAAATGATCAAGTAGGCCAAACAAAATGTACATGAGCTTAAGCACAACTGGTGATTCTAGTCTTATTTAAAGGACAGTGTCTCAGTATAATAGAGGAAAAAGAAACTATGAGCAGATGGAACATATTATTGATTTATTTCATGCCTGTCCAATCTGATATCCCTCCAGTGCAGTCACTCTCTCTGGAAGTTTTTTGTTAGAGGTGTTTCCAAGACCCAAACGACCGTAGTCACCATTGCCAAAAGTGAACAGTTTGCCGTCTGAAGTTACCACTGCTGAGTGCTTGAAGCCACAAGACATCTACAGACAGAACCAAGGAGAAGAAAAAAATTTAAGAAGAGGGTACACCAAGAAAGAACAAAATCAGTCACTTTTGGTCATTAATATGGTAATAAACTTCACTGACAACTCAGCACCTTCAAGACCAGTATGTCCTACCTGCCCAAGTGGCTCTCCTGCTTCCCTAAGCCTGACGTCCTCATCATCCTCAGGAAGACCAAGCTAACCAGCCTACCTTAGACGAACTGCTGCTATGCTTTAGCTGTGTACAGATGACCTAAACCACATGCAAGAGTAAATGGGGAAATCCTCTGTGATCTCTCCGGTGCTATGCAATTTTATAATTATCATCCGAGATCACTAGTCAATTTTCCAGAATATGGACATGAACTCAACACTTGTAACAATAATGATAAATGTTAAGCTCTGCATTCAACCTATCACTGTATCAAGGACTACACAGCAGGAGCTAAAGCCTATTGTGTTTCTTCCAAGCACCTGAAGTATGCTTGGGCCCAGCTTGGGCCAACCAGCTAGCTCAGGAAAAGGGAGTCTGTCTTATTACCAAAGTCCATTCAAACTTCTAATAAATTCAAGGATGAACAGCCAAAAACAGTGGATCTCTTATAATAACTCAAAATATATTTTTACTATTATTTCCCGTTACCTAAATTTGAGAACACTATTCAACAACTAGTATGTTTATCTTCAAAGGCAAACTGATCCACATCCTTTCTGACCTGCACCACTTCTTCTCCTTGTAAGGCCTCGATCTGCCTGGGGCGCCGCTGTCTGTCGCTGTTCCCGTGGCCGAGTTTGCCATAATCACCATCTCCCCAGCTAAAGACCTCTCCACTTTCAGTCAGGGCCATTGAGTGCCCATCAGAACCACAAGAAGTCACCAGCTGGGTCACCACAAATCCTGGAACAGAGCAGAAAACCAACAAGCGTCACTGGATGTAAAACTCTTCACTTGCAGCTGCTACAGAATACTCTTAGCATGGAAAAAACTCTTTACTACATAAAGAAAAATAGTGTCTTTAATTTTAAAGCAAATTTGAAGCCATAACCTAGTAAACTGGGAGCAGTCACATAAAATGATAACGAGGAGGAAAAGGAGGGTTGACGGGAATAGTTTTAGTCACCAAGGCCTATGTTCTAGCCACTCCTAGAAATGCTTTACCTGGAATGTCTCCTTTTTTACTGTCACATAGAACATATGAGGCAGATATTATCATCACCAATTTACAAACGGATTAACCGAGTCACAAAGAAGTCTAGTCTAGCTTGTGCAAGGTCCTAGAGGCTGGATGCAGTAGTTCTAGATAGGAACCCTGAAATCCCATCCCCAATGCTGTGCTCTGGGAGGAAGAGATCTCAAGAGAACTCAGAACTATTTCAGAATTGGCTCTAAACACATCATTACTTGTATGCTTTTACTTAAAAAACCCCTCTTTGCTCTCTTTGAGGGCTTTGGAGTAGTCACTAAAGTTGACATAAGAAACAAGCCAAGAGCTCCTGCAGTAGATTCTCCAGATGTAGTCTTTTTCCCAGTCAGAGAACGCTGGCTGAGATGCCCTGTAAAGTCTTTGGTACATTTGCAGATTTCCATATAAATTGGTTTTTACTTTTTAGGAAACACATGCATGATTATTACTGCTATTAGTGGTTGCCTAATTTACAGTTCTACAATTTTAAAGAATTTGTTTAAAATTTTCAGTAGGTCTTAAAAATAGTTATTTATAACCCTGAATTCTAGCACTGTCATGATAAATAGCTTGCAAAATAACATAGCTTAAAATAGGGAAATCAGGCTGTATATCCTAAATAAGAATCTAAAGAAGTGAAAACCCTCTATGACTTTACCTAGCAAAGGTTTGAGATGAGTTGCAACGTAAGTTAACATTCCTATAGTTAGGCCATAGTTTCTGATCAGCTTTTAATGGAGGATAATTTTACCTTGTAGGGCTGAAATAACTGTCAGCACATGAAGGTCATCTGAATTTCCTTGTCCCAATCTGCCATAACTTCCTTCCCCACAAGCCAACACTGTGCCATTGGCCTGGATGACAAAGGTACAATTCTGACCACATATCACCTGGGATAAAAACACACAAACAAATTATCTTTTATCATATAGCTTTACCACTTAAAATGATTCTATGCATACCTAAGATACCTTTAATTCTTCTATCCTCTCACTAAAGAGGATGGGTTGATATTAAGTATGGGGTTCCTATAAGCTCTTGATTATTATAAAACTGCTTAACAAAGATGTATGAGGTGCACTGAACTATTTAAAATCATTTAGAACTATCTTATCTTCAGGGATTTCAGCCTATTGTGCAGTTTATCTATTTATTTTGAAGATGTTCAGAGAGAGAGGAGGAGAGAATATGGAGCAAACTCTTCACTGAGTGTGGAGTCCAACATAGGGCTCAATGTCACAACCCTGAGACCATGACCAGAGCTGAAATCAAGAGTTGGACACTTAAGTGCCCCACCCAGGTGCCGCAATTGTGTAGAGTTTATTTACTTATTTATTTTTTAAAGATTATTTGTCAGAGAGAGAGAGAGAACAAGGGGAGTGGCAGACAGAAGAAGAAGCAGGGAGCCCAATGCAGAACTCAAACCCAGGACCCTGTGATCATGGCCTGAGCCAAAGGCAGACACTTAACTGACTGAACTACCCAGGCATCCCACAGAGTTTAAATAATAACATTAACAACAAAACAAAAAAAAAGAGGAAAGGGTGAGGAGAAACATTGAAGACTGGCTAGAAATCCATCAAGAAGCAGAAAGCTGAGGGGATATACACAAGAAAGAGTAGTGCACCCTGGAACTTACTAAGGCAGAGAAGAATGGAAGAGAAAGCAGTGGCCTGAGAAAAGGTTTGGGAATATGCTACCACGATTATTAGAAGAGGAGAGGGGAGTCAATGAAATCTAGCTAAAGATTCCTGTAAGTTAATAACCACAAAACAGAATCAATAATTAGGAGTGTGTGGGCACCTGGGTGGCTCAGTGGGTTAAGCCGCTGCCTTCGGCTCAGGTCATGATCTCAGGGTCCTGGGATCGAGTCCCGCATCGGGCTCTCTGCTCAGCAGGGAGCCTGCTTCCCTCTCTCTCTCTCTCTCTGCCTGCCTCTCTGCCTATTTGTGATCTCTCTCTGTCAAATAAATAAATAAAATCTTTAAAAAAAAATAATTAGGAGTGTGTTAACTTCTATAAATATGTACTAGGCAGAGGCCTAATCATGATGTTAATTCATTACACTTGAAAGCAAGAAAAAATTAAAAAACTTATTAACAAAATTTAAGGCTGATAAAAATCCTAGAAGCTTTTATTTAGAAGGTATACATCATGACTTTGTTTAGTTATTCCCCACAACAGATTACACAATGGATACACACAACCTGACAACAAGGAAATCAGAACTGTTAGAGTTCTCAAGTTTCTTCTTCCCTTCTTTACCCTATTAGTTACCTGTTGGGCCTGTGAGAATGAGGGAGCTGCTGCAGGGACCATTACATTTCTTCCCGCTTCTGCCAACTGTCCATGCCTGCCAGCACCCCACAGGTAGACATCACATTTACCTCCCAGATGCCAGTCCTAGAAAACCATAATCATCTCAAAATTAGATTCAACCATTCATTCAAACAAACATGAGCTAGTCTCTAAGGGACACCAGGTTACAAACAAACAAGCATTTAGTATCAGAAGATTTAATGGAGAACCACCATATAGATAGTTATCTTCACTGACCTCAGGTCTGGAAGTTGCCCAAGACATAATTTGTTCATCCATGCCATTAATCCATTTACTGTTATCCTGCAAGACACAACAAACATCAGGATGAATCTTGGTTATCAAGATTTATCTTTTTTTTTATTTTTAAAGATTTTATTTATTTGACAGAGAGAGAACTCATGAGAAGGCAAAGAGGCAGGCAGAGAGAGAGGGGGAAGCAGGCTCCCTGCCAAGCAGAGAGCCCGATGCGGGGGTCGATCCCAGGACCCTGAGATCATGACCTGAGCCAAAGGCAGAGGCTTAACCCACTGAGCCACCCAGGTGCCCCAAGACTTACCTGTTTTTTTAGGGAAAAAAAAAAAGTAGCCCCTCCAACATGGGGCCTGAACTCAAGACCCTGAGATTAAGACCTGAGCTGAGATCAAAATCTGGATATTTAATGGACCAAGTTACCCAAGTGCCCCAAGATTTATGTTATTAATTAACAACTAAGTCTTCTTTCCATAAAAGAACCTAGTAAATCCTATAAGAAAATTTTATAATACTATAAAAAATTAAGAGCAGTTTTACAATCATGCCAAACGACTATGCATTATTATTTCCCTTTATCATAAACACTTTATGATCAACTATCACTATCACATTGGTGATTCAAAATTAACCATTTAGGTTTTCTGAGCACCAACAGGTACAAGGTCATGTGCAGGAGGCACCATCCCCGTGAACTCACTATATAGCAATAGGCAGGTCAATTCATCTTTCTAGGCTTCAATTTCCTCATCTAGAAAATGACAGATTTGGAGCAAATAGGCTCAGAAGGACACAGGTATTTATTTTTTAAGATTTTATTCATTTATTTAAGAGAGAGAGTACATGAGAGAGTGCAAGTGGTGGGGGTGGGCAGAGGGAGAGAGAGAAGCAGACTCCTCATTGAGCAGGGAGCCCGATGCGGGGCTCGATTCCAGGACCCCGAGACCATGACCCGGAGTCAAACATAGACGCTTAACTGACTAAGCCACCCAGGATGCCCCTGAAGGACACTTCTTAATTAAAATTGTATTCTGCCGGGGTCGGGCTCCCTGCTCAGCAAGAAGGCTGCTTCTCCCTCTCCTCCCTGCTCATGCTCCCTCTATCTCTGTTTCTCTCTCTTTCAGATAAATAAAACCTTCAAAAAATAAATAAAACCTAAAAAAAATTTTTAAATAAAATTATATTTTGTAACTAATTTCCCTCCATTCATATTTGTTTTGTATCTGTATCTTTGTATTCAAATGTTTGTATATGTAAATCTTAACTAAATAGGTTGTTAGATCAAGCAGGCGTCTCATCTACATCACACTTTCTACATCTGGACATTCCCAAATACAATCAAAGAAATGACAACTGGAATGCTCTTGGTTCTCATTTTGTGGTGATTAAAACATGATCAAAGTGTCAAAAATAATTTAGAATCTATATGGGAAATAAACCCCCCAGATGACCCAGGAAAAGATGTCAAAATATGTATAAGTCAGGTACCAAACAAGGAACTTATGGACAAAAGGGAAGAAAATACAGGACTATGTCACGGAAAGCCAACAAGTTGGCAGGCTTCTAGCTATCCAAGCTTCGAAATACTCACTGAAGGTCTGCTACTTGCTAAACACCCAAGATACAATCTCAGCTGCAGACAGCAGCAGCTCCTATCATGGCTTACCATTAGGAATAGAAGTTCATCCTCTGGAACAGGCTCTAGATCAGGAACAGTAAAAGATTCTGGAAACTGTGCTCCATTGGTCAGGGCTTCAGCAGCCTTTATGGTGGTTGAGAAACATTCTAACCAGGCCCACTCGTTTGGATTCCAGGATGCTGGGTCGGGGAGGCAGCTCTGGTGGTGTGGTGGCACTGGAGGGTTACATAACAGCTGATCCAGATGCAGTCCCACAGCGAGGGAAGCCAGACATTGCATGTAGGGGCTATGAACAAGCTGATCACCACAAACCACATGAGGCTAAGAGGAAATACAAGAAGGTCAAATTGAAGAGCCTGTACCAAATATCATAAATTAACCTACTGTATTCTGAAAACCTGTAACTGTATTTTTTAAGTTTACTCTTTTTTTACACCTGAAACTATTATTCTTTATGTTCACTAAATGGAATTAAAAAAAAAAACAAAAAAATTATTTTTTTAATGACTTTTACTTTGAAATAATTTTAGATATACAGAGAGGTACAGCAATAGTACAGAGAATTCTTGTAAATCCTTCATAACATCTTATATAACCAAGAAATTAATATTGGCTACAACACCAACTAAACCACAGAACTTTATTTGGTTTTCCCACTAATGCCCCTTTTCTGCTCCAGGATCTAATCCAGGACATCACATGCATTTAGCTGCATATTTTCACTATAGTTTTTCATGCATACTGAGAAGGAGAAGAAGAAGAAGAAAAAGCAGCAGCAGCAGCAGAAAGTAACTAAACCACAATGACCTGCTCCCTTCTCACATTTCCTCCTTTACAAGAGAATCTCTCCCTAACTGTGGCAGAGCAACTCTATGCGACACTAAGTGATTCAGAAAAAAAACAAAAAAAACAAAAAAAACTGGGCAAATGCATCAGTAAAGTTAACCAGATGGAGTAACAGCTAATTGTATTAATGTACCTTGGCCAAAAATGAAGAAAAAAAACCCAAAAAGCTCTGCTTAGGTGCAGCACTAGTGAGAGCTAGAAGACTGATTACACAGTATCAGAGCCTGGGGTACAGGTCCAAATTCCCTTATTCCTCATTCTAGTATGGAAAGACCCTACTCAGTTCAGCCTTAGCTCTTCCACTAGACTTTCCACACGGATTCACCCGATAAACAGAGAATGTTCACTCTGACACCCATATCCACCCCTGCACTTCCCAACTTCAGGATGGCAAAATCACACAAAAATAGATTCATGGGTCAGAAAAGGGAAGATGATACTCCACAGCACATGTACTGTAAGAAGTTCTGGAGTGAATAAGTAATCTGAGAAAAAAATTATGCAAACACTATATAAATCTGAGAATCATTTTAAAATTTTACTCCTACTAAAATAAAGTAAAAGCAGGCTGAGGATTACCGAACAACCATTCATTCATTCATTCATTCATTCATTTATTTATTTATAAAAGATTTTATTTATTTATTTGTCAGAGAGAGAGAAAGATAGATAGCACAAGCAGGAAGAGTGGCAGGCAGAGGCAAAGAGAGAAGCAGGCTCCCCGCTGAGCAGAGAGCCCAATGTGGGGCTCGATCCCTAGGACTCTGGGATCATGACCTGAGCCAAAGGCAGTGGCTTAACCAACTGAGCTGCTCAGGCACCCTCTGAACAACCATTTTAAACATGATTTAACTTTATTTGATTCTGCCAAATAGCACCACTCATTTTTTCTCAGACTTTATGCTCTTGAGGAATAAATTTAAAGCTGCAATTCAAATTCCGGAGCAGCAGTCCCCTATAGCTCTGCGGCAGTGAATGTCCTCAGTTACCTTTTCATAGGCATACTGCTCCTGAAGCATCACAGGTAGCCGCTCCAGAAAAGCTCTCATGCAGGGAGCCATGTTTAATCCCAGAACACCTTGCTGTTTCAGTGCTGTCCTACAGGTTGCTAAAACGTGATTGGCAGCAGCCCACTCTGATGTACAATTCACGACCAAAACATCCTAATGGAAAATGAATCATGCCACGTGATACATTTGTTTAAGTAAAAGATAACACAGAGAGAATTCTATTACCATTCATTTCTGAAATTCCTTCTGGTTATTGCACTGAACACTTTTGTTTTTTGGACATTTTATGCTGTACTTTTAATACCTATTACCTTCAAAACAGCCTAAATTTTGTCTACGCAAAAACAAGTAAGAAGTAACCGTAAAATTTGTGAGCTACCTTGCATTTTGCTGACTCTCCTTAAAGAGACATGTGAATTCATTACTATTTCACAGGCCTTGGAGGACAAGGTATCTAGGATATTTCAAAAGCCTGACAAGACACAGGGCAGCAGAGGAAGGAGTGCTCTGCCTGCCGAGGGACACATCTGCAAGAGAAGCAGCACTGTTCTGACTGGCAGCCTACCACTGCCCTGGCTCTTATTCTATATTCTACTTCTAGGAGGACTGTTCATGCAGGTTTATTGCTTAATTTAAAGATCTTTTAACTAATAAAATGTAAATTAAAGTAGCACACTGGCTACTTCATTAAGGGTATGAAGAGCAAAACTGCAGGAGATAATGTCATGTCAGAATTAACTTCACAGTAGGGGCCACTATTGTTTTCTTTTTTGTTTTGTTTTGTTTTACTAGAATATTACATTTCAAAGCCAAGAAACATTTTGTATACTTGAGTTAAATGTCTTTGGTCCACCTTTTTAGAAAAAACTCTTTTGAGACAGTTTAGTGCTATCTCAAATCAATGGCAGGAAGTAAAAATCCACTTTATAACATCCAGTGGAAAATAAGTTGTTCAATAATTAAACATTTTCACCAAAGTCTAGGGTATAGTAGGAAGAGTACTAGATTATAATCAGGAGGCCTGGGTTCTAGTTTTCCTTCTGTCACTAAATAGTTGTATTATCCTGGGCAGGTAATAATCTTTCTGGATATCGATTTTCTCCTTTTCTACATAAAGTGGGCTGCTTAGACTACAATTCCAGGGTACCTTATAGAGATACCCTAGAATTTAGTGTAATTGTAAAATTACCTTTGATCTATTTGAGCAAGCAGCTACCCCGACATCTGGAATCCATACTGTGGTCTGAATAGCTCCAGAGCCTATCACAACAGTTTGTAAGACAGAGCCATCCTAAAATGAGATATATTTATATCAGTACATATCACTTAAACTTAGTCTTTATTTAGTTATTTATTTTTTAAAGACTTATTTATTTTGAGAGCAAGAGAGCATGTGCACAAGAGCAAGTTGGGGTGGTGGGTAGAGGCATGAGCAGGAGGAGAAGGAAAGGGAAAGAATTCCAGTCAGACTCCCCACTGAGCACAGAGCCCACCTCAGGGCTCAATCTCACAACCCCAAGATCATGACCTGAGTCAAAAATCGGATGCTTAACCCACTGAGCCACCCAGGTGCCCCAGTCCTTATTTACATTTTAAATTTATACTTCACATTCACAAAAACATATTCTAAAATCTACACCGGCTAAATTTAGCAATGTCCAATTACATAGTTACTATCCAATTTTCCTGGGTCTTTTCTAGATGACTTTGAAACTCTATCAGTAAGAAAAATTAAGGGATGGAGAATTTTGAAAACAGTTTCTTCAGTATTGAAGATATTAGTACACAAAATATTCCTAAGATTAGTTGAGTTAAATTTTATCAAGTTAATGTATAAACCTTTTTTTTTTTTTTTAAAGATTTTATTTATTTATTTGACAGAGAGAGATCACAAGCAGGCAGAGAGGCAGGCAGAGAAACAGGAGGAAGCAGGCTCCCTGCTGAGCAGAGAGCCTGATGCGGGACTTGATCCCAGGACTCCGAGATCATGACCTGAGCCGAAGGCAGCGGCTTAACCCACTGAGCCACCCAGGGGCCCCAATGTATAAACCTTTCTTAAGAAAAAAATAACATCTATATTCTTACCCTTAAAGACCAAATATTCATGAGGCCACCTAGTCCACCAGACACGAGGGCCAAGCCATCGGAACTAAAGGCAACAGTCCGGACAGGGGTGATGTGTCCCCGCAGCTGATACACGCACTTGGCTCCAGTTGATTTCCTATATCCATCCTGCAATTCATTTTTATTTTTAACACACATTGAAATTAAAACAAATTTAAAGATTCAAGATTTAGAATTCATTCTTAAAAATTTTGTTATTTTTTAATTTAGCATAAAATCGGGGAGGAGGAAATGATAACTCTCTTCTAAGGTTTAGCTTAAGAAAATATCAACCTGGTTTGCCTTTGCTCCTTTGAAGCTGTGTTTCATCTTATTTTGAACACTTTCAAGTGAATTTCCTATTCTTCAAACTGGCAAAAATTACATTTCTAGGTTTTAATTATTCCTCAGAGATAGAAAAATTCTAACTTCTGCTTTTTTTTTTTTTAAAGATTTTATTTATTTATTTGACAGACAAGAGATCACAAGCAGGCAGAGAGGCAGGCAGAGAGAGAGAGAGAGAGGGAGAAGCAGGCTCCCCGCCAAGCAGAGAGCCCGATGTGGGGCTCCATCCCAGGACGCCGAGATCATGACCTGAGCTGAAGGCAGAGGCTTTAACCCACTGAGCCACCCAGGTGCCCCTAACTTCTGCTTTTTAACGAATGTTTTAATTTTTAAATTTAGCTTTATGTAATTTTCATTTTTAGCTCCTAAAATTCATGAACTGCACATGTTGGTTCTCTATTAACCAGGTACTTCTTTTTGTTGGCCTATGGCTATCTGCTACATAGTGTCTATTTTCATGTTTGCTGTGCAGGTTTTGGAAGTGAGATAGGTAAGGCCTGTGCAAAGGGCTACTCTCTAGCACAAACAGCAAATCAGATTTATCTCTAGTGCTTCCACCTCCACTTACGCGATATTTTCCTTCCATTAGTGAGCTACTTACTTCTCCCTCTTAACCCCTTTCTCCCTCACTTAAGCTCCCTTTTCCTTCTAGTTATGATGCAGTATAATACCAGATGTACTTATTTACCCAAAGATGGCATAAGGCATATTTCTTCCGGGGTATTTGCATCATAGGCAAAGGACAAAATAACAGAGGGTGCAAACTGTTAGCTCAGGGAGGCCATTTGACTGGTGTTTTAAAGAATTTTAAATCAGGTGCCAAGGTCTAATATTGAGAGATTTTACTTAAATCACTGGATTTTTTTACTTCTATCAGAAAAAAAAAAAATAAGACAGTCTGGTAACAATAGCCTCATTTCTGGAGGGTGACAATCAAGTCTGTGGCAGCTGTGTCCTTTATAGGAAACATGCATGCTTCTAGGTTTTCTGTTTTAAGCCTCTCCACACCTCCAACTCCCAGCTTCTAGATGGCTCTGTAAGCATCTATCTGAAGGTGTAACCTCTGTTTAAGGTAAAGGAAATATTCTTCAGGTGGAATTCTAGTATCAGCACGAGGTACTCTGGTTGGATAGGGGTGCTCCTGCAGTGCTATTTAACTGTACTGAAGACTAAACATGGGACTTCTCTATCTGTAGTGTCCAGTATATCCAGTACAAGTGATTGCCACTCAATATTTCTAGAATATATCACTTTAACAAGCAAACATACTGTACTGAATTCAAAAATTAAAACTAATTCAGAAAACACACAAAGTATGACAAATATTCATGTTTCCCTAATGGATCTTGCCCTTTTGGATACTAAATATTGAGTATGTCAGTAATCAATGGAGGATTACTTTGATAAAATATAGCATCTATGCTTTCAAATGAGGGTTTCAAATGCACCAAAACATTTACCTGGCAACTGGATTCCTGGTCCCACCATCCTTCTGAACTAGTCACACTTGTCTGTGTGATATCTTGTGGAATACGCCAAACACATACTAAGCCACTCTGACAGCCACTTAAAAAAAAAAAAAAAAAAAATCACAAAAAATAAATTTAAAAAATTAAAAAATTTTAAAAATCACCAAAAAACCCATGTCAATATGCAGAAGTAAAGTATTTCTTTATGCAGAAGTAAAGAAGTATTTCAAATAGCAATTAAGACCTGACAAAACTACTACAATATTATTTTTTAAATTATTTATAATATGTATGCTCTAATCCTTTTACAAGAAATACAAACAGAATCGATATTCTAGCAACATCACACACAGTTAAGGAGGATAGCATAGCAAGGTCCACACTGGAAAACTATTCTTCATTTGTCCAAGATGATCTTACAGTATTACATATTAGAAGAGTAGTAACAGGCAATAAGCCATTTAAGACTACCAAGAAGCCATATTTAATGCAAGGAACAGTCTATACTAATATAAAAATTAAGATACACACACACACACACACAAATTACAACATACGTAGCCATCAGTAAATGCAATTTGGATCCTTTCCCTGGGAGGCTGCACCAAGCAATGCCATTTACAATAGATGGATGGCAGAGTGAATGTAGACAACGCCAGCATCCTGAAATAGGCCCCCAGAGTTTCACATTTTCTTCTTTGGCACATGTCATAAGAATATGACCTGTTGGGTCCCACTTCATACTAACAAGAGTATCCTTAAAATGGTAAGAAGAGAAAAAAATTCATGGTAATGCTTCCTTCACAAATACTTTTAAATTCAGTAATTTATGACCCATAGTTCCATTACTCAATTATTTTGAAATCAACATTTTATGCAAATAAGATACTGTCATGTCATTCCCAATCACTAGACTAACTCACCCTGCAGTATAGTCTGCATTATATATATTTGCTAGAGCCAAAGTTCAGTAAATGTTAGCTGAATAAATGAATTATGAAATTCTGATTCAGAAGGAATATTCATCTTTCATTAGCATTTTAAAAGTACTTTTATTGACTTATAATCATTAAAATATGAAAAGAAACTTAAAAAAGAGGCACCCTTCAAAATAGTGAATATTATAAGAATCTAAGACATATTGTGTGTTTATATGGTTGTCATCATTGTGTTCTTCTGACACTTTTTTATTTTTATCCCCTTCATATCTTCCAACTCGTGGCTTCATCCACAATGCTACTTGCCTAGATAGCCCTGAAGCATTAGAATCAGCAGCCTCTTTTTAAGGTAAAGGAATCGTTCTTCATAGGTGGAATTTCTAGCATTTGAGGGGGAGTTCCTATTTCACTGTTTTGGTTTTACTTCTTTCTTGGCTTGATGGCTTTCTTACACAGACTCTTCCATGCATATACATGGTCAAAAGACTTTGTTAACAATAGAATATCAAATAATGTAAATGATTTTTAAAAACTAGTATCAAGCAATACTATATAATAAAAAACAAGAAAAAATAATCATCTGGTAAAGATGCTTTACCTTATGTGCATCAATTAGAACAATGCCTCCTTTCTCAAGTGGTTCCTTTGTTCCCAGTAACAACTTTCCATCAAAATATCCCACTGCAAATGGTCTATCTTCACTGAACCAAGCAATGCAAGTTACAGACACTAACATGATAAAAACAAAAATTTAAAAAAGAAAATATAAGTGACTTCTTTGTCATTGTCTAACTTAAGACAGATTTTGCAACAAATATATGCTACCACAATCACCACAAGTTTCCAAATCTTTAATGTATTAGACATTATTATTAGGCTAAGAGCAGGGATTCTGTGTAACCTATTTTAAAAGTCTTATTTATTTATTTATTTTAAAAGATTTTATTTATTTATTTTTTTTAAGATTTTATTTATTTATTGACAGAGAGCACAAGCACATGCACAATCAGGGGGAGCAGCAGGCAGAGGGTGAGGGAGAAGCAGACTCCCCGCTGGGCAGGAAGCTGAATGTGGGGCTCAATCCCCAGACCCTGGAGATCATGACCTGAGCCAAAGGCAGACACTTAAACAACTGAGCCACCAAGGTGCCCCAAAAGTGTTATTTGTAAGTGATAAGGACTACCCTCATTTTTCTTTTTTTAAGATTTTATTTATTTGACACACAGAGAGATCACAAGTAGGGAGAGCAGCAGGCAGAGAGATAGAGGGGGAAGCAGGCTCCCTGCTGAGCAGAGAGCCCGATGCGGGGCTCGATCCCAGGACCCTGAGACCATGACCTGAGCCAAAGGCAGAGGCTTAACCCACTGAGCCACCCAGGTGCCCCGACTACCCTCATTTTTAATCTTTCTTTTTTTTTTCAGGTGATTATTGAAAAATTAAATTTCCTTGCTGATTCCAAGTTAATGTACTGGCTTCTTTCCTTTTGGACCAGAATTTACCATGAAACTGAGAAATGAAATAACCCAAGTCATAGAAAGAAAATTACCTGTCCCTTCTTTTGGTTAATATTCCCTACTCAGTGTGTTTCCATATTCTACCATAGATGTCCCATTTCTAACAATCTATATTCATAATTTACTTCTTTAAGTACATATAACCCTGGAAGGCTATAAGACAGGTTAAAAAAAAAACAAAAAACAAAAAACAATGTTTCTCTGTGGGAACACGGGAACTGAGTAGATGGGAAAAAGACTTCCCACTGTTTATCTTATTAAACTTCAAAATATTTCAACCCCATGAAAGCATCAATTTAAAAAAACTAAATTAGGGGCGCCTGGGTGGCTCAGTGGGTTAAAGCCTCTGTCTTACGCTCAGGTCATGATCTCAGAGTCCTGGGATCGAGCCCCGCATTGGGCTCTCTGCTTGGCAGGGAGCCTGCTTCCCCCCTCTCTCTCTCTCTGCCCGCCTCTCTGCGTACTTGTGATCTCTGTCAAATAAATAAAAATAAATAAATAAATAATTAATTAATTAATTAAAAAAACTAAATTAAAACAAAACAAAACAAAAAAGACCCTGTTATATTCTGCTAATAGAATACCATGTAACCTGGGACTGTTATCTGTGAAATGCTCCACTCCCCCAAAACAACTATGTAGCAAGATAGGCCTATGCATCTAAAGGGAACTGGGAGAAAATAAATTAAAGTAGACTTCCTATCTCTTGTCACACCAGAAGTTCTCTCCTCCTCCTCCCCCTTCCTCAATTTCACATCTACTAATGATTATAATTTTTTGTCTTGGACATTATTAACTTTCAAGGGAGACTTGGAGCCCTACTCTAAGTGTTCAGATACTTACACAAAGGATGAGTGATAAATGTAATACTATTTGATCTCACTTTGGCAGAGATATATTACAGGTGTTTGAAATCTCTTTCAACTTGGTAACTAATTAAAAGGAAATACCAACCGGACAATTTAGAGAAATAGCCAAAAGTAATATTCACTCAGCATTTTTAAGAGCAAGCGCCAAAAAAATTAAGTTTTCTTGATTGGAGGAATACATTCTCAGTGAGACAAAAGTCCAGTCATTACCATCCTTTCGATAGCAATGCTCCAATTCTCGACGGTGCATGGTGGATACATCAACAACTTCAATCAGTCCTAGAGATCCATCCATCCGTCCCACCAACAATAATTCTGGAGACTCTCCTGACCAGGCTGTAGCTGGACCCTCCTCTGGCCAAGCCAGGGCAGATACCCAATGAGGCTGAATATCTACCAATCCTTTTCCTCCTAAATAGGGAGAGAATGTTAATAGTTGTTACTTATTTCTCAAAAACAATAATACAAAAATAACTATTACTTAATTCTATTAGCACACTTAAGGCAGTCCCCAATTTCCTAACAGCCTAAGAATGAATACAACTACAAGGCAGGATCCTTCATTTATACACTGCACATGATTATCAAATTCATAGGCTTTTCTGTAACCACTAATGGGACAAAAATGACAGTTTTATTAAAGAGGGAGTAAAGGAAAATATTCAGTATAGAAATGTCAAAAACTTAAGTTCTTTCCTGTAATTACTGAAAATCAAACATAAGAAATTTCCCTACAGTTAAGGCTAGCTATTCCTTCAAATATATGAATCAGAACAGCCATTCTTTAAATATGCAAAAATAAACAAAAAATATGGATAAGCCTAAGATTACAATAACGATTTTTACTTTTCAGAGACATGGTATAAGACATTGACAAGAGTCTGTACTTGTGAAATGGACAATTTAAAAATAAATATTTCAAGTGACTCAAAAGAATGTATCACTAAAAATTCACAGTTCAAATCCTATTCTGAACATTTGCAGTAGTACATGAAAAGAATTTTTAGTTTATAGCTACCAGATTAGTTGAAACTCTCAGAAAGAGTCAGGAAATGAGCATATCCTCTTTAATTAAGGTTTAAAAAGACTTTATTTATTTGAGAGAGAGCATGATTCCAGGGGAGACAGAGGGAGAGGGAGAGGGAGAAGTAGAAGCAGATGCCCCGCTGGGCAGTGAATTCTCAGTGAGGCTCCACCCAGGACACTGGAATCATGACATGAGCCAAAGGCAGATGCTTAACTGAGCCATCCAGGTGCCCCCATCATCCTCTTTAATTTAAACCATAATATGCATAGATCTACACAGCTGATGAATAGACTGAGTTTCAAGGTGAAAGGAAGCCACTGTTTGGACTCAGAAAGCTTAAAAAAAAAAGGCTTAAAAAGTATCTTCAGTATTTTGCTAGTATTGGCGTGACTCTTACCATTAACTTGCCAAATATTCACCATCTTTTCCAAGGCTCCAGCTAGGTATTTGCCACTGATACTCCAGGAAACAGGAGAGAAACTTGGATCACTGGGTGATCCCAGGCTTTCCTCAGCATCTCCTTCTCTAGAATATAAGAGACATGTATGGAATTCTAATCTTCATCATCCAAAAATATGCTAAACCCCAAATCTTAAAAAAAAGGACATCATATGGACTAGAAGATTCTTAATTTCAAAAGCCTGGCTAGCAGCATTTGACAATCACATATTCACTAGTGTTTATCACGATGTGAAGAAAGTAGAATTATAAAAGAGCGATGCTTAGTCTACTCATTTAATGTAATGCCTACTTTGTCAACAAAGACATTCTGATTCTACATGGGTTGTATACCTGATTATTAATTCAGAGCACATTGTCTCATTTGCCTAATCTCTAGGGATGTTCCTAGAAAAGAAATACCTATAGCTAGCTATAAAACTATAAAAGCTGTACATTCTGCTATAGAAAAAATATCATTACTTTAATTCCTAAATAATCCTTGAAGAATGATAGAAAATTAGGCCACCGTTTTATAGAATTTAGCATTTATGCTAGCACAGGAGACCTCGATTTAAATTCTGAGGAAGTCCAGATATTGATAATTAAAATTTTTATTTTCTTAATTACTGTCCTGGAAATTTAAAAACGCTGCAGATGTAGTAAGATCATTATATAAGAAAAATTGTAAAAAAGTTTAGTGCCAATTTGATTATGTTAACACAATCAAAATGAAGCATGTCAGGATTCTCTTATTTTAAACGTTACACATGAGAGCTGAAGTTGGCACTCACAATCTGTTGAACACGCAGGTTTGTTGCAGTGAATATTGCTTCTTGGTAACATTCCACACCCGGATGGTACCATCATTGCCACTTGTAGCTAAGAGTCCTTTTTTATTACACCAAACACAAGTCATTACCTAGAAAAGTTGAAAAAGTCCAACAGTTTTTTATTAAGTTTTTAATTTTAATTCCAGTATAGTTAACATAAAAAGTGTTACATTAGTTTTCAATGTACAATGGAGCAATTCAACAATTCTGTAATTACTCAGTGCTCAGCATGGTAAGTGTACTCTTAATTAATCCCCATCACCTATTTCACTCATACCCTATCCACCTCCCCTGTAGAACCCTCTGTTCTCTGTAGTTAAGAGTCTGTTTTTTGGCCTCTTTTTTATTCCTTTATTCATTTGTTTTGTTTCTTAAATTCCACATAGGAGAGAAATCAATGTATTTGTCTTTCTCTAATTTATTTTGCTTAGCCTTATACTCTCTAGCTCCATCCATATGGTTGTAAATGGCAAGATTTCATTCAGAAAAAGTCCTACAATTCTAAGAAAGTTTTGATTCAAATGATTAGCAAATTAAAAAAAAAATCTACAGGGAAACTGTAAAAGAAAAACATTCATGTTCTAATGTAATATACATGGTCTCACTCTATTCTAACTGGCTTGTAAACGTAATCTATTTTTATGGTTTTAAAGTACTTTGCCCAAACTCATTTGAGTTATTGGAGATAGTACTAGAATCTTTACTAAAAATGTTTATTTAATTCAATAAAGTATAAATATTTCAACATATTTATATGTTCTACAAAATAAGCGGTACAGACTAAGAAGTGATTTTTAAATTGGCAAATCATGGAGATCAGTCTTCATTTCCTAAACCACCCTTGTCAATCCTCTGGAGTCCAGTGCGTTAGATTACAATAATGAGGACAACTTCTCTTCCTTTTGCAGGGACAAGCCCTCATCTTTTGTGAGGCAATTCCCTTGGTTTTCTTCTCATCCCCCAACTGATTCTTCTTTTTGCATACTATTATGTCAACCCAACATACAGAGACAGGAGAGCTTGTAACTCCTAGACAAGTAATTTTGTGTGTGAGAGAGAAAGAAAGAAAGAGAGAGAGAGAGGCTAAGATCTGAACTTTGAGCTCTTTGAGAAGGAAAGAAACTTTTATCTTACATAGGTGATTAACACACATAAGGCTCAAAATACATACTCTGTTCTGATGAGCCTCCAACTTGATAAAGGAGCATTTTCTGAGATCTCCTCCCATATCGGCGAGTGTTTGGGGAGTAGTTTGGTTGTCGCGGTCATGCGCAGCAAGAGTGCGCACAAGCTGCTGAGCAGCCCATTGCCTATGCTGTGAGGACAGCCTGGAGGAGAGGCAGCAGGCTGCCAGGGCATTAGCCAGCTCCAGAGGGCCTACAGCAGAAGGATCATAGGAAGGATGGGCATACAATTGGGCAGTTAAACCTGCTTAAACAAAACAATGAAATGATGCCCAGGTAAGAGCTGGTGGTGGTGAACAAAAAAAAAGGGTTAACCCATATCTTTAAAGAATTAGCACTTTTGCAAGCAGTCATTTCACTAAGATATGCATACAAGGTATAAAGCATTTATCTCATACCACATTCTATAATAAATCTGATTCATTGCAAATATACATTTATATACATCTATCAACAGTCTTTGCTCTAAAGCCGCACTGACCGAGAATGCAGCAGAAATGATTTTAAGGCCAAGACAGAGGCAGCATGCCCTAAAAAGTTTGGTTTCTGCTGCTCAAAAGTGATCATAACAGCCAGTCAAGGGGCTGTGCTGCCAGATCCAAAAGCCTATTTATCTTGGCCAAATGGTCCTGATGAAGAGACCGACAGATAATAGTGATTAAAGAATCCTTTCAAACTGTTACCATCTTATGACAAAGATAAAAATAGCACTATCTTTATCTAGGTTTTATTAAGGAAACCTAATCAGAATTATTATCTATTGGTGACTCATACCATAATCTAATACAATAGTAATCAAACCAAGACAAATCTGGTGCATTTTTCTAATATTTGTTTCCATGTACAATGAAAAAAGGATCCATGCACTTCTTTCATGATCTGAACCTAAGAAGTACACATGATGCTATGTAATTCATCACTTACAACTCTAAAACATGTTTTAAAAAGCATGAATCAAATTGGTTACACGACTACATATTTAAATGGTAAATGGTATGAAACGTACCTTTTTTTTCAACTTCTGACTTATCATAGTTAGGTCTCAATTTGGCCCCCTTGTCTGCTAGTAATGCCACAAGGGCCTGAGTTACAACAAAATTTGGGGAGGTAACAAGCTTGTTCTCTTCAGCAATTCCTCTGAGAAAGCTGGGTAGAAACTTTCGCTGAATTGGATCATCGACTGTGGTTAGATTTACACCTGTTGCAGCAGAAATCAAGTTCTGAAGAGGCAATTGGAACAAACAGATTTAATTTTTACATATAATTTTGGAACTAAAAGATTTCGCCTCAAAAGGCTCTTTAATAAGAATTGGTCAGAAGTAAGCATTGCAACAAGAAAAGCAGTGAAAACCAGCTCACCTGTGTACACAACTGCACCAGAAGTTTTGCAGCACTTGGAGTGTTTGATGCCAGACATCCCACTGCTGTGCTCAGGTAAGCCAGGCAAGAGATGGGCTTGCTGGCCTTGCTGTGCCCACCTCGTGGGCGTTCCGAGGGGCTGGTCATGGCAGAAGGGCTGGTGGAGAGGCCAGCTCTCCCTGCTGCAGCCAAGCACATTAATCGAACCAGGGTTCGGATATCTGTCAGCCCCAGAGATTCAAGACCGGCAGCCAGGCTACAACTGGAACCACTGGCAGGAAAGAAACATACTTCAGATGGATAAAGAAAACAGATTTCTGAAGGGACCATTTGGAGCCCCACATAACATACCAAAATACCAACAACCAAAATAAAAGGCAAGCTACAATATCAATAATCATATATATCCTAAGAGAAGTCAAAAAATATTATATAAGCTGAACCTGTTATAGAAACTTTAAACATCTTCATATTTTATGTTTTCTTTTGATTTTTTAAAAAGATTTTTATTTGACAGACAGTCAGACAGAGATCACAAGTAGGCAGACAGGCAGGCCGAGAGAGAGAGAGAGAGAGAGAGAAAGAGAGAGAGAAGCAGGCTCCCCGCCAAGCAGAAAGCCCTATGCGGGACTTCATCCCAGGACCCCTGGGATCGTGACCTGGGCTGAAGGCAGCGGCTTAACCCACTGAGCCACCCAGGCACCCTTCTTTTGATTAATTTAATTTCATTTTTTCAGTGTTCCAAGATTTGTTGTTTATGCACCACACCCAATACTCCATGTAATACGTGCCTTCCTTAAATACCCACCACCAGGCTCACCTAACCTCCCACCCCCGTCCTCTCCAAAACCCTCAGTTTGTTTCTCAGAGTCCACAGTCTCAATTGAATATACTTGAAGCATAACTGAATTACCAAAGGATAATATACAGGAAAGTTCACAAATTATGAATTTTCACAAACTGGACAATCCCATGTAATGATTTCCCAGATCAAGAAACAGAACATTACCAGTACCTCAGAAGCCTGATTAGGCCTATCTCAGTCACTAGGCTCTCAAAAGTAAACAATATCACGGACTTTCAAAGTCATAAATCAGTTTGGCCTGTTTTGAACTTAATATAAATAAGAGAAAAAAGTCTGTATTCTTTTGTGTCTGGCTTCTTTGTTCAACATCATGCTTGTAAGACTCATCCTTGTTGTTGCTTTATAGCAGCAAATACCCATTTTCACCGCCGTATTAATAAAATCTACCACAATTCATTTATCCACACTGATGACAATTAGGTGGTGTCCAGCACAGGGCTATTACGAACAGCACTGCCACGAATGTTCCTGCTTATATCTTTGGGTGCACACATATAAACATTTCTGTTGAATACATACCCAGAAGTAGTTTTCTAGGTCATAGAGTATGTTAATACACACCTTTGTTTGGTACTATTGAAGAGTTTTTCAAAGTAGCTGTACCAATTTACTTTCCCACTGGCAGTGAGAAACTGCTCACATTTCCCTCCCAGTCTTTTAAATTTTAGCCATTCTGGTGGGTGTGTATTAGTATCTCATTGGGCTTTCATTTTCATTTCTGGAAAGACTACCGAGGTTGAATACCTCATTTTCCATGTTCACTGGCCATTTGGCGATCCTCTCACATTATTTTGCATTTTCCCCATTCTTCTTTTGGGTTGTCTATTTTTCTTATGGATTTATAGGAGTTCTTTACATATTCTATTGGTTATATACAATGATAATTCTTCTCCCATTCAGTGGCTTTTTTTTTTTTTTTACTTTCTTTTTACTTCCTTAATGACTTTTGCTAAACAGAAGTTCTTTTTTAATGTAGTCCAATTTCTTAGTCTTTTTCTTTATGATGAATGCTTTTTGTGACTCAATCAATTCTTCCGGGGCACCCAAATGGCTCAGTTATTAGGTGTCTGCCTTCGGCTCAGGTCATGATCCCAGGGTCCAGGAATGAAGCCCCACATCAGGATCCCTGCTGAGTGGGAAGCCTGCTTCTCCCCTCCCACTCCCCTTCCTTGTATTCCTCTCTCGCTGTCTGTCAAATAAATAAAATCTTAAAAAAAAAAAAAAAAAAGAATCAATTCTTCCTACCTTATAGAAACATTATTGGTTTATCTTTCACATTTAGGTCTAAGGGCCACTTGGAAATATTTGTTTTATTTAGTGTAAGGCTGGAGCCAAGACTCACTTTTTCCTATGTGAATAAACCATCTGACCTAGCCCAAGTTATTGAAAAGACATCAATTCCTCATTGTTCTGCAGTATAAACACAGTCATAAATCAAACCCTAAATCAGGTGTTTATCTACATATGTGGGTCAGTTTCAGAGTCCAGAGTGCTCACCATTACACCATGGAACAACCTGTGGGTCAGTTTCTAAACTCTGCTCCTCCACTCTCCAAACTACCTATTCTTGAACCAATACCAGAGTCTCCTCTAAATTTTACTTTGAGTTTTTATTTCAGGTCCTTCTGTCTTCACTGATTTGTAGTTATACACCTTTGCTTAACTGTTTCTTAAATGGATGTCTTTTAGGTATTCTTGGCTCTTTTCCTTTTCTAATATAACATTCCACAATATGAGCATGGCAGGAATCTCTATAATGGAATCTACAGGTTGAAGCAGCTACACAGCTGGTCAATTTTCATTCATTCAAACCTTTTGTTTTTGTCTTGCACCAAATGGACTGATACAGCCATAGTTTCATTCAACCTTTTATTTTTATTCATTCAACTTTTTAATTTTTTTCTTGCGCCAAATGGACTGATAGCCTTAGTTTCCCATTTCAGATAAGAGCTATGTATTTACTGACTGAATAAAAATGATAACTATGTCTAACTTCTTTCATTCAATGGTAGACATATGAGGTTCTAAAAATTCTATCTCATCCTCCCAAACAGTATCAGATTTCTGTCAATTATATACGAGAAACTAACAGCATCATTTGACACAAGTACTCACCTTACTGAGAGAAGAGACAGAGCTCTCATTACCATGGTTCTTGCCAGAAGAACCTGGGCAGCAGCAGTCACTCTCCTTAAAGCCACCACCCGGTCATGAGGGTTTGCTAAAGCAGCTGCCTGCTCACCTAGTGTTATTCTTCCAGAGGAACTCTTTTCTACAGAGCCATGGCAACCTGAAAAACATATCCAGACTAGTGAAAAATTTTCCCATTCTACCTAGGTTCTGGGCTGCAAGGAAACACAGCAAACCAGTGTGTTTTGTTCATCTGGACTTAGTTACACAGAAAACTCCCTGGGAGAAATAAACATTTCTAAAGCAATAATCTATTATATATGTTTCTTAAAATGTTTTGGTTTCATTTATTTTGCTCATATATCATTTCTACTAATACTAACAAAGGAAAGACAGTTTTAGAAATATGCTTTGAGTACAAGAGAAAGGACTGAGTCATCAACACTAATTCTTTATTTTGTATTCCTGATAGAAAAATCACCCATACCCTCTCACGCAAAAAAAAAAAAAAAAAAAAAAAAAAAAAAAAAAGACTGCCAAATTGTTTTTAGTCAGCTCCAGGATTCTCTTATCACAATGTCAAAAAAAAAAAAAAATCGTATTCACATTTTATTAACTTTTTTTTAATCACTTTAATATTTCATAAAAACAAAAAATAAATAATACTACATGATACCTTCAAAATGTTAAAACAATTGACTAAAGACACTTCGTGGGGTAGAACAATGTTGTGTTATTATTTACCACCTAACCTAAGAAACAAATTAATACAGACTCTATAAAATCCATGCCAATTAGCATTTCAGTTTACCTATTTGCATCAGAGTCTCTTCCATACTGTTGGTAGCGGTTACCATTGCTACTGATGCTCCCAAAGGATCACTGTCAGGGAACTGAACTGGTTCTGGTACAATGCGTCGGTCATTTAAACCAAGTGGTCCAGCAAGTAATTCAAATTCTTCTTCACCCGTTAGCTTTTCATCTTCATCAACATCCAACATGTCCCAGTCTTCTGGAATTTAAATAAATAAAGGTATGGTATGTGAATATAAACATGACATAACTCTACTGGCAAGAGTTACTGTGAGATATGTCTAAAATGCAGATGGACTGAGAGCCCAGGACCCACAAAATGAACTATGGTGCAGTCTCCTGATGACCCAACCAAACTGCACTCCTGAGACATAGTGAGAGTCTAAGGAAAAGGAGTCAGAGCAGTCAAACTCACTTAAAGCAAAAGCAAATGTTACAGCTGGTAATGGAGATTTCAACTAATAAAAACTATTGGGGTCAACAGGGAGTTCTTAACCCTATCCATAATCATTACAGAATCAGTTATTTCAAGGGAATCAGTGCCCCAGATAAATTCATGCTGTCTTCAACTTTTTATTTTTTACTTTTCTCAGAGAAAAAATCTGAAAAAAACATGTCCTGCAAAGACTAACATTCTGTGGTCAAGCTAGTATTTGAATCCAGGTCCTTTTCCTTTGGTTTTAAGAACTAGGACTGTTGCTTTGAAACTACCTTGAGCTTTCTAGAGAATGTTTTGAGTTAACATGTACCTAAATACAAACACATACACAAAAAGGTAAATTTTAGTAACAGATGTTAAGCAGAAGGTATATATAAAAATACATGAACATGTAAAATAAAGAAGCTCTCAAAATAACTACCTTCATACACACTGTCCTGCTTGCCAATTAGATCTGGAGCTTGTCCCTTGTACCTGCACCAAACACGAAGAACATTGTATTTTTATACAAAACAATTAGTACCCAAAAATGCAAATTAAGGCATTAGAACATTTTAAAAGGTCATTAATAAAGCAACACAAAATAAAAGTGTTTCGTGTTATATGCTAATAAAAACTATGATATGTAGGTACAAACAGGCTTACAAAAATCAATGACTATTTTACCAAATTACTGGGGAGGTTTCTGGGTCACCTACAAAAACTCTTAGTCAAAATTATTCCAGAATGCTGTAAAGATTTTAATCATTGACAATTAGGACAAAAGCCCTACTCACTACAGATGAATTGCTATTCAAGGATAAAAAGAAGTAATGTTTTCATGGAAGCTCATTTAATCTAAACTCTATTTTTTTCATCAGTAAAAAGATCTTAATTAAGAGGTCAAAAACAGGGTAAAAAAACGCCAATGAGAAAAACTGATCATAAGGTCCTAAAGGTTAAGGCAAGGGCCCTGCCTGGAACTTGCCAGTAAGTCCAAGGTTAATGGACTCCGAATCCAGCGAAGAAGCTGCTGCCATGCCATTGTTACCAGGCTTTACCATGCCATTGTTACCTGTTACCAGGCTACAGGCTCCCAGCTCTGGCAAAACATGAATTCCCTCAACCTCCTCCACCATTCCTGCCCCCAATTCAGCAATCATG
The DNA here is from genome assembly GCF_902655055.1 of Lutra lutra. Taxonomy (NCBI): domain Eukaryota; kingdom Metazoa; phylum Chordata; class Mammalia; order Carnivora; family Mustelidae; genus Lutra; species Lutra lutra. The sequence goes on from NC_062284.1 coordinate 44,505,630, forward strand.
GGACTTAGGGGAAGGTTAAGTGTAACTCCTCACATTAAAAAAGCTGTAATTCCCATGTCTTGATGAGAGAGATACTTTATACTCTTTATTCAGAGGGTTTGGATATCTATACAATTTCAAGGTACCTTTCAGAACTTGTTGCCTTGGATTTGGTCTTCAGGGCTAAGTACTTTTCCCTGCAGCTGCCGCAGAGCAGGTAGTATGGATTCCCACTCCCACATTCGCCACCAAACCAGCCATCCACATAGGAGCCATTGCTGCGGTAGCCCTGGCGGTTTGCACTGCGCCCACAGCCAGGGTGATTTCTCTTCATGTGCTGGTTGAAACTGACGACACTGCATTCACACAGTTCACACACCACCACTTCTTCCCTGTCTTCAGACTCACAAACATGCTGCACAAAATTTCATATCAAATTATTAGTCAATTTAACATAAAGTTAAGAAGAGAAAAATAGGTATTTATATATTAATGACTTTGTTTACATATGCCAGAGTATTTGCAGGATGTTCATTAATGTGACATAACAAATTTCTTTCAAATCAGAATTCAGAGCTCACGAACGATCTGAAGCTGTGCTTTGCCCTTTCTCAATCGAGTAAGTTATAACTAAGGTAACCCACTATCCTATTGATAAGAGTTAATAAAAATAATTAGCCCTATCTCAAGTGATTTTTTAAAAAATCCTAATAAAGCTACTTTTCATCTGGCCATAACACGAACATCTCTTATCTGAATTTCTAAGAAGTCATTTGGATTCATTTATCTTATTAATATAGTAGATGCTCTTTTCTGTAGGACTTAGACCTGTGAAGTTTTTAGTCTCCCTGCTACAAACAATGAAAACATACAAACCCACCATGTACCCTGGCCCTGGATGAAGGTAGTTACAAGACCTAGGTGGCACTGGTTGTTAGAATGAGGCATTACAGTGATTAAATGGAATCTATGAAGGAGAAGAGCATGCATTCAGATAGCAAGATGAGCATAGCAGCCATGTTCTATACCCAGCAGAGCTGACTAGGACTTGATGCCTATTTTGTAATCTATCTTTGATATTATAAATCAAATATTACCATTATATGGCTCTATTCATCTAGTCTGGGGAGAGAAGCAATAAAATCGCAGAGAGAAAGCAAGAGAGAATTTTTCTTATTAGTTTGTAGGTATCAAAGTAACATTAAGCATTAGAGCCCCAAACTTTACGATGAGATGAAAGACTGAAATTTTCAGAGTGTAACAACTTTAGGCAAGGCTATTGTTAGTAAGCTACATGAACAGGAGGGCAGGAAAATAAGTCAGAGCAGCCCCCGCTGCAATCACACACACCCAGGTAGGCCAATCCAGTACCTCTGGGATCCACATTCCCAGAATATCATTGTCACTGGTCAGGTCTTGTCCAAACATAGCTTCCATCGCTTCATCATCAAGATCAATTTCCAATTCCTCATCTAAATTAAAGTCATACAGCGCCCCTGGGTCTTGCTGCAAAGATATTCCTTCTCTCCGACTTTGATTCCTGTGGGCCTGCACAGAGCGGTATAACCCCGCTCAGAACGAAACAAAAAAGGCATTTTATTTGCATGTATAAAGTAATTCTGAATACTTCGCCAGTTCTTAACTGCCATACATACAGGTAAGAGCCTAGCTCAGCTAATTTACTGGATTCCAGACCATAAACATAAAATTTCACCTATCATATGTGTTTCCTAGGACTCTGTAAAATGGGGTAACAATACTCCTAACTCATAGGGCTGTTAATAGGTTTAAACAAAATAATCCATGTAAAATATTTCATATAGGGGCGCCTGGGTGGCTCAGTGGGTTAAGCCGCTGCCTTCGGCTCAGGTCATGATCCCAGGTCCTGGGTTTGAGCCCCGCGTCGGGCTTTCTGCTCAGCAGGGAGCCTGCTTCCTCCTCTCTCTCTGCCTGCCTCTCTGCCTACTTGTGATTTCTCTCTGTCAAATAAATAAATAAAATCTTTAAAAAAAAAAAATATTTCATATAATGTAATCAAGAAAAACACTCAATAAATATGGGCTGTTGTTATTCTTTTAGGGTTATTTTTTAAAAAATCAGTTCCTTGGGGTGCCTGGGTGGCTCAGTGGGTTGAAGCCTCTGCCTTCGGCTCAGGTCATGATCCCAGAGTCCTGGGATCGAGCCCCACGTTGGGCTCTCTGCTCAGCAGGGAGCCTGCTTCCTCCTCTCTCTCTCTGCCTGCCTCTCTGCCTGCTTGTGATCTCTGTCTGTCAAATTAAAAAAAAAAAAAAAAAAAATCTTAAATTAAAAAAAAATCAGTCCCTTTCCTATATATTAACTAAACATCCCATAATTTCTAGCTCAGCCTCAACTTCTCTGTTACCATAGATTATTGAAAAATTATTTATGTTTTAATAGCTCAAAGATCAAGTGCTATTTTAAAAAATCACATATCTTAGCTTTTAGTTGGAAAAATATGTTCCCTTATAAATTACACTTCACATGTCTAGAGTGTCTAGAGCATAATCCTGGAAGTATTTTACTAAAGTAACAATGGAATTTATTTTTGCTTATCTAGGACCTTACCTAGTAGTTTAGCCCTAAGGCCCAGAGCACATAAGAAAACCCAGTACCTACTTTGGCATAGTGCTCTTTTCAGCTCCTTCTCACTTTATTTAATGTTAAATTTTAAACATGCATCTTTACTTCTTAAAGTATAAATAGCTTGATGGCAGAGAGCACCTTTATTAAAAAAATCTCAGGATCTGCAAGTAACCAGTATAGACTTCTGTACCCAGAGGAAGCTTAAAAATAAATCTATGAAAATATGCTGTGATTTCAATGCAAAATTATGTAAATAAAGGACAGTAAAATGCAAATAGCTACTCTCTTAATGTGGAGAAACTGAGTACGTAGTACCATTAGTTTACATCTTCTTTAATGTTGCTTTCACGGGGACTTTAAAATATAAACTGTATGACTTTTACTAACAGAAGGATGTGAAACATATTAATTACCTGCTCTTGCCAGCAATGTGCGAGCTGCTAAATCAAACTTGTGCCTTCTTGTTACTGCTGAGCGACCCCTAGCTGGTGGTCCACTTCCAGAAGCTGCATTCTCTGTATGGTCCAGATTATCAGGGCTAACAAGTGCAAATTAGAAAGCAACATAAATTTTTCAGAACCACCATAAATGGAAGGCATAGGCACAGGCTCTCTTGTGGTATTGCGTTTCCTTCCAAACAGTACCAAGAATAAAATGTATTTACAATTAAACTGAAATATATCTTGTCCTTGGTAAAGCTCCTAAATTACAAATATGTCATATTGCCCTAAGCAGTAATTTTATCTATTTTTTTAACTTTTATTTATTTATTTTTTAAGTAGGCTTTATGCCCAACATGAAACTTGAACTCATGACCCCAACATCAAGTGGCGCATGCCACTGATTGAGCCAGCCAAGTACCCCTATCTAATTTTGAATTATGCCAACAAGGAAATGATGCTTAGTGCATGTTCAAATCCAAATGAGATCAATGGTCTTAACTAAATTCTAAATGGTTAAATATTTAAAATTTGAAATGATTGAGAATCCTTGCCAATGAGAAACATATCTCAAAATAAGTTACGAAAATATCCACTGAGCTTGTAAGAAAAAATCTGCTTATTAAAAAAGATACAAGCCTTATTAACCAAATGATTTCATGAGCTACAAAGAAAAATGAAGACAAAGTCATCAGAAGTACTAAAGTGGGAAGATTTTAGGAAAAACTACAGAGTATTTTATTACATCTCATCTCAGGCTATGCATTATCACAGAATTCTTTTTATAATTAAAAAAATGGTGTATTGTACTAGATATTAAAAACTAAAGAAGAGACGAAGATAAAATCTATATTAAGAAAAAATTTAAAAGTCCACTTCTATATGCATTAAGTTCAAATATGAATATTCTACATCACTTATAGGAGATAAAATTATTTTATTAGAATGCTTATTTTGTTTCTGAAAAAAATTGTTTTAATTTTCAGTTTCCTCTTTTCAGCTTAATTTTATATAAAAATTATTTCCTCTTTTCCATGAAAACATCTGTTCAAGTCAAAACTTGTGATGTCATTTTTACCCTTCACAGAAACATAAACTTGTAACTGAAATGTCCACCTTATATCTCTAGTTAGCAACTTTACACACCATTAGAAGCACCTACGAGGGGCGCCTGGGTGGCTCAGTCGGTCAAGCCTCTGCCTTCAGCTCAGGTCATAATCTCAGGGTCCCAGGACTGAGCCTCACGTTGGGCTCTCCGCTCTAAAGGGAGCCTGCTTCCCCCCGTCTCTCTGCCTGCCTCTATGCCTACTTGTGGTCTCTCTCTGTCAAATAAATAAATAAAATCTTAAAAAAAAAAAAAAAAAAGCACCTATGAAGGGAAATAAATGGAGCACTTGGAAGTATCACTTAAACCACATAAAACAGAAATATAGAAATTGGAATCTCACCTTTCACTAAAGCCTTCTTCCATTTCAGCAGCATCAGCTGATGGGATATCTCCTGGTGACTGCAAATAACAGGGGTCATTTGACTTCCCACCACTGCCTAGGACTGCTGCTCCATGCCTTGAGTCTGCTGTGCAGCCTGACTGGGGTTCCTCCTCATCTTCATGCCCAGGGTGCTCTATCATCCACATGGCAAGGACAGTAATGTTTTGGGCATCAGCCTCTCCTCGAGCACCTGAAAAGGTTAAAAAGAAAAGTATGATACTGGGGCGCCTAGGTGGCTCAGTCATTAAGCGTCTGCCTTCAGCCCTGATCCCAGGGTCCTAGGATCAAGCCACATCGGCTCCCTGCTCAGTGCTCAGTGGGAAGCCTGCTTCTCCCTCTCCCTCTCCCCTGGCATGGGTTTCCTCTCTTGCTGTCTCTCTCTCTGTCAAATACATAAATAAAATCCTTAAAAGAAAAAAAAAAAAAGAAAAGTATAATACTGATTTGGGGCAACATAATTAGTTATTCATGGTATCAGTTCAACAGTGTCTTCTATGATGCCACTGTAACTAAATCAGCTGTTAAAAAGCTTTATGGTCTCTTAAAAAATATATCACCCTCAATAAGACCAGGCTTCTCATATCTACATATATGGCTATGTAAACATAATATATCCTACCTGTGGCTTCCATGGCTTTGGCAATCTGCCGGAGAGAGAACCCCATTTCCAGCAAGGGTACTGCAATTGCTGGAGGAGGAGGAGAAGTTGAAAGTCTACTGCTGGGGTCTGACAAGGCTAAGACAAAAGAAAGAGAAATAAAAGCCTGTATCACTACATACCATGAGTAAAAAGTGACCTTATACTCTAAGTCCCCAATTTCTTAATACTGTACAAATTTAATCAATTTTTTTTCTTTTAAGATTCATGGGGCACCTGGGTGGCTCAGCCCATTAAGTGTTCAATTCTTGATTTCTGTTCAGGGCATGATTAACCTGTGATTAAGTTATAGTTAATATGACTAAGTTATAGCTTTTTAAGGTTTTCATAAAGCTAGCACAAAATAAAGCTGCTAAAAAAATTTAAAATATTTTCTTATTTTGAAATAGTTTCTTACAAAAGTTTTAAACTTAACAGAAATTTGCAAGCATAGTACAAAAGAATTCTCTTATCCCTGACCCACTGGAGAGTAAGTAGCAGACATGATGCTCCAACTCCCCTGAATACTCTAACATATCAACTCCTACAAAAAAGGCCACTGTTCTGCATAACAGGCCATCAGAGTAAGGAAATTAACAATGTCAACATCTAATCCAGACCCCATTCTAGTTTCTCCAGAAGTCCTGATAATGTTCTCTACAGCAAAGGAGCCAATCCAGGATAATCCTTGCATTTAGTTTTCATATCTCTTCCATCTCCTTTAATTACTTTGATACTTTGAAGATTACAGAAAGTCACTCAATTTGGGTTTGCTGATGTCTCATGATTAGATTCAGGTTGTGCTTTTTGGCAGAAGTACCAAAAAACTGATGTCGCCTTCTATGCATTGCATTCTATCAAATGGTACATGATTTCCATTTGTTCCATTACTGGTGATACTAATTTTGATCACTTGAGTTAAGCTGGTATCTGCCAGGCTTCTCCACCATAAAAGTACTCCTATTTTTTCCCCCTTTGTAATAAATATTTGTTGGGAAGAACTATGAGAATATGTAAAGATCCCATTCCTTATCAAAGCTAGATTCACTAGCACCCATTATTGTTTATTGGCTGAATAATTTATTATTATTATGATGGTTGACGAATGAGGATTTCCTAATTCTATCACTGCTTTCAGATTTATCAGTTTCCTTTCTCCATCACTATAGGGTTACAGATTCTCACTGTATTCATGGGTTATTATATGATACTATAATTATGATTTTTATTTTGATGCCCCAAATGTCCCAGATTTGGCTAGTGGAAGCCCCTTCAATCTGGTTTCTACATCCTTGAGGCATATGCCCATCAATCTCTGAGCACTTTATCACTTTCTGGCACAAGCTACTCCAGGCTCATCTCATACTTAACCCTGAAATCAGCCATTTCTGCAAGAAGATCAGAGTTCCCTTTTAGTAAAGAATGGTATTTAGAATGTGTTTATTGCTACTAAAGCATCACTGCTCCTAGGCCCTCTCAGTGACAGTGCTGATAGAAGCCCTCTGCACCCTGCATGGCCCTGATCCCTAGTGCTCAGCTATGTGGACATTTCCTCCAATACCCCATACCAGGTCACTCCCACAGACAAGAAGTTTCCCTCACTCCAGTCTGGCTGATACTCCCAATCTGGACCACTATGCCACCCACCTCCCAAATCCTGCTGGCATGAAAGCCTACCTAGCTTGGCCCCACTTAATGTTTTTGAATTAAATTAGGAAGGAAAGAAGAAGGAAGAAGGGAGAATGACAACTTTCATTTTTGCTTAAAAAATGTCACTATTGCTAGGGTGGTAACAGTCCTGATGCATCTGACAGACTTCTACTTCTAGCCATCATGGAGTAAGAGAGACTGGATTTACCTATGACAACTAAAAGAAGAAATGGAAATGTATCAAATGATGGACAAACAGGCTGCGTAGGACAGTGATCCCTGAGAGAAGGAAATCAAATTAGGCAAGGAGTTCAACTGCCTTAGCCTATTTCCTGGAAAGAATTTTCAAGCTGCAGTTCAGGGAGGGCAAATTCAACCTAAAGTCAGTGGTCTCTCTGAATTGAGGAGATGAGAGTAAAGGATTCAGGTTGCTAGTGTTCACAGGGTAGAATACCAGAATAGAGAGAGCTGTATGGAAAGAAGAGAGCTGCACTGAAAGCGAACTCCAAAAATGTGCAAAGCGTCTTTCTTTCCCTCAAGTCTTCAGCTGATGCTAGTGCAGCAGCTATGCAGAGCTGAGGGAAGAATCTCCAAGAAACAGCAGGCAGTAGGGTTGGAAAGAATCTGTGTTACAATAAGCCAGAGAGAAAAAACCTCTGTGATACATGAGGCATTGGACAGAATACGAAGAAAGGCACTGGTTCAGTGATGGGGAAAAATTCAGCCAAGCTACCTCCTAACAAAGATTAAAAGAAAACCTTGAGAGAATCAAAATATTTCTAAGTAATTTAACCATATCTTATAACAAAGCTAAAGTATCTTTAAATAAATACAAACTATCCAGCACCCAATAAGGTAAAAGTCACAATGTCTAATAATCAATAAAAAAAATCACCAAACATTAAAAAAAAACAAGAAATACAATTCAAAATAAGTTTAAAAATTAGTAAATAGAAACAGACCTAGAAATTAGATAAATGATAAGTAGACAAGGATATTAAAACAGGTATAAAATTGATGCTCATTATTTGTGGACTCCATATTTGAAAATTCATCTACTCATTAAAGTTAATTTATAACTCCCAAATCAATACTCATGGTGCTTTTTACAGTCATTTATATGCACTCAGCGACAAAAAACCTTTCAGGCTCCTGACACATTTGTTCCCAGCTGAGACAGAACAGGTGATGCTCTATATTCTTGTTTTAGTTCTGAGACTATAAATAAGTCTAATCTTCAGAGTCTAGTGTCACATGTTTTGCATTTTTGTGCCTTTTCTTGGTGATTTTACTGTTTAAAATGGCCCCCAAGCATAGTGGTGAAGTACTGTCTAATGTTTTTAAGCACAAGAAGGCTGTAATATGCCTTATGGAGAAAATGTAAGTGTCAGATAAATTTCATTCAGGCACGAGTTATGGTGTTCTTGGGTCATGAGTTCAATACTAATGAATCAACAATATACATTAAATATAATGTCTTTAAATATAAACACACATAAAACAAAGTTATAATTGATCAGCTGACAAAATGTGACCAGAATTTCACAGAAACCTAGCCCAGTATTTCCCTTAGGAGCAATAATAGTTCAGTGTTCACAAACTTTTTAAACGTAACTATTCTAACAATGAAAACTATTATTCCATGTACTTGATAAGGCAGAGAAAAGATTAAGCAACTTCTAGTTATGAAAATCACAATGTCTGAAAGGAAAAATACGCTGGATGGGATTATGAGTAAACTAAACACTACAAAAGAAAAGATTAATGAACAGAAGACACAACAACAAAAACCTTCAAAAATGGAAACATATAGAAAAAAGACACTAGGGCGCCTGGGTGGCTCAGTGGTTTAAGCCTCTGCCTTCGGCTCAGGTCATGATCTCAGGGTCCTGGGATCGAGTCCCGCATCGGGCTCTCTGCTCATTGGGGAGCCTGCTTCCCTCTCTCTCTCTCTCTGCCTGCCTCTCTGCCTGCTTGTGATCTCTCTCTGTCAAATAACAAATAAAATCTTAAAAAAAAAAAAAAAAAGAAAAGAAAAAAGACACTAAAAAAACCCCAAAGCATTAGTGATCTGTGGGACAACTTCAAATGGTGTTGTATACACATAACCATAGATACTGAAATGGAGGAATGCAACAGAAAAAAAATAAATAAAATAAAATAAAATAAATAAAATAAAATGTACCATTGTTACATTTTTTTTTTTTTAGAACTGGGATTTTTTTTTTTCAAAGATTTATTTATTTATTTGACAGACAGAGATCACAAGTAGGCAGAGAGGCAGACAGACAGAGAGAGAGGTGGAAGCAGGCTCCCTGCAGAGCACAGAGCCCGATGCAGGGCTCGATCCCAGGACACTGGGACCATGACCTGAGCCGAAGGCAGAGGCTTTAACCCACTGAGCCACCCAGGTGCCCCGTTACATTTTTTAATATACATGAAGTGGTATAACATTATTTAAAGATAGCCTATGATAATTAAAGATTAATATATACATGAAGGTAATCTCTAAAAATACAAAGTATAGCTAATAAGCCAACAAAGGAGATGAAATAATAAAAAATACTGATTTAATCCAAAGAAGGTAGAAACAGAGGAAAAAAAGAACAAAGAAAAGATGACATGAACAGAAAGATGATAAATTTAAACACAACCATACATTAACACATTCAATGTAAATGGTCTAAACACATCAATTAAAAGGCAGAGAATATCAGGTTGGATTAAAAAAGCAAGAACCCCTCCACCCCAAAAAAGCAAGGCCCAACAATAAGCTGCCTTTAAGAAACCATTTTAAAAATAAAGACACAAAAATGTTAAAGGTAAGATATAGGAGAAGAGAGACGATTCTAATTTAAAAAAAGAAGAAGAAGGAAAAGGAGGAGGAGGAGGCTATATTTACACTAGAAAAAATAGATTTAAGGGCAAAGGATATTACCAGGGTAAAGACTATAATTTCATAATGATAAAGAGGTCAATCCAATAAGAAGACTTAAGAATCCTAGATATTTATGGACCTAAAGAGAATTTTAAAATACATGAAACAAAAAATAATAAATGAAAGAGGAAATAAACAAATCCATAATTACAGTCAGAGATTTCAACTCTACTCTATCAATAACTGATAGAATAAGTAGACTTGAACATAACAATCAACCACCTTGACCTAACCAACAATTTACAGAACACTCCATTCAACAACAGCATAATACACATTTTTTCCAAGTGCACATTGAATATTTATCAAAACAGACCATATTCCGGGCCATAAAGTAAGTCTCAACAAATTTAACAGAATTCACATTATACAAGACATGTTCTCTGATAACAATGACATTAAATTAGAAATCAGTAAGAGAGAGACATTTGGAAAATTCCTAAATATTTGCAAACAAAATAAGATACTTCCAAATGACCCAATTCTCAAAGAGATATCCATGGTAAATAGATAGTACTTTAACTGAATGAAAATGAAAACACAGCATCTCAATATGTGTGGTTGAAGCAAAAGGCAATGCTCAAGGGAAATTCACAGCACTAAAAATGCCTATGTTAGAAAATAAGAAGGGTCTGATATGACTTATATAGAGTACACCATTTCTCTCCCAAGTAGCCATAATTCAATCTACAGCTTCAAAATAAAAACAGTTCAGCTTGATAGGACAGATTGCCCCCTTAATTAAAATCACTGTTCTACCTTCAATGAGAATGCCCAAGTTTTTAAGTCCCAATATCAGGAATGCCAAGAGGCTTGGGTATCATAGTGCATGACAGCACACACACCTGTGCGGTTAGCTGGCCTTGCTGACTGGGAATCAGGAGAAGTTAAGCTTTGCCTCCTTCCTACTTCATCAGAAGGAGAAGTTGGTAACGATGATATTGGAGGAGTCTGTGCACGACGTGTGGGAAGTACAGTGGTAGTTGGGTAACTAGAGAACATTTGCCTTTAAGAAAACAACAATGGTTAGCATAAAAATCCAATTAGAAAATAATATAATATATCACAGTCCTCTTATAGAAGATATTCAACCTGGAAAACTATATAAGTTACTATAGTTTAATGGAGAGGGAAGAAAGACTCCAACAATTTTAATAATCATTATCTAATAGGACACCTCTTACTATAAAAGTAATATACCGTATTATTTGTTCAGCAAAATGCCAGCAACATAGCAGGTGGGGGAGATTGAGCAATTACAAAATAGATTTTAAAAAATCCCTGCCTTCATGCTTTCCTTCCACTATAATACCAAGATGACAGTGGTATTTTGGTAGACATACAGTAGTTAGAGAGTAAAGACTTTTAAAGATAGCTAACTTAACAGTTACTTCAAATATAAATTTACTAGTTAGCCATGAAATCATTCACATGAATAAAGTTAATAGTCAATAGGTAAGTTATGGAAAGAAAAGGTAACTCTCCAGGCCCCCCTGCACAACTGAAAAACAGCGTATGAATGGTATGCCAGCTGTTTAGAGGGGAAAGGCAGAGAGAGGCAGTCCCTGTCGGCCTGAGAAGGCAGACACTGGCTAAAGAATAAGGTTCAGCAAGATCCTCACCAACTGTCTACTCTTAAGATTTGTCCAACAAAACTAATAACAACTTTTTAAGCATCAAAAAAGCATTGTCTAGTCAGTCGAATAACTGATACAATGATATTCATAGATGGGTCAGTTGTTCCCGGATGGTTAGCCAGGCAAACACAACTGCAGCTCCAATGTTGTCCCAGCCAACAGTAGGCAAACAAAGACTGAGAACAAAGGAGGAGTCACAAGGTCTGTCAATGTCTGTGAGAGCCAGGGAATGTTATTTTACCAGTGAATCCCATGCCTGCACAGCACAGCTTGGAAGACAACAAGGATTAAAAACCATATTAGAATATCCTATTATTCCTCTCTTCCTTCTTTCTTGAACAGAAGTATCTCCTGGAACTGTTACTCTAGTGAGAGAGCTAAGATGTGAGAGGACTGGGCAATAGTAACTGCCAGGATGAGTGTTCATGCCTAACAGCAGACCAGTAACTCTCAGTGTGGGAGCTGAAGACCACTGCATCAGAATCATTGGGGACCCTTAACTCAAATACAAATTGTGTACCCCACCAGACCTACCAAAAGAGACTACAGGGAGATACAACCAGAGCTTTAAAAAGCTTCCCAGGTGGCTCTTGCAAACACTAAAAATTAAGAAGCATTATGATTAACAGCCCCTCTCTCTTCTACTCTCTAAGATGTCAGTCTACACACTAGGAATAATGATAACCTGTCAATTAAGGGAAGGGGGGGAAAGAAAGAAGAGAAAGATAGACTAACCATTGTACTGCCCTTTATTTCACTTAAGACCTAGTTAAGGGAACTCACGGAATAGGCCCTTCCTAATGATTTTCTCTAAAAAATTTTCATTTCGTGTATATACCTGGCAAACTGAAGCAAACAGAAATTTAAACATTATTTGAAATTTACAAACCTACTAAAATAGGGTTGGCTAAAGGAGTATTCTAAGACATGCTCTTTCATTTGAGTAGATTTGTTTGATCTTATAATAAAAATAAAAGTATAATTAAGAAATAATTCTTAAAAGGGAAGTAACCTGAGAAAATTATTTCCACAAAAGTGAGCTCTATCTTGAGGCTCTAATATTCAATACAAGCATTTACTTTTAGAGGAAAAAAATATTCAAAAGCCTAGGTGAAAAAAAAAAAAGATTATTATAAGGAGATAGACTGCTAGAGTATCTGATTATCAGCAGCACAAGTGATAGATCTGGGACCACCCCAAAACTGGCTGTGAGTCTTTGGGCAAGTTATTAAACTTCTGAGGGACATTCCCAACTTCAGCAAAATGGGTTTGACTCTATGAACTCTTAGGTTCCTTCTAGCTCTAGAATGCTTTTAGTTAGGCATGTTCTTTATAAGAGAATGATTGTGTGATCAGAATCACAGGCATCAATACGACAGATGTTAAAGCCAGCTTCCCTACCTGAGAAGACTAAGTGGCATCACTCCAGGGGATTCAGATGCAGGTACTGTCTCTGTGTCAGTGACTGGAGTGGTGGCAGTCGTGGTGTCCTCCAGTGAGCTGCTCATAAAGGAAGTTGTGCTCGAGGCTGATGGGCTAGTGGTAACTGGGGTCTGTGCCTGCTGGGCTTGGTCACTTTCTTCAGTTTGTTGATCAATCTCTGTAAACCAACATAAATATTTAAAAAGTGACATGTGAATGGAAAACTTTAAGATTTAATTTGACAAGTTTCTAAATATATTTTGTAAGTACCATTTTCTATGAAATATTTTTTTAATATTCTTGTATATATACATCCTTGTATACACTACTGTACCCATCGTTATGAACTCTACACATAATAAGGTAATAAGCAATTACTCATTTTTTAGAAAAGTTTCTCTTAAAAACAAAAAATAGTGTCACTTTTTGCTATAAGATTTGACTAGAGCTTCTCTAATGATATCTAATCACTAAAACTGTGTTTCCTTAGCACTCTGATTTTGATGCCTATCTTTAGTCTTCAAACATGCAAAGATGAAGACATATAAATACATATAATACATGTAAATATAATACAAATCTAGACAGAAACCTCATGCTCTAAACAGGAGCTTAAAAAATTAATTAAAACATCTAAGAGCTTACAAAGTATAAATTTTTTTCTTATCTGAAAGAGAGCTTACAAGTAAACCTAATATCAAGATAGCAGTGGGGCACCTGCATGGTTCAGTCATTTAAGCGCCCAACTCTTGATTTAGGCGCAGGGTTATGATCTTGGGGTCATGAGATCAAGCCCTGCCACTCGCTCTGTGCTCAGCAGGGAGTCTGCTTCCCCTCTCCTTCTGCCTTCTGGCTCCCCCTCCACTTGTTCTTTCTCTCTCTAAAATAAGGTCTTAAAAAAAAAAAAAAAGAAAGAAAAGAAGATAGTAGTTGCCACAAAGATAACTAATTCTATTAGGGTTGCCAAATGGCCACATACCTTCATAATCATGATCTTAATATGCCTATTCATATACAACATGCACTTTTCTCTATTTACTGTCTAAGCTATGAAAGGAAGAAAGGGAGTAAGGGAAAAGGGAAGGAAGGAGGAAGAGGAAGGGAAGAAAGAAAAAAAGAACTTAAGTTTCATGAAGGCAAGGGACTTTGTTTTGTTTGGTGCTGGCTCCCCAGAACCAAGATAAGTACCTGGCACATATAGACAGACACTCAATAAACATTTACTGAATATATCTAATTTTTATCTCAGAATTCATATTACCCCCAAAGGTGAAGATAAAAGATAAAATAGGGTTTTTTTCCTACAATACAGAATCTATAAAAGTAGTACCTCAAAATGTCTCTGGGAAAATTATGAGAATAGTATATATTTTGAATCAGATCAATAAATATTTATGTACCTTTTGTGGCATAAGTTTTACAAAGTGTAATAATAACAATTAAATTCTGTGATTGTGTAGGTTTAAGATAGAAAATTACAAGTAGACAGATAATCATTAATATAAAAGATACAAAAAAGAACTGTTTACCTTGCAAAAGAAAAACAATATGAAAACTGCTCTGGCCAAAAAGTTTTTTATAAATCACTGATGGAATATATCATATCTGACATTGTAAACAATTTCAACAACACAAAAGGAAAAAAAAACCAGATAACATACCTTGTTTAATTTTGCCCCCAAACTGGTCTTCCAAGAGCCCATGGACCACTAATTTATAGATCATGGCTTGAGCTCGCTCCAGATCAGCTAATCCCAACGCTCTCTTGATGGGTGACCGCATGACTGCTCTCTTCACCATGTGTCGCATCAAGAACTGCAAGGCTGCGCGCATCTCCACATCTTCATGAACAACTGGAGAGCTTGCACAGTCTGAGTTATGACCATTTTCCGCCAGAACTTTTGGTATCAGCAACAGCTCAGCATATTTACTACAGCCAAGAAGAGCACTAAGTGATTTCATAGCACCGAGGTAGAGATAGGACAGCTGGACTGCTCGGATTTCCGACTGGGCTATGTCATGGTTTTTGGATATGTGTTCGTGATTTTTCCTTTTTCCTTCTGTTATCTGATGTTGGGGTTCCACATTTGGCAGTGTTGGATCTAAAGAAAATGAAGCTATTTCGTTGTCTGATTTGGAGGCTGTGGTACCCTGACTTTTGACATCATCAGTTGTTAAGCCGGCTCGCATATCTAAAGCAGATTCACTCTCAGTTTTCTGATCAACATCCCCTTTCTCCTCAGACTCATGTCGGTGTTTCTTTTCATGTCGCTTGGTGCTCTGTTTGCCCGTGTCTTCATGAATACCAGTCAGATACGTGAGGTCCAGCAACACAGAAGCCGTCAGGCCTCGGAATCGCGCCACATCAAAAGGCAGTGGTTCACAGGGTTCCAGATTATACAATGGAGTATCACTAGGCGACCAAAAAGTTGGGAAGCTTTAATAAAGATCAGAATGACACAGGAAGAAGCAAGTGAGGGATAGACAGGAGGAAGGTACAGAAAATAATGTAAACAAAATAAGATGCATCATGTACACAGTACAAAGAATAATTTACACAAACTAGAGAAATCATTACAGAGGAAAAAAAATGAGTCTTTCATGAAAAAATAGGGAGATGTGATGATAAATGCAAAAGCAATGAGATGTGCATGTATTTTCAAATCAGAATATTCACTATACTATAATGTAAAAATTAGCAAAATTTCTAAAAAGAGTCAAACAGTAAATATTTTAGACCTTGCAGGCCACACAGTCTTCAAGGCAACTTTTCAACCCTGCCATCATAGTGTGAAAGCAGCCACTGGATACCTAAATGAATGGGTGTGGCTGTGTAACATTATTTACAAAAACAAGAGGTGGGCCAGATGTAGTTTGCCTATTCCTAATATAAGCTATTTGAAAAGTCTGTATAACAGATTTCGCTTATTATGTGCGTAATGCCTATAGTCTATTGAAGAGGTTCTAAGACTTTGTTTTCATTTTAAGATTACCTTGTAGTCTTCAATTAATGCTTCCAATTAAGCAAAAATATGATCACATATTTCCTGATACTTGCCAAGAATTTACTGAAATTTTAAAATAATGTTACAAATACATAAAATGTAAGAGCTTGGGTAAATACCTAATGTCTGGTGGCATAAATTTCTCATATTAACCTAAATCTTGGTTCTAGCTTAACCATCTTAAGCTTATTTTCCCTTTTCCTCATTTCCTTATTTATTTATTTATTTATTTATTTATTTATTTATTTATTTTGCTTTATTGTATTTGCACTTTCTTAAGACATAATAAATCCTTTCTGAAACAAGGTGAAGAATGAAAGAAAAGGTAGATACTCATGTAACACTGTAAAGTTTTCACTGGTTTCTTACCTTGGTAGAGTGGGTGAATGTAAGTATAGGGTGAAACTGTGTATAAACCTTATCTATGTGTTAGTTTTCAGCTGAGAGAACAGCTATTGTTAGATTCTAAAAAAGTACTGCCTGCAACTAATATTTGAGAACTACTGTTTTAGATATTGTCCCATGTCATATTAAAACTATAGAACAATCACTTTAGGTAGTATAATGAATAGTTACATATTATTATTAATAAATCATTATTTTTAAATGCTGCAACTATGTAGAATTCATTAGATAAGTGAGTCCCCTTATTAATGAAGAAACTTGACACATTTCTTTTGAAACATAAAGTTTCTATTTCACACAAATCCTATGTGATCGCAAACACATCTAAATGCTTTTAAGTGTACAGTGTGTCAAATAAATGTAATTTCCCTATCTACCCAAAATATTGTGCCCTGAGGGGACAGGAATATGTGCTTTAAAAAAAAAAAAAAAAAAGCAAGAGTACTTAATATCACAGTTAATCCAAAACCTATTTTTAGTCATTCAAATGTTCCTGCCTACATTCAAAGCCCACCTACACAAAATATAATTGACATATCTGCTGGCTGGCTTTTTTCTATCCCAGTGTGTAATGGAAATGATCAAAAAGCAAGCAGCCAAATGAAAAATAGGAAGACAGATCCCAGTTAAACCTAAATTAATGAGCTTACCATTTCTTCACAAAACAAAACCCATATATCTTATAAACCACTAATATTCAAGGTAACATGGGTTTGAGATATATTCTTTTATGAAATCACAGTACTCATACCCAGCTGTGTGAAAAAAAAATATTTAAAAAATTGTCAGCTCACCTAAAATACATAGTTACTCACTGTCCATAGGCAGTGGCCCATTTCACCATTAAATACTTGTTTGCTAAAAGTGTAACTCAACAGATCATACCTGATGGTAATTTCTGCTTCATCCCATTGGACCTTGGCAGACGTGCTGCCCTCTTTGACCACTCCCAGCAGCGTGGCATGGCGCCCAGTTTGCTTGTGAACACACCGACCTCCAACTCTAAGACCAGCATCAACTCCTCCTATCACTGCCAGCACAGGCCACACCTCTATGCAAAGGGTCCTCAGCTGCGGCTCTGAGAGGTCAGCAAGGCCATGTCTATTATGTTTACCTTTCTCTTCCTCTTTGCTCTCCTTCTCCTCTCTCATTTCATTTTCCTCTCGGCTTTGCACCGAGCGGCTTTTCTTTAGCTTCTGACCTGACTCTTTAATACATATCTTAATTTTATGCAGCCTTTCCATCATTTTTTTGTTAATGCAGTAAGTCCAACGGTCTGTTCGGTGAAGGATACGGATAAGCTGAATAGTGGCCTCCGCCAGCACTGCTGCTACTGGACTACAAATAGGGTCTCCTGGAAGTAAGTCTCGTGGTGTGCCACGCATTTGCATATCACAAATTTTCACCTAGAAGGAAAAATACCAGCAAATGTTTGATATTAATAGTTCTCCTAAACTATAAGTCACTATAAATTCTAGCACATGTAATCCCATTTGAACTTGCGTTTGGTCTCCTAATACATGTATATTATACCACTGGCTGCTGATACGGAGTGAGCAAATATTAAAAATTTATTAAGTTAGTATGGTCCTCTGAAACAAGATGCTCTGTCATTTAAACTTCCTCCTACAGCCTGTATCAGAGCTATTGTGGCCAGCCAGAAGATGGGTTTAGACCAAGCTCTAGGAGACTGATTCCATTTACTCCAAAAAAAAAAAAAAAAAAAAAGCCTACTCACTCTCATCCTTAAGGCAAGTCCTGAGCCCATCTTATACTGCTCAATGGGCATGAAGATAAAAGAACAAGTCTAGATAATTGGGATATTTCCAATCTACACATTTCAAATAAGACCGTGAGGTTGAAAAAAGAGCAAGACTTTGGTTCAAATCTTAACTCTGCATAATCTTGGGAAATTATTTAATCTCACTAAACCTCAGCTCTTTCATCTGAAAAAAAATCACAATATCTGTCTTTTATGATTATTTTAAAGATTAAATGAGACTATGTACATAAAGTGCTTATTACTACAGTGCCAGGTACACAGTAAAGTGTTCAAAAAGATGTTAATTACCATTAATACTGTTTTTACCAGAGACTGTGAAACTTATCAGGAAAGGCTTCTGATAAGAATAAATTGGGCAGAATAAATTGATTGATATATAGTCCAAGGCTGAATTAACTCCTTTAAGGTTCAGAGACATTGGGGAGCAACAGGCTATCACTTTGAGTAGAAAACGGCAGAGCCTCGTTTGGGCTGCGAGATTGTCTTTGGGGAAAGGGATGACTGCAGGTACTGGGTTGTTTATTCACTTCATCTCCAGTTTTGTTTATTACTTGCTCAAGAGGCAGTTTCCCTTTCTCATGAATGGCTAGCTTAAAATTATACCATCTTGGCAACTGTTTTTTTCTTGGCAATTTTTTGTAAAGATTTTATCTATTTATTGGATAGACAGAGATCACAAGTAGGCAGAGAGAGAGGGAGGGGAAACAAGTTCCCTGCTGAGCAGAGAGCCCGATGGAGGGCTCGATCCCAGGACACTGAGATCATGACCTGAGCAGAAGGCAGAGGCTTTTAACCCACTGAGCCACCCAGACGCCCCTTTCTTGGCAATTGTTAAAACATATTAAAACCATACAATAAAAGGTGACTTTCATGGTTAGGACTGATCAAATCCAGCACTTTCATTATAGAAATATGACAGTGTGAAAACTTTCTTAACAAAATAACTAGAAATTCTGGAGACAAGAGCTAGGCTATACTACATCCTCAAATGAAAGGACGGTAGAAAACAAATCCACCCATCAGCACATTTCTCTGTGGGAGACCACAGAGAAATCAGTCTCTGCCTGGGTGTTAGAAGAGGAGAACAAAAAAGTTTTTAGTGAGAGGGTATCTCTTTAATACTGTCCTCCTGAAGGTTTAGGGTTCAAATTTACACCATCTATAAGGTATAAGAACCCCCTCAGCTGAATGAACCTCAGGTTCCCCATCACAACTAGAACTTCTATTATTCAGCTAATGGTATCTGATTACATTCAAGATGATTTCTAGATCTCCTATATGCACAACTGCCAGTGAACCATATTATGCCTAAACTGTTTCCTATAATTCCTACAACTGAAAGGAATTATTACATTCAAATTGCCAGATATCAAATAGTGCCTTAATGAAAAATAAAGGTACTTTCTAAAAGTAACCTATCTTTCCAGGAGAGCAAATTACCTGAGCAGGTAATTTGTAGAAATAGCAGGTAGTAGAAATAGCTTACTCTATTTATAAACTATCAGATCCTAACAAATACTAGTAAAAAAAGACAAATATTCTTTACACTTAAGTACAAAGGTATGAGATTTCATTACCTTTTCCCCTGGGTTGCTACTATAGAACATTACACATGGGTACAACTCTGCTGCATCCACATCTTCAAAAGCTAATTTGGGTTCCTATAGAGTGGCAGAAATGATAAAAAGAAATAAGAATTTTTTTTAATGTACAACAACCAATCACATTAAGATTCAAAGCTTTTATGAGACACAACACAATTTACAAGAACAAATCTCAAATAACACTGCTAACCAAGAAAATCCCACAAGCAACAAATGATCCTGATTTGTTCATCTGCTTCAAAAATCTTAACTGGGATTTTATCATCTTTCTGTTGTTTGGTAAAAGAACCAAAAGGTAATAGAGTAAAAGCAGAGAAGAGTGGGTAATTTATAACCTGGGTAACCAGCACTTAAATAATTGAGTTGAGTATAAATAAAAACAAGAAAACATATATAGCTTGTGAATGAGTTTCAGTACCTCTCCATTTTTCCCAAAGGAAATGGTCCTGGCTTCCATGTCCAGCACACAGGTAATGAAATCTCCTTGAGTAAAGCTGGATAATGTCAGAGTCTGTTCTCCATTGTGATAAAGGTTACCACTGTAGGCCCGGTAGAGCCACATATCCGAGGTAGTACGGTGATTAAAGTCATGTACTGGCCAGCGAGAAACTCCAACACATGTGCCTTCATTACCTCTGTTTTCCTTCACAATGTAAAACTACAATAAAATGAAAGTGGTAATGATCACTAATATCTAAAAAACTTGTTTATATACTATTAACTGCATAAACCAATACTAGGGACTATGCTCATAAACAACACTGATGCATTTATGGGAATATGCTAAATTTATTTCCAGCCTAAGTGAAAATAACATACAAATCAAAGCTTCATCATTTTATAACAATTTAGACAGAAATTAAATTTTTACCTGTAGAACATTTAGAGTAACCTTTGAGTACTTATTTAAATAATTTTAGCTTATATTTCAATTATGAAGCCAAAGAGGTATGTCCAGTCCAGAAAATCATTAATGGAAAGCTTCAGTTCTTTACATTCAAATTTTCTAACTACTCTTTTATGCATATTTCCGTGCAGAGAAGAGTTAATACAGCAGGCCTGAAAGTGCCCCCTCCTTTTTTTCTTTGGACAGGGAGAGTAGGGTCGGGAGGGGCAGAGGGAAAGGTAGAGAAAGTTAGAGAAAGAATCTTAAGCAGGCTCCACACCTAGTATGGAACCCAACATGGGGCTTGATCTCACAACCCTATGATCATGACCTGAGCCAAAATCAAGAGTCGGATGCTTAACCAACTGAGCCACCCAGGTGCCCCAAGGCTCCTACCTTTAAAAAGCCCTGCTTGTAACACTGGCCCTTGGCTAGTCTCTGGGAATTCAACTGGTAAACAGTTTCCTACACTGATACAAAACTTTCCCTAAGTGATAAGGGTAGCTCACCAGGCATACAGTGTTTGAACAATGCAGTTTATGCTGAATCCTTGCTTTCCTCCTGGCAGTCTGGAATTTTGGTACATGCGAGGCAGAGCACACATTCATGATGAGCCCCCAGTAAAAATCTCGGCTGTGAAGTCTCTAATGGGCTTCCCTAACACTGCACATATGCTGCTGTGCTTTGTTGCTGGGAAAAAGCATATTCCATGTGAGCCCTCACAGGAGGGAGAGAACATAAAAAGCATGCACATGGATTCCTCCAGATTCCACCTTTGTCTTTTTCTCTTTTATCCAGCTTTGAGTCCTTAGTGGGTGGTTATAATAAATCTTAGTCGTGGGGTGCCTGGGTGGCTCAGTGGGTTAAAGCCTCTGCCTTCAGCTCAGGTCATCGGGTTCTCTGCTCAGCAGGGAGCCTGCTTCTCTCTCTCTCTCTCTGCCTGCCTCTCTGCCTATTTGTGATCTCTGTCAAATAAATAAAAATAAAATCTTTAAAAAAAATAAATCTTAGTTGTAAGTACAACTATATGCTGAGTCCTAGGAGTTCTTTTACCAAATCTTTGAATATAGGGGTGATTATGGGGACTCTAGACACAGTGGTGGCAACAAGAAGAGTCATTAGAACTTACTCATTAAAATATAGTTACAGCATTATTTGGAGAAAAGAGAGAGAGAGGGAGAGAAGTAGGAAAAAAAACAAAACTCTGGGGTCTGGTGGCTATGGAGTTACATGTGTTATGAAACAGCAGGTGAATTACTATCTGTTCAGAGAGATAAAATTACCTACGGAACTCAAAAATAAGAGATCCAACCATAAAAGAGTTAGCTCACTGGCTCCCGTGACTGCTTTTGGCCTTGTTAAAGTGAGGGGAAAAAAAAGCAGTCAGGGTAAAATTTGTGATGTTCTCTCTTACGGGAGGGAAAATAATGGGCCCCTGTAAATGGGCTTTGGATAGGCCAAAGAATAAAAATTCATTTCTAATTGTTTCTCCTCTGAGTGGGAGGGCAAAGAGTTCAAATTTCCCTGAAGGTGAATTGAGGGTAGACCAAAAATATTAGAAGTGTGTGTTGGTCTTTCCTCCAAGTAAGAGGATAAAAGTTAATCAGTTCCCAGAGCTGGAACAAAGCTGAAGAGAAGAGAAGAGAAGAGAAGAGAAGAGAAGAGAAGAGAAGAGAAGAGAAGAGAAGAGGAGAGGAGAGAAGAAGGAAAAGAAAAAGAAAAAGAAAAAGGGGAGGAGGAAGAAGAACGGGGAAGGGGAAGGGAGGGGAAGGAAGGGGAGAGGAAAAGAGGGGAGAGGAGAGGAGAAGGGGAAGGGAAAGGGAAGAAAAGGGAAAGCGAAAAAGGGAAGGGAAGGGAAAGGAAAGGGGAAAGAGGTGAGAGGAAAGAGAAAGGAAAGGAAAGAAAGAAAACAAAAACACCTCTCCAGTTATTTTCTTTAGACTAGATACTTCCACTGCTGTAGCAGTGTCCTTGACCCATCCAATTACCCTAAACTTACTGCTAAGACTTTGAGAAAACTTGACATCTAATAGGGAAAAGTTTTACATTTAAAAATTTTAAATTAAGAATAAAACAACTTTATTTTGTGGTACTGCATCTAGATGTATGATAACATTTGATGTAAAATGTTATAGGCTTATAACTTCATAAATGCTAAGGGATCATCCTAATCAGTGAAAGCTAGAAAGGAAAAATTGTTAGGGAGACACAACTTCCTTGTTTTTTGCCACCAGTTGGTAAATTTAAACTCTTTTGAGTATCAGACACAAAATAAGTTTCCATAACTGATGATTTTTTGATATGATTTTTGCTTAATGGAGCCTTTGAAAAAAGGGAGACAACATATGAAGAGTGATTAGATAATCTCCAGAGATTCACAGATATATTTTCAGAGTTTTAAAAAGTAGTTTTCACTTGCCATTGAGTTCATCGTAAAATCTGATGTCTGACTCTCAGAGGCTAATGATTTTCTAACCTAAAGTGCATATTTCTGACTGGCTAAATTTGGACTTGAAGACTGACAAGGCCAACAAGAGCCTTTCAGAAAAACCTTGCTTGTCACCTGGACTTGAAACACAGCAGTTTGGTCTGACAATTTCTAGGCTTCAATGCTGCCAAAAAAACTTGTTAGCTTTTTAGAATTCTGAATTTACAGATTCTAATTGCCCGGACCTGACTGTAAGCTGAAATGCAATACTGTCTGCCATGGGCTATTTCAACCCAACATGAGCTGTGCTCAATTCAAAAGCAGGAACTGGCCCAAAGAACAAAACTCATATTCTGGGACTGTCACAGATTTAGGACTCCTCTGTGGGGACACAAACTCTGAAAACATCATAGATTCTGGCTGGACTGTCTGGGTCACTTGCAGATGCCTCTAGGAAACGGCTTGTTCTTTGATGGAACCATCAAAATTTGAGCTAACTAGCTCTGTTTTTTTGACACAGAAACTGATTTCACTACTCTAAGTTGTGATTCCTGCTGAAAGCTATAGTTGGAGGAAGGCATACCACAGGAGTACGACTTTGCCATCCACTCTTTTTTTTTTTTTTAAAGATTTTATTTATTTATTTGACAGAGAGAGATCACAAGTAGGCAGAGAGGCAGGCAGAGAGAGAGGAAGGGAAGCAGGCTTCCTGCTGAGCAGAGAGCCCGAAGCGGGACTCGATCCCAGGACCCTGAGATCATGACCTGAGCCGAAGGCAGCGGCTTAACCCACTGAGCCACCCAGGCGCCCCTTGCCATCCACTCTTAATCGACTGGACCTTCGACCTCTCCTTGGGGACATCGCACTGGTGTGGGCTTATGTTCAGCTTTTTGGATTACTTGCAGTTTGCAGTAACATACTAATAGTTTGACTCTACATGTCTCATCTTTTTTTTGATATACACATCTTAGTAAGGCCTTTTATTAAAAGAAGTTCTTCCAGAAAGAGATTGATCTTTTCTAGGCTCTTCACTAGATAAATGATTAAGATAGAATTGAGGTTTTTAAACCTTTAGAAAAATTTTAGATTCTCAAAGGGAAAGGAGGTGTTTATGCTAAATGATATTGTTGTATAAAACAGTCTACGCACAATGAGCAACCCTTATCAGTTAGGGAAAGTTTCTATTGGTGAAGGAAACTGTTTACCAGTCTAGTTCCAAATTTCAGCCAGGGACCAACATTGCAAGCAGGCCTTTCTAAGGAACTGGCCCAAAGAACAAAACTCAAATTCTGGGACTGTTGCAGATTTAGGACTCCTCTGTGGGACCACAAACTCTGAAAACATCATAGATTCTGGCTGGACTGTATGGGTCACTTGTGGATGCCCCTAGGAAAGGGCTTGTTCTTTGATGGAACCATCGAAATTGGAGCTAACTGGCTATAATTGCTATATTAATTCCTTTTTGGCACAGTCCATCCCCTTGGCTCTTGGCCCTAATCTCTTTACAGTAAAATTGTACAACAATACCTTTTAGTATAAATGCCTCCTTTCCCTCTGGGAATCTAAAATTTTAGTGTGTATCAGGCAGAGGGTATGTGACCAGGACCCATATAAAAATCTTGGGCACAGAGTCTCTCATGGGCTTTCCTAAGCAGAAACATCACACAGATTACTGTATTTTCATGGCTGAGTATGATCTCTGTGACCCCCTCATAAAAGGGATTATCATAATTTCTTCCGTTCAGTTAGAAAATTTTTGAGATAACTTGAGAAGAATTTACAGGAGAGTTACAAAAATAATTGAGATCTTGTATACATTCATTCAGTTCCATTTATGTTAACATCTTACATAATGATAAAACATTTACATACAGTGTATTTTTTTTTTTTAAGTAGGCTCCACACCCAACAGGAGGCTTGAACTCATGACCCTGAGAGCAAGAGTCACATGCTCTACTGACTGAGACAACCAAGTGCCCCTACATATGATTTTTTAAAAAGTTTTTGATACATTATTTTATAAGAACCTGGGGAGAAAAGGACCAAAAGACAAAAATGTTAAAAACTACTTAGAATTTAACATACCTTCCACTGATAGCATCCAGAAGTTACTCCAGTTGATGCCAATCCATACCCTTTACCTCCACTGCCATGAGTTAAAATCTGTCCATTCTCCACTAGGCAACACTGAGCTTTCTCTGGGTCAAATGATACTTCTTGTATAGGAAGATTCTCATCTTCTTCCTCCAACTCTCCCTGCTTCTACCAAAAAGGAACCTTGGTCAGTACTTTGGGATAATCCAGATCTCAGTTAATACACATTCAAAGACTCCTTAGTTTGAGTCCACAAATATTTATTAATGTACCAGGTACTGTGCAGGCAATGGGAACATAATGATAAATATAGCATGGTCTCTTCATAAAGCTTACAGTCCAATTAGGGGCCAGAGAAAGAAATAATACCACTTTTGTGAGAGAATAACAGAAGTTACACGACCAGTATAGCAGAAACATAAAGGGTGTAAGTGTCTAAACATGCACAGGAAGGATAAGGAAAGTATTCAAAAGAGGATGACTTCTGAGCTGAGTCGTAAATAATAAGAAGGCATTCAGCAGCTGATCAAAGAAAAGAAAGGCATTTAGGGCAGTATGTAGAACATTGTGCCAAGGCATGGAGGTACAACAGAGTTCAGTGATTTATAGTAATTGCAAGCAGTGTGGAATGTATGGAGGATGAGACTGGCAGAAAAGGAGGATAGAAAGAGAAAAAGGAACAAAATCATGGAAGGCCCTGAATGCCATTTAAAGTTTGGACATTACAGACAATAGGGAATGCTTACACAAATTTATATAGAGGACCTCTAATCAGATCAGTGTTTTATAAACATTGTTTTACCAGGGGTATACAGGATAAAGGCTGAGAGATCGACTGGATGATTACTGCAAGAGTTCAGGTAAAAAACAGTGAGGACTTCAATTTATTATTCATTCATGAGTATTTATTAAGCATCTACTATGTACCAGACACTCTACCAGGTCCTAAATGTTCAGCAGTATACTAGATATATAACGTTTCTGCTCTCACAGAACTTTTTTTTTTTTTTTTTTAAGAATTTTATTTGTTTATTTGACAGACAGAGATGAGAAGTAGGCAGAGAGAGAGGGGGAAGCAGGCTCCCTGCTAAGCAGAGAGCCCGATGCGGGGATCAATCCCAGGACCCTGAGATCATGACCTGAGCCGAAGGCAGAGGCTTAACTCACTGAGCCACCCAGGTGGCCCCAGAACTTTTATATATGTACATATAAACACTTATATATACATATATAAAGTATATACGTTATATATTTATAAAAATGTATATAATAATAAAAACATATATATGTAGATAGAACTATCCAGAAATTTTATTTTATAAATTTTTTTTTTAAAGATTTTATTTATTTATTTGACAGAGAGAGATCACAAGCAGGCAGAGAGGCAGGCAGAGAGAGAGGAGGAAGCAGGCTCCCTGCCGAGCAGAGAGCCCGATGCAGGGCTCGATCCCAGGACCCTGAGATGATGACCTGAGCCAAAGGCAGTGGCTTAACCCACTGAGCCACCCAGGCGCCCCCAGAAATTTTATTTTAGAAGGTAGAAACAGAAGATACATTAACAAAAAAAAATCAGGTATGTGCTATGTCCAAATTAAAGCAAATGATGTAACAGAGTATGTGACAACTAACTCTAGATTGAGGATCAGGAAAGGGCACTTTGAAGAAGTGATTAAGTTAAAACCTGAATACTAAGAAGTTGATGTCTGAAAAACCTATCTGAAGGGAAGTCTTCTGGGTAGAAAGTGGCATGAAAGAAGTAAGAAACTCAGTGTGTTCAAGAAACAGGAAGAAGGCAAGTTGTTCTGAGCATAGTGAGCAAAGCGGAGACCAAGTAGTTCTAGACTTTATCCCCAAAATGATGAGAAACCATTGGAGGGTTTTAAGCATGGGACCAACATGATATGATTTACAATCTAAAAGATCACTCTGAATCCCACTCAGAGAATGGACTACAGGGAATTAACACTGAAAAAAGAAAGACCATTTAGGAGACTCTTGCATAGTCCACACCAGAGATGACAGTGGCTTAGAATAGGCTGATGGCAGAAGAACTGAGAAGGTGGGCAATTCAAGTTCTATTTTACAGAAGAAACAACAGGACTTGGAGATTGTATGAATGTAGAAAATGGGGGATGGAGAGTGGTGATAGAGAAGAATCAGTGATGACTCCTAGGCTTTTTAGTCAAGTCACTAACAAGGAAGATAGTAAAGCTGGGGAAGAAATAGGATGTGAAAACTAAAAATGCTATTAAATAGGAGATGCCTACTAGACATGTGGTAAGGCAAGTAGAAGGTAAGTATGTAAGTCTAGAATTCCAGGAAAATGTTAGAAATGGAATTAAAAATTTGGGAAGCAACAGTATATGGGTCTGGGTAAGGTTTTGCTGGGTAAAGGAAAGAGAACGGGGATGATGGTTGAAAAAAGAAGGGGTCTTGGAACCAAGCCTTGGGATATTCCAACACTTAAACAGAAGAGGAAGAACCAATAACAGAGAATGAGAAAAAACCATTGTACTGAGATAGAAGAAAAAACACACAAAGTGTGGACTCATGAAAACCAAGAGAAAGATTAAAGGAGCTACATAAATGAATTTAAGAATGATTTAGGAAGTAAAATCAGTGATGCCTACTGACTACATAGATGGGGTGAAATTAGGAGAGTCAGAGGTTTGGAATGCTATGTGAATGGTGGTGCCACCAATTAAAAAATGGGACAGGGAAAAAAGTAAAAAAGTTTGATGGGGAGACACCTGGACTGGCATTTAAGTTTAGAAGGCACTGCATATAGGTGAAAATGGTTCCAGGTATATTCCAAACTACTGGAAAATATAAGACTAGAACTCTTAAAAGCAACAGAGTTTGGGATGGAGGGAAGGAGAACGTGGCACCAAAGAAGAAATGCCACTAGAGGAAACCAAGGATTGGCAGAGGAATGGAGATGTAGGAGAAGCCAGTATTTTGAAAACAACAGAAGGCTATTGTTTCCTGAGATCAAGTAAGATGTGGACAAAAAACTGCATCCTACATTTAGCAATTAGCACTTACTTTTGTCATTTAATTTCAATGCTCTGATGGAAGATCAACAATCGAATTGAAGAAATAATGAGAACTAAGGAGTGGTTTATAAAAATGTATATAATTACTCTTCTGAGAAGCTTAGCAATGAAGGACAAGTGAGAAGATGGGTAAAAAAAGGATTTAGGGGAGGGCAGGAAAGAGAAATGTTTATAAGTTGAGAAGAAGGAACCAGTGGAGAAGGAGATGGTGCAGAGAGAATATGGAATAACTGATAGAACGAAGTCCCTCAGAGCAGAAGGAGTCCAGAGACAGGAGACAGACAGTCACTTGTGCTGTCTAAAAATACCTTTTTGGAAGAATCACTTACCTGTGACTTTATTTCTTGTTCTTTTTCCTTTATCTGAATAGCATGTTTGGCCTGAGCAATGGGTGTCTCCCACATACAGTCTGAGAGAAGGGAAAAGAGGCGTTCAACAACCTATTTATTGAAGGAAAAAGAATGATATAATTTGTAAAAGGTAATTTTAAGTAATTTTAGAAAAAATAAGTCATGTAACTGTAATATTAAGTCAAATGTGAAATTTGATTATACTAATGTCCAAGCTACTCTGGGTGGTTGTAACTTAAACATCCTTTTTTAGGAAGACCATTAACCCACTTCTTAGTGGGTTCCATCGCCCTCATGTTTCCTCATTATATGGACCTCTGGTAAGGCCAACACAACCTCACACACTTCTCTCTCTCTAGAGCCCAAACCTACTAGGAAATTCCACAGATTTTCTTTTCCTTCTGACCTTCCAAATATCCACTATATCCCTGGCTCCTCACACCCATAAGCTTAATTTCTTTCTCCTTGCTTGGAAATGAAATAATAAAGCAATCTCAGAAGCAGAAGTTTTGCTACTGAATACATGACACATTTACCACTAGAGAGACTATAATTTAGATTTTGGGTGAATTATGTTACAGATGTGAAAATATCTTCTAATAGCTTTAAAGAATAGGAACCTGAGCCATTTGATCATCTTCTACACCAGATTCACAAGCTGGTAACACAGCCTCAAGGACGTGAAGTGCAAGGAGCCTCGTTCTTAGGTTACCAACTAGAGGAATACCTGGGAGGGGGGAAAAAACATATTCTTATTATCAGCGTGACTTACATTAAAAATGTAAATGAACCTCTTGAATAAAAATATCTGAAGCTCATAAGCATTTATGGTTGGAATGGACTACACTTTAACCTATTATCACAAGAATTCTGGACTCATCCCATTCCCAATGTACATGAATATTCATGTTTATATCTCAAGTTTTTATGCATATATAAGACTTATTTATTAGAGAGAGAGGGAGAGAGAGGTGGCGTGTGCGTCAAGGGGCAGAGAGAAGGAAAGGAACAATCTTAAGCAGACTAAGTGTGGAGCCCAACAGGGGGGGCTCAACCTCACAACCCTGAGATCATGACCTAAGCCAAAACCAAGAATGGGACACTTAACCAACTGTGCCATCCAATCACCCCTTTATTTTTTTTTAAGATTTATTTTTTTAGAGCAAGAGAGACAGAGCACCCGTGGTTGGGGGTGGAGTGGTTATGTATATATAAAGGGAGCAGCACTATAGTAACTACTGTGCCAGGTACTATGTTATGCATTTCATACACATTAACTCTGTTGATCTTCACAAACCCCCGTTTTACTGATGAGGTAACCAAGGCTGAAAGAAGTGAAATAAGGGGACCACAGCTCAGCAGAGGTAGAACTTAAAACAGGTCTGTTAATCTCCAAATCTCAGGCTTATCATACCCTTTCTTGGCTTCTTCTCCATCCATGCCCTGACTGCCTCCCAGAAATTGTTAGGATTAATGGGAAGTAAGCGGTCCGTACTTTTCTAAAGTAAGTAAAGGTAGAGGCAGAATAATGACGGGTTTTTTTAATACCTTCTACCACAACAAAACCAGTTAAAAATAAATGAATATCTCCATTTTTTTCTTCATGCTCTAAAACGTTAATCAATAAAAGCCTCACCTTATTAAATGAGGGGGGGAAAGCTGTTCTAAATTATACTAGTTAAGAAAAACTAGCAAAGTATATTGAGAATGCATACATATAAAATAACATGTAACATAGAAGATTAAATGATGTTTAAGCACATTTAAGAAAGACTGGGGTTTGATGAAAAAATTCTGGAAATGGAACACATGGTTGGTTGAATAACACTATGAATGTACTGAGTATCATTTAACTATATGCTTAAATAGCTAAAACTGTAAATTTTTATATCTTATTTTATCACTATAAATTTTATGTGTATTTTACCACAATTTAAAAAAAGACTAGGAAAGGACTGACAATAATCTATGCAAGCAGACTAGATGTTTAGGCTAAGAACTGGGAAGTAAGCTTATTACACAGAACTTTCATAGACAGCACACAATCAGAAGTTATAATCAAGACAACAGAAATCATATTATGAGTGGACAAATGAGATCTGCATTTTGATAATCAAGAAGTGATGTTAAAACCTGTGCCAAATTATCATTTTAAATAAGATATTCTCTGCTTATTTTTATTATGATAATCCAAGCAAAGAGCATCAAGTTCTTTAGGTTAAATCCATAATCTAGTCTGGTGCTACTTTCTATTAAAATGGATGAATGGATAAAGAAGATATAGTTCATATATACAATGGAGTATTATGCCTCTGTCAGAAAGGATGAATAACCAACTTTTGTATCAACATGGATGGGACTGGAGGAGATTATGCTGAGTGAAGTAAGTGAAATAAGTCAAGCAGAGAGAGTCAATTATCATATGGTTTCACTTACTTGTGGAGCATAAGGAATAACATGAAGGACATTGGGAGATGGAGAGAAGAAGTGAGTTGGGGGAAATTGGAGAGGGAGACAAACCATGAGAGACTGTGGACTCTGAGAAACAAAGTGAGGGTTTTGGGGCAAGGGTTTTGAGCCTGGTGGCGGGTATTAAGGAGGGCATGAACTGCATGGAGCACTGGTGTGGTGCACAATGAATTTTGGAACACTGAAAAAAAATTAAATTAAATTAAAATTTTTAAAAATTCCTATAAATTTTTACTTCTGAAATTACATTTTTCTTTTGATCAAGTAAGTATTCAGAAAATAAAAGTTGTGAAATCAAGGTTAAATATCCAATGTTGTTCAAGTCCGGCACTCTCTGAATAAAACACATGTGATGTATAAAAATACTCTAATACAAGGCAAAGGTCATATACCTGAAGAACACTTCTGAGATGCTATATTTAGAAGCACTTCTGTCCATTTTGGGGAAGCCATTTTTGATTGAATTGCTTTTGAAGATACAACTCTGCGAAGAAAAACTAAAAAATCCCCCAGATGCAGTTCAGCTGCATGTTGTTTCCTAAGAGCAGCTGAAGAGGGAAGAGACAAGATTACACTACATTACAACCAAAAATCAGAAAAATGTCTTATATCAAGTAACTTACATTAAACGCAGGAAGCCCAAACTTAACTTAAAATTTAAGTTGTCAATTAGCTGCTGAATTTTTATTTATTTTTTAAAGATTTTATTTATCTATTTGACAGAGAGGAGAGAGAGAAAGAGAAAGCACAAGCAGGGGGAGCAGCAGAGGGAGGGGAAGAACCAGGCTCCCCACTGAGCAGGGAGCCCTGACACAGGTCTTTATCCCAGGACACTGGGATGATGACCTCAGCTGAAGGCAGATGCTAAACCAACTGAGACACCCAGGCGCCCCGCTGTTGAATTTTTAAAACTTAAAGGACAGAATGAGGAAAGGTCAGAAAATAATGCCAAGCTTAAAACATTTCTTACATTTGTGTATAATAGTGAGGTTGCTAGAACAAAGTATGTGTATTTGGTTTTGCACATTTTTTAAAACTGCTATTCTGAAAAACAACAGTTCTCTATGCAAGTCTAGAGTTTTACCAGCTAGAATCGGAAGGAACTTGTCTGTGAACCCCCTTAAAGTTGCATGAAAATTGTGTACCTGATTAGTAAAAGTTCACAACTTGGATCACATTTTCAAAAAGTCCATGATCTCTCCCAGCCCAATCAAATTAAGAATCACATCTCTAAAAAACACTTTGTGCTTTCAGATTCTACAAAGAAACAAATTTCTAGGCCTGAATCTGATCTGACTGAGCACTAACTCCATGTATATAAACAGCTTTCATACAAACGTGCCCTAACCAATCTTCCCAGTTTTTCCAGCAGCATTAGTACCAGATTCTCTCTCATCCCCCCTCACAGTTTCCCTCCACCCTGTGCATTTTGAGGCCAGAGAACTATCTGCCCTTCCTGTAATGCACCATGTTCTATCATCATCCAGCACCTTTCATACCCTCTCAGCCTGGCAAAGTCCCACTCAACAGTCAAGGGGAAGAAGGATGCCAGCGAGGCAGTTGCCCAGAATGTCAATCTCTAAGGGGCACAAAAACATACAAAATCCTAACAATTTGAGGAAGGTATACACTCCTTTCAGGGAGATCCTGGCATGTCAAATTAAGAAATACACAAGACAAAGCACTTTAGAGGGAGACCCTCGCACCAAGAGCCACACTTAGATGACCAGAATCTATCTTCACAGACATCTCGTCATTGCTAGAGGACTTCTGTTCTGCAAAGATGGGTATACATGTCTATGACAGAACTAGAATGCTGGCAACAATTGGAGACCATTGTACTCCTTTGCTACACTTTCTCTACCTTGTACTCTAACTCTTCTTTGCTTAAAAGCTAAGAAGCAAATATTTTTATATCAGTTTGAAGAATGTAAAATTATTAGCCTTCCCTAGATACCCACATATCACTCCAACCTGTTTGTATACATTCCTCCAAAATCCAGTTTAAAAAGCTACCTCTTCGATGTGAACTTCTCTCTGGGTAGAGATCCTTGGGAAAATCTCTTCAATGAGCCCTCCATTCTACACCCCAACCTCACTCCTAGCAAGTACCTCTGTAACAAGACACTAAATTAATTAAATTAACTGAAGTCTGGAGACCTTCAATTATATAATTATATATATTTATATAAAATAAACATATTATACTATATATAATATATATTATATATATATTAAATAAATATATATATTAAATATATTTTTATATATAGATATAATATATATTATATATTATATATTAATTACAATAATCATATAATATAAAGCTGGGTGATATACCATGGTGATTCAGTTTGTTTCAGTATCAATACTATGTTTGAAATGAAAGGTACACCTTATTTTTGGTAAGTTATTTTAGATGGTTTGTGGGGTTATTAAAAGGTGGCCACTATGTGTGACCAGAATCAGTCTCCCTCCCAGCCATCCCCACGAATAGAGAGAGGACAGCAGCATTCTCTCCAGGATGACCTGAGAGGAATGGGTGTGGATTCAGCCTGCTGTTACACCTGCCGAGATTCACTCACAGAAGAACTCTTTCTTTTTTTTTTTTTTTTTAATATTTTATTTATTTATTTGACAGAGATCACAAGTAGGCAGAGAGGCAGGCAGAGAGAGAGAGGAGGAAGCAGGCTCCCCGCTGAGCAGAGAGCCCGATGCGGGGCTCGATCCCAGGACCCTGGGATCACAACCCGAGCCGAAGGCAGAGGCCCCAAACCACTGAGCCACCCAGGCACCCCGAACTCTTTCTTTCTTTACTGGATATGGAAGGGTCCAGTTTTCCTGGGGACCTACAGGTTGAGAAGTAACACTATTATGTCCTCCTTGCTGTCCATATGTATGGTATTCAGCAGAGAATGGTGAGAAACTATTACCTTAACCTCTTTGTATTCCTCACTGGATCTCAGGAAAACAGGAGGTGGCATTAAAAGCTTATGCTTATTTTACCCCTTGTGAGCCTCTCTCTGTAAAGAGGGAGAAGGAATCTGCCACAGGTGTAGCCTCTGAAACCAAAAACTGGTCCTTAATCAGACTCGGACATCCTCCTAGACTCTGACTTAAGAAATTTAGCTTTCTTCTGAGACTCTTATATTACACTGTTACTATTTGTTGGCATATCTGCCTCTCTCGTTATCCTAGAAGATTCGCGAGAGCAGAGACAATGTTTTATCATTTTTGTATCCACAGGATATTTCCTCTATCCGCTCATCTATCTATACAATATTATTTTAATATTAATTCATCTAATTTTATTATTATTAAAGGATTTTAACAGAGAGGATTTTAAGGGCTCCCAGAGTTTATTTTGATAGTAAGACATGGTAGTTTTGTAAAAACATTTAAAATAAATGACCAATTTTAAACTTTTATTCCTTAATTATGTAGCAGACAAAGGTAGCATTTCTGCTGTTTTACAATGTTCACTATAGTTTTTTAAAGCTATGATCAGATGGTCATATTATAGCAATGAAATATATAACATTTAAAAATAACAAGTGACCAGGAAATATAACGGCCTAGCAAGAAGTTCAGCTACTCTAATAACCTACTTCCCAAATATGAAAACCTTGGTCCTGGGGGAACACTTAAGCCAAGACTATGATTAAAGATGCACTATCAAGATCAAATGCTAAGAAAACATAACCTGGGACCTCTACATTCCAGACCCAGGACAGCCAAGGAGAAGTTGAATCTAAAGAGGAAGAGTATGGTCACTGCATCAAGGTTAACAGACTCTAAGGAGAGGAGGTTTGGTCAGAAGCTCATTTAAAATCATACATATTTGGAGAGAAAAGGGGTTTATAAATGAATGAATAAAAATTCTTTCAAAAAAATTCCTTCACATCTCACAACAGAAAGAAGTCTAGATTCTAATGATATTTACACAAAAAGGACTCAATAAATGCTTGTGAATGATGACACAGAAAAGAGTTTATGATACCTCTGAAGTCCTTCTTTTCAGTTTCTCCACTGGAGTCAACTTTTTTTCCTTCTTCTTCACCCTCTTCTCCTTCCCCTTCTCCAAAAGAGGCCATAAGTAGTACACCAGCTTGGGATAACAAATTCTTCAACTGACTACAAAGTAGGTCCAACAAGGACTGAACTACTTTGGGGCTCAGTTTATCAGCATAAGTCCTACATGAAGTAACAGGAAAAGAACAGTGGTAGTAACACAGCTGGGCAATTGTTTGTGCACGAACAGATAAAGGAGATTGGGGGAAATGGAAATTACTAAAATGTGAAAAGACTAGGTCCTATATAGCTCCCACCAAGACATCTAATAGTGCTCACCCTGTAGTGATGGCCAGAATCTGGAGCAATCTTGTACTAGCCACTTTTAAAGCTGTGCTAAGCTGGGAAACACCCGTCTTTGGCAACAACTGCAGAGGCTGTCCTAGCATGGTGTCTGTGCCACATAACTGTGATAATACATTCAGCAGACCGGTGGAAATTGCCAAAGAAACATCCACTGGTTGATAGTGAACACTCAGGGCAAAAACTGTAACCAACAGGAGACGTTGCTGGGCTTCTA
Source organism: Lutra lutra (assembly GCF_902655055.1). NCBI lineage: Eukaryota > Metazoa > Chordata > Mammalia > Carnivora > Mustelidae > Lutra > Lutra lutra. The sequence continues at coordinate 44,541,098 of NC_062284.1, forward strand.
GAAAAGATGGAAAGACAACAGAGAATTTTCTTTGAAGTAAGCAAAGCATTTACTAATATAATCATATTCCAAAATATAAATAGTAACGTGGAACACTATTACATTTTCAAATATTTATTCTCCACCTGTAAATTGACCTACTAATGTTAAAACAAGACACAGAATACCTAAAGTATCTAGCATCAAACATAACTTGCATCTTACATTTGCCGGACCAGTTACTCACCAATGTGATGCTTGTTTGCTTGCAGAGCTCTCTCTAGGGTAGCAGACAATTGTTGATAAATCTTATGCACGGCCACCTGGATTTCAATCTGAATATTTCTTTTAGCTGCTCTGATCCCATCCTGAATTATATATAAAAATTTACTTTTTCTATTAGTAACAATAACACCTATCCAAATAAAAGTAATAGCATTTTATCCCACTCTATAATAAAGCCCTATGGTGATTTTTAATTATTCCATATATTTCAGTATATAAGTTTTATAATAAGCTTATATTTAAATGCTTGACAATTCTTGATTCTATATAATCTTTCTCCTTTCCCACAAAGCAATTTTTTTCTCAAATATGGAAGATACAGAGACAACACTTATGAAAATTTTTTGAAGCCATCAGAGAAACTAGGTAAAGTGATCAAGTGTAAATGTAAATTCTTGAAATCCATCCTCGCAAACACTAATCCCTATCCCAAATTAGAGCTATCTCTACCCAATTTGACTAAGGGTTAAGAAAACTGAGCCAGCAAAGAATCTAAAAGAACAACAGTAAAAATGGCCCACCTGATCCCAAATATACAACTATTACTACTCAGGAAACTAAAACAATGAGGTATCTTTAAGAATCATTTAAAAATCTTTATACTTTTAAACCTCAATCTTAAACACCAGAACATTTGGCATTATTAAACTGATTTTGTTAAAAATATATATATATAATCTGAATGTCTGCAAGATGTCATCCTTACACAACAGATCCATCACCCACCTGATAGTGATGCAATCGGCCACTCTCTCCTTTGGCTCCTGCATGTCCCACAGTGCCTAAACCAAAACACCCTGCTAAAAACTGTAGCCTCACAGACGTGAGCAGTGTGGATGACTGGAAGCCTGAGCTTGACCTGCTTCCTGCCAGAGAGATGCTACCTTTTTCCTCCATCCCAGACAACAGAACGAGGATCTGGTGAAGTGCTTCTAAACGAAGCTTGAGAAAAGTAAAATAAATATATTTTAGAGTCCTTCACTGAACTGAAACATAAAGGAATTCCAACACAGATAATATATTACTTAGCACACAGAAAGCTCTGACAGTTCTTAGAAAGCCATTCTATTAAACATTTATTTTATTATTAAGACTTTTTAAAATCAAAGTATTTCTAAAAACCCTACTAAGCATACTTCAGTATAAAAAAGAGGCTACACAGGACAATGGGGAAAATAAATTTGTGTATAAGAGGCCTAATTTCAAGGCCAGATTCTTTACTCTGCTGACCTTGGAAAAGTCATTTAACTTCCTGAATCTGTTTCTTCATGTGTCAAAAGAGGCTAACACTGCGGCAGCTGGGTGTCAGTAGTTAACCATCTGCCTTCGGCTCAGGTCATGATCCCAGGGTCCTGGAATTGAGTCCTGTGTCAGGCTCCTTGCACAGTGGGGAGCCTACTTCTCCCTCTCCCAGTCCCCCAGCTTGTGTTCCCTCTCTCACTGTCTCTGTCAAATAAATAAAATCTTTATTAAAAAAAAAAAAGAGGTTAATGCTATAGTACTTTAACCTACTCACATAGCTATTTTGATGCTCATGAGAATAAATATGTGAAGGTTTCAAAACCATAAGGTACTATGATTATTGCTTCTTTCACTTATAATAAAGTAGTATAGAATGAATACTGTTTAATTCGAGAATTAGAAAAAGTATTTCTGAAAGGTTTCTCTGTGATTCTCCTGAACATTGGGCTCTATCTTCCCTAGGAAGACAATACCCACCACTTTGGCCAATCAGCCTACTCCTTTTTTATAATAAAATTTTTATTTTAAAATAACTATACACCTAATAATGCACAGAAGAGTTGAAAGATGGTTCATATGTATGCCTATATCCTGTATGTCATCCCCCTACCTTTTGCTAATGTTATCATCTTAGGTAACTATGGTACACTTATTAAAACTATGAAATGAACACTGGTACAACACTATAACTAAGCCATAAACTTTATTTGGATTTCACCAGTTTTCCCATAATGTCTGTCTTCTGTTCCAAGATCTAATGCCAGAAAGCTTGTTGCATTTAACTGTCATGTTTTTCCTTAGTCTCCTTTAGTCTGGACAGTTTCCATCTTTCTCTTGGAGGAGCTGTTCATGTATTTTATAGAATGTCCCTCAGTTTGGGTTTGCCCAATGTTTTCTCATGACTGGACTAGAGTTATGGATTTGGGGGAAAATACCATAAGTCCTCATCACACTATTTTCAGAGATGCATGGTAGCACCATAACTTATTATTGATTATGTTAATCTTGATCACTTGGCTAACATTATGTCTGCCAGGTTTCCACAATGTAAAATTAATTCAATTTTTCCCTTTTTATACTCTGTAAGCCGTGAGCTCCTAAGTCCAGCTTACCCAGAGAAAAAGGAGGAATTAAGCTTTACTTCCTAAAAGGAAGAGTATTAAAGAGTTTGTGTACAAGGGTGTCTGGGTGGCTCAGGTCATGACCTCAGGGTCCTGGGATGGAACCCCACATCTGGCTCCCTGCTCAGCAGGAAGTCTACTTCTCCCTCTCCCTTTGCCCTTCCCCCATGCTCATGTCTGCCCACTCTCTCTCAAATAAATAAAATCTAAAAAAAAAAAAAAAAAAAAAAAGGAATTTGTATATATGTTAAAACCAGAATAATTAATAAATATTTTGAGGGAGATACTTTGAGGCTATGAAGACATCTTATGTCTCCTTGAAGTTTTGCTCACTAATTTTAGCATTCATCATTATTACTCTAGAGTTCTAATCTAGCCCTTTTTATTTATTTATATTTTTCAAAATAATTTAATAATAGATATGCCATTTATTTCTGTATAATAGTAAAAGAAAAGATGCTTAACTTTATATTAATATACTGGAGATACTTTTCATTTCCTAGTACATGTTTAGATTATTTATCAAACATTGCTAAAATAGAGAAAAGTTCTTACAAACTACAAAAGTAACTTTGTGTCTCCCAAACATTAATATCAAGTAGAAAAGCAGCAAGCAATGATTAGCAACATTCATAGACTATTTTAATAACCCAAGAGGTAACTCTGATACAACTATTTGATCTTTTTTTCACATAACTTTGTTAATGACATTATTTGAAATGTCGTTTTAAAGTATGGATTTTAGCATGTTTCTATGAAGTCTTCTGCAATATAGCCTTTTTAAAATGGAGACAAATGGGTCAAAACTGAGGCTCTAAGAACCATATCTATATGCTCACCAGCCAGTCTCACCCTGGTTTCTAGGAGACAAGGAAAGACTTATGATTAAAGTATCTTGTTCTAAGATGACAATTAAAAATGAACTTTGTCCACTTCAAACAAAACATTATGCTGTTTTAGTCATGAGAGTGACATCAAAAAGTTCAGGTGGAAGAAAGGGAGAAGGAAAGAGTAGAAGAGAAGATTTTCCTACTATTATGCTTTCAGTGATTTAAGTTTCTCTAGTGCCTTATGAGGAATAAATTCAAAGACTTACTTCTGCCCTTAACTGCTGCTGTTCCATTGCAATGATGGAGGCTTGGGGACTTGTAGACATACTTTCCTCTGGCTCCTTAAAACCTGGGGCATTCCCCACATCTCCACTCACAAAGCTTACAACATTTTCAATCAAAGTGTGAACTCCCAAAGACTTGGTCAGATCAAAATCAGATTCAAAGGAGTAAGAGGAGTTGCATAACCAGTCTCTGCTATGTTTCAGGCGAGCCCAAGAGTCACTCAGGGTTTCCAACTGACTGTGCAAAGGACCTACATACAAACAGAACAAACATGTATCAATGACAACCAAGTAGAGCATAAATTCTGAAACTAGACGAGGGCTGAGTGCTGCTACCATACCAACTGGTGAGAAATGGACACTCATGTTTGAATACATGCATGCATTAAGTGAATTTGAGCAAAATGCTTTGGTAAAAAAACAAAAAACAAACAAAAAGTAGAGCAATGTAAGAAAATAAAGGGACAGCCCTGTTTGATGTTTCAGTGTCTCTTTAAGCGCTTTAGCAACACGCTGCCACAAGAAAAAGAAAGGCAGAAGCTGCTCTCAAAATGCTTAGCTTAAAATGCTCTGCAGTATTAAACCAGACCACCATTTATGAACAAAAAAGAACTAGACACTTGGGACACTGCTGGTAAGACCTAACAGTAATACAACTTTATCTGATTTAACATTATTTTTGCAAAAAGTTAAGACTGAGCAAAAAGTCTACATATCTAAAATGAAACATTACCAAAAATGAATATAGAAGGGCAAGTAAACTTACACAAAAAGGAGACACAAACATCACCCTTTGGGTGTCATTAATATAAGGAACACTTTCACTGTGTCATATGCATATTTATTGCAGGTTGTGAAACTCCTTTATAGAGGAAGCAAAGTTTCACAGACAAGAATATATGAGATTCATTGTAAAATTGTATCTATTTAAAATTACCAAGTGATGTCACAATAGTTGCTAGATATAATACCATTAGTTTTGCCAGTGGGCATTTTCTAGACTTATAATAGGTGAAAACATTAGACAATAAATATGTTAATATGTTTTAACTCAACAGCTGTCTAAGTCACATGACAATATTAACTTTAAACAAATATATAAATGTCCCATTCTTACAAGTCTTATCTTTTTTAATTTAATTGACCTCAGGTATATGAATTAGATAATCATAATCCTTGGCTCATGATAGACTCTCATCACTGGTCCAAAATGGCCTGCTTCTGTATTTATTTATAATAAACATGAACAAAAGAACTAGAAAATTGATAAAAACTTATAACTGCCTATCTGCTCCTCCTCCAACCCATCTCTCCATATCTCCTTCTAGCTAAGGCTGTCATTATCCCTAAGCTGGGTTTATCATTCCTTTGCTTTTATTAATACTAAATATTGTTTTATCTTATATGTATTCATTCCCAAGACAAAGAATGTTCAGTTTTAGTGGGTTTTGATTTTACAAAAAATAGCATTTTATGTACTCTTTCTGGGCATAATACTCTCTTCCATCAATATAATACTGCCAATATTCATTCACATTAATGCATGTAGCCATAGTTCATTTGTCTGAGTGCTGTATAATGTCCTATCATGTGAATATACCAAATTTCTCTTCTAGGAATGAATCTTAAGTACCCAATAAAATATGCACTCCAAAAATTATATTTGTTGTGTAACAAGATGAAAAAGAATTGGAAGAGAACTACTTAAATACTAATGCCCACAGAGAAACAAATTAATAAAATATTGACTGCCTAACTTATTTCTGAATTACTACACCGATGTCAGTAAAACCCCAGGACTTCAAAATAAGATGTAGAAATTCACCTAATATTATAAAGTAACTGAAATAATTTATAAGCATTCTACTAGAATAATTTAAAATGACAACAAATATATGGTTTATCTGCCTCCCATGTTTCAGCAAGAATTCTTAAGATTAAAAAAAATGCTGAATTTTCAGTTTTACTGAGCATGAAAAACAATCAATCCGAAAAATTCCCCAAACTGTATAGCTGAGTATTTTTTCACATAAAATAGGAAAGAGTAAAAAAAATCCAAAGAATAATGTCCAGGATGGATAACATATTAAATTAAAAATGATATTTAAAGAGTAAAGCAGAACCTAATAAAAAAAAAAAATCATTTTCCATGTCCTTAAGCACCTCAAATTCAGAATCTGGATATAGCCTGAACTTACAAATGATAGTTTTTTGGCTCTCTGCATTGAACTTCTTTGTTCAATAATAAAATCTCAGAATAAAAAGTTCTGTTTTGGGGGCGCCTTGGTGGCTCAGTGGGTTAAAGCCTCTGCCTTCAGCTCAGGTCATGATCCCAGGGTCCTGGGATGGAGCCCCGCATCGAGCTCTCTGCTCGGCGGGGAGCCTGCTTCCTCCTCTCTCTGCCTGCTTCTCTGCCTACTTGTGATCTCTGTCTGTCAAATAAATAAATAAAATCTTTGAAAAAAAAAAAAGTTCTATTTTCCAATACTTACAAATTACTTTTTAAAATGAAAATAAAATATGCCATGAGCTAGTGTTAGAACCACAGAAGTAAAAGAGCCCTTGAAGATAATGTAGTCCTCAATTTCCAACTGAGGAAACAGAGACACAAAAAATTGATCTGTTAAATTAATAACATGAATTTCTTAATTTTACGGGAAGGATGTGATCTTACATATTCCTGTTATTAGTCAACATCACGAGTCACTAGTCCATGGAAATGTCACCTGCCTGCCTACACAAAGGTTCAACTATGAAGAATATATAAAGAGTGAATTTTTTTAATATATCTCAAAATGTTCTAGGAATGGGTGGGCAACCCATTCAAACCCTCTCTGCAAATTAAAGCAAGGGCTAAAGTTTTTGTCCAAAGAGTCAAGACAGTAAATATTTTAGGTTTTTGTGGGTCATAAAGGTCTGTGCTACAATCACTCAACTTTGCTGCTGTCGTAAGAAAGTGGCCATAGACAATATATAAACAAATGACTTGTGGCTGTGTTCCAACAAAACCTTATTCACAAAAAACAGTAGCAGACCAAACTTGGCTTACTAGGCATAGTTTGCTGACGCCAATGAAAAAGACACAACTTATCAGGTGTAAGACCCAAACAAAACATTGTATGACCAAAAGAAAGAACAAGAAAAATACGAATGAAAGCATTAGGATACATAAATAAAATAACTGTAACCCAAATACTTAGGGTGACATAAAAAATATTTTAAAACAAAACCTTACATTATGGAAATGAGATGACAGAACTCTTAAACTTTAAAAAATATTCTAACAACCTGATAACTTTGGTTTGTTCGATATTGTTTAATCTGAACACAGGAAATACTGTGTCTGAAAAGTACAACAAAAGCTTTCACAGAGTATGTGACTAAGTCCAGTTTCTACTTAGTATTAATTCAGAGTCATCTACTATAAAAAGAAAATATAAAGTCTAAGAAAATTTTGAGACTGTTTACTTGTCCTTACAACTTTGGTTCTTAAATGGAATTTTCAAAATGAACATGGCAGAGCTGCAATACATACTTTATAAACCATAAAATATGTAGGCAAGCCAAAAGGGGAAAAAAATTAAACATGCCATCATGTACTTGCTTGAAGCTCTTCTTTTTTCTGGGGCTCAACTGGCCAAAAAGGAGTAAATACACTACCACACAAGAATCAGAAGACAAAAGGAGAAATTTGATACAGGAGACAACATTTACATTTGCTCTTCTTTATATAATCTAATTTGAAATGCATAGTTACAACAGCATTTCACCCATACATGTTATACCACAAAACACACATGCTAATAAATGTTTCCAGTATTATTATAGCTGTAAAACCCTAACACTTTATTTAAAGACCTAGGGAATAAAAAAAATCCAACAATATGATATTTTAATTAAGAAGATCTCTGATGTTGCTTCTTAAATTGTTGCTTTGGTATTCCCACCATTTTTCAGTGCATCAGCTTCAGCTTAACTATGAAAACTAAAGTTAAGTATCTGCAGAAAAGTATCTTTCAGTGAAGGACGAGCTTAGCTCCACACAACTACCACAAGTCTTTACGGTATTTATCAAAGTACCAAAATACCAACACATGTAACAGGCTTTGTCAAAAATTTTGACAAGCTGCTGTAAGAATTAAATGTGTTAATATGTTTTAAGTCATTAGAACAATGACTGGCATACATAAGCAGTTTACAGGTTTTAAAGAATGCAAATGTCATATTATCTCTGAGGTACTAAGCAGAAGTATGTTTCACTTATCTCTTTTTAAAGTATTTTGTAACTTTTTTTGGTTTTAGAATTTAGCTTGCATGCCTCTAAAGAGCTGAGCAAGCTGAAGGAGCTAAATTTATTTGCTCACTTTGCTCTACTCCTTCCTATATGCACTTACTTGGACCAACTATGAAACACGCACTGGAGTGAAGGAAGAAGAAGCAATCATGGCTTAACAGCATGAATCCTAGTATCTCCAACCAAATACTGAAATTACAGGCACTAGGAACTCCCAAGGAGCAGTCTTTGGAAGCACCATAAGGGCAGGTGAAATGTGTATACAACCATTAACTGTTATTGATACATCCATTTAATTTCAGTAAATGGGATATAATTAGACACATCTCTAATTTTTATTAGATTTTTAATAACTCAGGACCACTGAGACTATTTATTACAAAAGCTATGTGAGGAAAAAGTTTACATTTCCTCTTCAAAATATTGGAAAGGGGTAAACAAGTGTGTAGAAGTCTCACTTAGCTGGACAGCTGTTTGTCCTTCATTGCTCAAGTTAGAATCAGAACACCTAAATGGCCCCAAACAGTTCTCAGACTTAGTAGGTTCACTTGCACAACTGGAGATAGGCATACTAAGGCTTATGGCATCTGGTCCATATTGGCAATAAATAAGGAAAAAATAGGGTAGCTTATTTTACCATTACTTAAGAGCAAAACAAAACAAAAAAACCACCATCGTCAGAAGGTAGTTACTAAATATACACGATCTTTAAAAAATTCCTTTCAAAATATATTCTCCTAAACGTATTTTTAATGTTTGTTTCTTTTAAAGAAGGTAATCCATAATAAAACTATTAAGTGTACATTTTCATTGTTTAATCCACAAGCTCCAAGATTCCTGAGATTGAAACCTACTTATTTTTGCTGCCCTTCCTAAAATAGTACTTCTACTTTCTAGTCACCTATACCTAGGAACAAAGTCATTAGCAGCAGACTTTTTCCTCTGAGAACATTAAAATGTAATGATTACTAAGATAAATTGGTATCATATTAAGTGATATCATGAAAACTTATATAACTAGTTTGCCTCCATATTATAATTTCCTAAGTGGATAATTAAAAATAAAAACTTTTCCCAAGAGGCCCTATATTTGCTTTTCTGTTTTCAACAAAATAAAGTTAAATTCCAACAGCTTAATAGATTTTGGTACTACCTTGAGCTTTTTGGAAAAGGTAGTTCAGCCACAAACAAAATTTGGATTAATGGCTTAGTTCATTTGTATCTATTTAGATCTAAAACTACAGAAACTCCAGATTGACTTACAGGATAATAGTTTTAAAACCTGAATAGGTAGCAACTATAGGACAGTAATTCTGAAGTCTTACAGTAATTCCTCCTAAGTAATTTACACTTGAATTCTAGGGTATGCTTAATTCAAAGATAAAGATACCACTTTCTGTTTTAGTCTAAACATTACTTTGCTGTCATGGATAATATAGACTAAATATCACATTTGTATTTCCATAAAAATGTGTATTTCCGTAAACAAGATTTTGAGAGAAAAGAAAATTTTAGCTAATGGACTATCACATATAAATATAATTACTATAGTAGGAAGCTCTTAAACTGTAGACTAGATCCCTTATGCTACTTGGTTAAGTTTGGAAACATCTCTCTCGCACCAAATGATATGCATTCATTAACATTACAGAAATTTTAGCAACAGGGCTCACCTGAGCTAACCAAAAATTTAATTCCTAAGTCAAGTGGTTAAGGAAAAGAATTCTCTAACTATGGCAGATGAACAGCCAATTTTCAAAGAATTAGAAAATAATAAAGTACAAGATACATTATATTAAACATTTTTTCATATATAAGCACCTTATCATTTTTTTAGAAACCCAGCAGCTATGTTATAACCCAACAGATATGTTACAGTCTCCAAAGACTTTCCAATAAAGAAAGCACCAGTTCTAGTCATTAGTCCTAATATGTCAGAAAAGTCATTCTCTGTATTCTAATTATAGGACAAAATATTGTCATATTTTATCCTATAGAAGTACCAACATTTTTTCTTCTAAGTTATAAGCACAAAAATGAAAAAACTGTGTGTGTGTTTCTCTTCATTCCTCAGTTTTCCCTTCATTTCTCAGATGTTTTCCTGTGGAGGGGAAACCTAACATCCTGCCAAGGAAGCTATGAAGAAAGTTTCCTTTTGAAGTACAGAAGACTTAATATCATAAGAAAATATTTTTCCCACAGGCTTTTTAAAAATTGCCACTAGTGCCAACTCTAAACATCTCCTCTATTTTCACAACCACAGTATAAATGGGTTTAATAAGAGTGCCAAGTAATAGAGAACAGTACTTGGAGAGTTTTTAGTTATCCCTGAATTTAGATTCTCTGAAACTGCTGTCCTTTCCATACATCTGTATATATAACCAAGAGTAAACTACATTATTCACTAAGGTAGAGCTTCTAACAAACAAGCTTAACTCTTGATGACATTCTAAAACTGTTCCTCATGGAAAAATTTCTGCCTAGAAATCCTAAGTTCATGCCTTACATGCTTCATCTTAAGAGGCAAAGAGAAGAGGAAAAAAAAGTGGAAACTTTCTGAAAGTGTGCATGGGTATATGGGAGGGTTAATGGAGAAGAGCTCTCCCTGAAACACCTTTTAAACTATGGCAACTATACCAGTGAACTAAAACATGGTGAATCATGTCCATAACCCCACAAAATGTAAAGCATTGCTTCTGGAGTTCCATGGGACTTTTTACAAAGTCAAAACACATGACAAATGAGAAACAGAACAGATTATTAACTCCTAGACATTCCTAGATTTTAAAGAAAATTATCTTCCTTTTAAGTCTTCCAATAAGATGTTTGTATATTTGTTTCTGCAATAATGCTTCAATGACAATCATATCTAAATACATCAGATATAATAACAGCTACTTCATTTAACTAGATTTTTAGTATCTTAATAGTTACCTCTCTTTCTATGAGATGATGCCAAATCCAAATCAACATTTCGTCTTCCACTCTATTAAGTTAAAAATAAATGATAAAATTTAGTTGTGAAAAGTGTTTTAAAATTAAGATTTAATACAATATTAGAGCAAAAATATATATATAATTATAGCAACGTGCTACTTATTCACAAGTCAAGTAAGACTAACCATATAAAGTCTCTAAAATCCCACAGAAAACAGCTCTAAGAAAGCCCAGGTACAATTCTGAGATACTAAAACACAAAGTCAAGGTATACACTAACAAACACTGCAAAGTAGCACAAGTTTTTTCCTTGTTGTCACCTTTTCTTCTTTGAAATCCTTGTCTTTTATTTTCTGAACACACTATGACCTTATTAATACCTTCTAGATGTCTACAGCCCCCTGTAGTAAAGTTCTGTTTTCAAAAATTATTACTTGCTCCATTCCTACTTTATATTCTTTCAAGAGCCCCACTAGTGTTGGCTAGGTGTTTAGAGAAAGAGGATCTGATTAATCTATACTAACAGAAAAATAACACAGTCTTAAATCTTAATCTTAAATCTCCTAGAAGTATTTTGAAAGATTTTAAAATGTTTTAAAAAGCCTGTTAAATATAAACATCTCAAATTGTTCAAACTGCAGACTGCTCAATAAAAACAGTGAAGGCTTTCAGGAAGAACACAAGTATATTTTTGTTGGGGAGCATGTGTGGACAACTATCTGCTTTGCTCATATGCCCAACCAAAAACCACAGGTGGCTTATTTACACACAGACTTGACATAATAGTCTTAGGAAGTCCATTCATACTCTATTATACAATTAAAAAAAACTGGTGGCAAAGAAGAAAGGTTGCAGAAATGACAAAATAGACTCATTTAGGAAATGTCACTGTAGAAAATTGTTACCTGGTTACAAACAGACACATGTACCTACATTGTGGATAAACACATACTGTCTTACACACACACACACACACCCCAAAAATAAGGATAGTGTCAGGCCATCTAGTGCTGGACAAAACACCAAATGTCACAATAACTCCTGAAGATATCACAGTGTCATGCAATAAAACATTTTTATCACATAGTACCTCTGTCATGAGGGCTCATGGAAGAATTTTATCTCAGGCCTCAGAACCAGGATTATCTGTGTTTCTCTTGAACAACTAGTTTGTCTGTATCTTTTAGACATTGAATCATGTGAGTCATGCTTTTCCTGTTTGGTGGCTCACCTTCAGCAGGACATCACAGGAGTGCTGAGGTATACAAATCTTATACAGGAATTTACCTCTCAGCTTCTTTCAGCTCTAATTCATTAATCTAATTTATACCTTGAAAAATTATTTCTTTTTATACACTAAATCAAATCCTTTGTGAAATAAGGGGGAGAAGGGGTAGATTAAGAGACTGTAGTACAAAATGTTGGTATGACAACTGTCAATCAAATGTTAAACTTAGGTTAAATTAACTGTTTGCTGAGGTTTTTCTGTTTACTAAGACAGAGAAGAAGATATATATCATGTAATACTCTTTATAAAAGAAGGATAAAGATGAGGCACCTGGGTGGCCAGGTCGGCTAAGCATGTGACTCTTGGTTTCAGGTCAGGTCATGATCTCACATCATGAGACTGAGCCCTGCACTGGCCTCCACAGTGAGTGCTGAGTCTGCTTGAGATTCTTTCTCCCTCTCCCTTAGACCCACCTGCTCATGCTTGCTCACTTTCTAAAATAAATAAATCTTAAAAAAATAAATAAAAGAAGGATACTTAGCATTAAGCTAACTTCAATTATTTTAAGAAAGCATTTCATTCATTCGTAATTCAGAATAAATGAAATACTCCTAGATATCAAGGATATGAATGGTAATCCTAAATAACCTCAGACAGAAGGATAATATATTCTAGTTGGAAAAACCCAAAACTTCCCCCACTGCTTGCTCTTCTTCATCTATACCAGGCTCTCTAAAACTGAAGGCTTAGCCCAGGTTTCCTTGCAGCAGCAAAAGAATTTGCTCTGGTTCTCGACTCTCCCACCTCTTATAAAACACTATCTTTCAAACATCCCATAAGTAAAGATGATCATGAATAAACCTTTTCAAAAATGTGCTTATTAATCTTTTAAAAACTGTATGCAAACTAAAGGAACAATCCTAGCAATTAAATCTGAGGCTTAGTCCACCTCTACTGATCTGTCTTTCCATTGTTTTGAAAACATAATTTTCAAAATGTTTTAAATTATATTACCAAATTTGTTCTTCACAACAACCCAGTTGAGGTCAGCATAACAGGTAGTTTTATAGTTTTATTCTCTATTTCAAAGATAAAGAAGCAAGGGCTCAGAAAAGTTAAGTGTCTTGCCCCAGGTGAAAATCAATAGTAAATCATAAGCCTATTGGGACTATGTCAGATTTCATTGTTTATTTTCTAAAAGTATGTTGCTTTAACTACATCTATCCTCATCTTTCATCTTTTCATTTCAATGGGAATAAATTATCAATATTTTACTATGCTTTGCATATTATAAAAGATATCGGGGCAATACAACAAACCAAGACCTTCTAAGAGGTTTACTGGAAAGAAATATTAATAATACAGAAATAAGTCCAAAATGAGACAACCCATTAGTGGTTCATTAGAGGTACTAACAAACTGCCATGGAAATAACATGGAGACTCACTGTGAACAACATAATTTTGGAAAAGCTTTCTGGAAGAGTTGACATTTTGGCCAGTTCTAAAGAGAGCTAGGATACCCCACCAATAAAATCCAGGAGAAGAACACTTAAGACAAACAGTGCTTGAGCAGAAGCTCAAGAGGTATGTTTGGGGTCTGGCAGGTGGACTACCACACTCAAAATGCAGATTACCACAGGGGTAACTAGCCAAAGGCAGGAAGGAAATATCTTCCAGAATCTCTGATTTCTGGGTAGGCAGTAGAGAGTCACTGAGTTTTTTTAGTACAAAGGCAGCATGAGAGCAGGTGTTGTTCCTGTGTGCATTTTCAAGAGCTCTAACTCTGGGAACTGTGTCTAAGGAGGAACTGGAAAAAAAAGTAGGGAGATCAGTTTGGAAACTACCAGTCCAGGCAAAGGTAACAAAGACCTGAACGAAAGAGCTGAAAAGACAGAATGGGTGCCGAAATTTTACCAAAATAGGTTAGATGGCAATTCAGTCATTAAAAAAACAAAGCAGGGACCCCTGGGTGGCTCAGTTCGTTAAGCCGCTGCCTTCAGCTCAGGTCATGATCCCAGCGTCCAGGGATCGAGTCCTGCAACAGGCTCCTTGCTCAGCAGGGAGCCTGCTTCTCTCTCTGCCTCTACCTGCTTGTGAATACTCTCTCTCTCTCTCTCTGACAAATTAAGAAATAAATAAAATCTTTAAAAAAAAAAAACAAGAAAACAAAGCAAATCAAGACAATCAAGATTGCCTACTATGTACCAGGTACTAAAGGTGTTTCTAACATAGCAGCAAATAAAAGGGCAAAACTCCTCTCCTCAAGGAGCTTATATTCTTATGTAGGATAACAAAAACTGATGAGTACATATTAAATAAGTAAATTATATTAGGTACTTGGGGGGAGGGGGACACAAAACAACAAAAAAAACCCAGGAAGGTCAGGTGGACAGGAAATGAATATGTGGAAAGGAGGGCAAACAGCAATTATAGACGTAGGCCTCACTGAAAAAGTAACATCAGAATGAAAAGCTGAAGTGAGGGAATTAGCCAGGCAGAGGAAAGTATTCTAGTGGGAAGAAAGAGCTGGGTAAAGGCCCTAAGGAGAAGTTGTGTGGTATGTTCACAAAAAGGTCAAGAGGCCACTGTGGCAGAGGGAGAGTCCTCACCTGAGAAGGACAGAAGTAGAAGAGATCAAAGTGACAGTGGGGCCAGCAAATGCAATCTTATAGGCCCTTGTAAGGCTTCTGAGCTGAGAAAAAGTGAAGTCATTGGAGGTTTGAGAAGAGAAGTGACATGATCTGTGTTATAAAATTATGATGGCGGGGGAGACTACATAATGAGACTGATCAGATTGGAAAAAAACCCAGAAATTTCAGAGGCTATAAGACTGGGAACATGAACTGGGAGCACAGAGATACAAATGGTAATAAAGAATAAAAGGAAGAAAAAAAACAAAAACATCATGATACAATGAAACCTGCTTAAAGACACTGTTGGGCTTTCCTTAGAGGATGAATCTTTTATGCTTAGAAGTTTCTTTTAAACAACAGCTTTCTGTTCATGTAGCCCTTTATACCTTTCAAAAATATTTTCATATGCATCATCTCAATTCACACAACAGAGAAATTTCAGAGCTAAAAATGGAGCTTATAGACCACTGAATCCAAAAAACTAGTTTCTGTTTGAACTGCTGTGTGACATGACCATAGTCTCACAGCTCCTCAGAAGTAGAATCAAGGCCAGAAGCCAAGTCTCAAACATTGCCATAAATACAACAGACACTAATGATCTAACACACAATTCTCTGGAACACCAAGGCCCAGAGAAGTCAAGTAACACATATGGATTATTCACATATAAGACAGAGGAACAGCCAAACTGAAAATCCAGCTATGAACTCCAAGTCCAAAGCTACTCAAATAGAAGCAATCTCTTAGACAGTTTTCACACTATAATTTACCCATCACACTATAGTATACTTCACTTCTTACTTCTTAGGTAAATTACCATCTTGCCTGCAGTCTAGGTCCTCAGGCTTCTTGGGTAGCTAACTGGGAGGTACTGAAAGATTTTAAGTAGAGGAGATATAAAAAGACATGTGAAATGTGAAAAATGGGCACAAAATAAGAGGCTGAGATGCTTCTGGAGTAGTCCAAGCAAAAGAGGAGGTAAGTTTGTAACAGAACGGTGGCAAAAGAGATGGAAAGGGCATATGAGAAATATATTAAGGGTAACATATTCAAGATTTGACTAACTGAAGTGTAGGGAGTGTGGGAGTTTGCAAAGACGAGAAAATAAGTAAAAGGATGAATCCTGGGTAATTAATAATACCACCTACTAAGACAGGGAATATAATAAGACAAGAAGATTTGAGAGAAAGATGAATTTATTTTTGGATAGGTTAAGATTGGGGTAACCTCACTTTTTCAGGTGGAATGTCCATCAAGGAATCAGATATATGAATCTGGAGTTTAGGAAGAAGTCAAAGCTAAAGGTAGAAATCTGAGAGTCATTAACATATAGGTGGTAAATATCTGTGCAATATAGTTACCTTATTTCTCTTAAAAGTTCTTTTTTAAAAAGCTCTTTTACGTCAAGACAAGCACATATTACTTACTGTCACCAAAGTCTTATGTACCTATACCCTGAAAATAAAAATCCCTCTTTACTAAAACTAGGTATACCTACCAGAGCATAACCCTCTTCATCTGATTCAGGCTGAGACAAATCAGATTCACTCCTCGATTTGATCAGTCTATAATTTGGACTTGCGTGGACTAGCCGGCTCTCTGCAGTAAGACTTTCACTCCTGTCTCACAGGCACAAAGAGAAGTTTTTCAATTTGGGATTGTTAGTTAACATAAAACTGAATGGAACTAGCAGCATAGAGATAATACACAAACAGTGAGGAGTAATTCTATTTGTCAATGGGAAATCGTGACTCTTGTGTAAGCACAAAGCCTTTTACAATTACATCAAAATAACTTGGATGCCACTGAATTGCAGAGATGCAAATAAATTCATGTTTGTCAACTGCTGTTGTTTGTATGTATGAAAAATTATGCCTCATTTAATCAGAAATGTATGTTCCAGGTTGAATCAGTATCACTCTTTATATTACTTTAATACATTAACACATTATTTCACCCTATTCAATTTGTATTTCCTCCTCCATGTCTGTATTAATTTCAGAGACTACTACGACTTCGAGAATAAAGTATTTCAATGCATAATGTAACAAAGGGAGTCGAATAATATTTTAAGCTTCTAGTCAGTCCCACCTGGTCATAAGTCCACTCCCTTCAGAGGCACTTGTTGAAGGCTGCTGCAACTGTCCTTCTTCCTTCCGCTTCTGAAGCTCATCAATCACAGGACTTACTCCTAATATTAACAGGGCACACCGATGGATCACAGAGTTGCAGGCAGCAGTGTACACATCCTGACCCTCAGGAAGGTCTGTGCTGACCCTTCGCTCTTGCTGAGACTGAGGAGGTGGATCATCAGCTCGAGCCCCAGACCCTGCCCCACTGTTCATTCTATCTCGATCTCGGCTACGAGCTACTTCACGGGCTGAGAGGAAACACTGAAAGATTTCTGTAACATGCAACACAAAAACAAGGTCTTAACACATGGGGAGAGAAGAGCAAAGAAAATAACAATAAAAATAGTCATAAAGTTTGGATCAAAACTTACTGAAAGAGGGAAAAATTATTTTTTAGACACTAAATACAGACAGTTACCAAGTTAAATTTATCTTAAATACATGTAAAATATTAAACTTTTCACCAAAAATTATAATAGGAAATACAAATGCCTTTACAGAATTTAGATTTGATTTATTCTATTTCAACTCTTATTAATGAGTCAGATCAGTGCTTTCCAAAGAATGGCCCCACACCAGAAGCATCAACATTATCTGGGTACTTGTTAGAAATGCAAATTACTAGCCCTATCCCAACCCTTCTGAATCAGAAACTGTAGGCACAGGGCCAGCAATCTGTGTTTTAACAGATCTTCCAGCTAATTTTGAGGTTCACTAAAGTTTCAAAACTACTGGGTAAGATAAAAATAACTACATATTTCTGAAATGTTCGTGACCTTGGTATAAAAAATGTCGGGTTACAAAAGAAACATAAGGGCGCCTGGGTGGCTCAGTGGGTTAAGCCTCTGCCTTCGGCTCAGGTCATGATCTCAGAGTCCTGGGATCGAGGCCCACATCGGGCTCTCTGCTCAGCGGGGAGCCTGCTTTCTCCTCTCTCTCTCTATGCCTGCCTCTTTGCATACTTGTGATCTCTCTCTCTGTTTCAAATAAATAAATAAAATCTTTAAAAAAAAAAAAAAGAAACATAAAATTTAAGTTGCATTAGTTATGAAAAGCCCCATTTCCCCTTCTGAAGTCTATATAATTCCTAACATCTACGTTTTGCTGTATCTCAAACACATTTTAAAAAAGTACAACCTCTAAAGTTCTTTGCTGAAACTGTGTATAATTATAATATACAGTCAAAATTGCCTCCAGACTCAAGTGGCATCACCAAGAATGTCTATCTGATATCAACCCTTCCCAATCCACAAGTGTAAAAAGTCACTGAGTTTATGAAGGTTCTGATGCAGTAGAAGATACTCCACAATAGGAATGTTTTGCTCAAATGTGGAGTGAAAACAGTATCCTTATTGGGAACCCAAGGAGAAAAGTTGGTAAAATACTAGATTCATCTGTTCATACCAAAGTACAAACTTTAAAAATGGATTTTATATGTGTATTTTATAGAATTATTATAGCATTATTTTCATATGCTATTTTTAGAGTCTCTTATTTCTGTAAAAATCACAGCAACAAACCCAAGAGTATAAAGCTGGAAATCATTTAAAGTAATTAAGAGAATGGTCACTGGAATTTGGGGGCAGATCTCACTCTGTCTAGTTCCAGCTGCTAATAATGGTGGCCGCACGCACATAGTTTTGTCTCCTTTAACCTCAGCCTGCCCACCTTTAAAATAGGCTAAGTGTTAGAGTGCATCTCACTAGACTGTTGTCAGGATTATCAGCTAATCTACAAGAAGCATTTGACCCAGGGTTCAGCAGATAACATAGGTGCTCAAAAACCATAGCTGGTTTAAAAATTACTACTCTGTGGATGACTACTACACTTTCTTTACTATAATTAAGGGTTATATTTTGCTCTGTTTTACCCTTTGGACTTGACTTTCCAGAATTTCTAAACTGAGTTTTAACTGCAAAAGTTCTTTCAGCCTAGCTTTTAAGATATAATTATTTTCCCTCCCCATCTCCAATCCCCTTTTTCCTTTTTTTTTTTTTCCCCCTTGGTTTTTGGGTTTGGGCCACCTCCAAATCATTTTTAGAAGTATGCAGAACACAAATAAATTGATAATAAAATAAGTGTTAAATTGATACATACAGACAATCATAATACTAAATGTATAGCTAGCCATAATATTTTAACTTACAAAGTTTTAAGTACACATTTTAATTTGAAAAAGCCAAATCACTCAAAAGATACTAACAAGTGTTTAAAAACATGGGTATTTCCTTTTAAACATCTAAATGATTATCTTTAAAAATTATCTGTTACCTTGGAATATGCAAGTATGAAAAGTATTATTCACTCAGCCAACAGTCTCACGTATATTCTTGCTCTCTACTGACAATGGCTGTAGTTAGTGGGTGAAATTTATAATTTTAAAAAGTGTAACATATAAAAAGTAATAGGCTCGCCTAGTAAATGCAGAAAGGGCCTCTCTTCCTCACCACACAGAGGTTGGCCAAGCCTATAGACAAACTGCTAACCTCGAAAACAAACTCTAAATGACCTTATCCAATCACTCATGGGCATCACTTCATGCATAAGACTTAGTGGAACAGTTACTATTTCTAAAAGCCTGCTTTCAGAGCTTTTCAGCCCAAAACATGCAATATAATAGCTTCAAAAGGTAACTAGCACAGTTTTAAGAGCTGAAACATTAACTAATGTAAATTGAGATCACCAGTAGAATATCAGATCCTTTTAGAAAAACCATAGAGAAATTTTTGCCTTTCTCTTTTCCAGTTAGTTCCCCTAACATGAAGAATGCCACGAAGTGTATCTGTGAAGTAAGAATGGTGTACTCACTGCCAGCTGTCATCACTTCATGTTCCCGTTCTTCTTCTTCATCCTCTGGCTCGGGATGCCCCTCTTCCCGGTCTCGCTCAGCCTGTTCTTCCATTTCAGCTTCTTCATCAATGGTCCGGGTAAATGAATGCTCCTGAGGATCAACATCTGCAGAGTCTTGGTTTTCTGAGATCTTAGAGAAATAATCAAAGCTACATTGAATATTTTTTTCAAAAACTTCGAAAACTTTATTAAAACTTGACTTTTTTTATAATACTACTAATATCACTAATGCATGAATTTTACTACAAAAACCTAAAAGATACACTGGATAAATCTGAAAGATTAGAAAGAATGTATGTACACCAAATAGGTACAGAGACACCTATATACCCTCCTATCCCCAGTATATTGATTAGAATGTCATGTTATAAGTTGATTCAAATATATATTGCTATTCAGCTATAAAATCCTACAGAGCTGCAACTTAAAATGGGTTGAGTATAAAACCAAGCTAAAAGGAAATTTAAAAACATGAATTTTTATACCATCCAATCTCCCTCAAGCTGTGTATGTTATTATTACTCTGTATAAATGTTTTAACAATTCTAATTTAAAACAGTATTTTTTTAACTTTGTTTTTGGTGAGAATATTTAACTTTACTCTCTAAGCAAATTTCAGTTATACAAACAGTATTGTTTTTAAGGTTTTTTTTCCTTTACTTTGTTTTACCCTAAACAAATCAAAAATAAGAAATCTGATAAGGACAATGTTAATTTTATTTCCCACAGTGGTTCAGCTACTGGACAGAGTCCTTGCAAAAGATATTATGAGCCTCAGGGACGCCTACGTGGCTCAGTCATTGGGTATCTGCCCAGCATCCTGGGATCATGCCTCATACCGGGCTCCTTGCTCAGCAGGGAGTCTGCCTCTCCCTCTCTAGATCCCCTGTGCTTATGTTCCCTCTCTCACTCTCTGTCATAAATAAATACAATATTTAAAAAAAAGATATGAGGAGCCTCAGAATCACCTCCCCCATAAATTTTAGTATAAAGTAAAAGTGAAAAATTTTATTTAATGCATAATAAATGCATAAATAATAAATTCAATGCATAATAAATATTTTGTGATTGAAAGCCAGTAAATAACCTGAGAATTTCATAGAGCCATCGACTCGTACTCATACAATGTATAAGTCATTTATCCCTATAATATGAAGTTTCAAATCCAGGCCTCAGCAAAATGGCAAATTAATACATTTCATGGACATTCAAGGTCACTAACAAATAGATCCATTAAATCAGTGCATGACAAAAGAATACTATAATACAAATGCAGAGACAGAGTTTGGTTTTTAAAATCTAAGATCTCAATAACAGTATAAAGCATCTAATGTATGAAGTTTTAAAGTCAGCATTTCTGAAGGTGATGTATTATCCAGGCTTATAATTACAGGATCATGTTATCAGGATTACCAAGCACTTTACAAATCACCTATTTTTGTTGCAGGAATAACTTCTGGAGCATTCTTCTCTTTTTTTTTTTTCCTAGAGAGAGAGAGCATGCACGAGAGAGCAAGCAGGGTGAGGGGTAGAGTGGGGGGGTGTGTGGAGAGAAAGAATCTGAAGCAGGCTCCACACCCAGTGTGGAGCCCTACGCTGGGCTCAATCTCACAACCTGAAGATCAAGACCTGAGCTGATAACAAGAATCAGACTTAACTCACTGAACCACTCAGGCGCCCCACTTCTGGAGCAGTCTTAAAAGGTTTCAATCTTTTTTTTTTTTTTTAAGATTTTATTTATTTATTTATTTATTTATTTATTTATTTATTTATTTGAGAGAAAGAGAGAGAGCACAAGCTGACAAGGGGAGTCAGGGCAGAGGGAGAAGCAGGCTCCCCATCGAGCAGGGAGCCCAATGTGGGACTCAATCCCAGGACCCTGGAATCATATGACCTGAGCTGAAGGCAGATGTTTAACTAACTGCACCACTCAGGCGTCCCTCAATCTTAATCATCAGTGGTGGACAACTCTAATTATGAGAAGGCTCTCTTCCTTATATTCAGCTATCAGTGATACCCCATTCAATTGTGACCCTTTGGTACTACCTATACCCTCTGGTACATGAAACAAACTTACTTCCTCTTCTACAGGGAAGCTTTATTTTTAAGGCAAATATCAATTCACTCCCTTTTTCATTTCCCTAGGCTAAACATTTTTGACACTTCCAGTTCTTACAGAAGATGACTTTCAGACCTTTCACCAGTCCAAGGTAGCTTTTGTTAATGTCCCTCATAAATTATAGCACCCCAAATTAAATATAATTCAAATATAGTCTAATCAACATAAAATAAAGAAATAATATTTCATATGCCTTACACAACTCTACTTGTTACTACTTATACAGCCTATGAATATACAAACTTTCTTAGCAGCCATGTCACTTGATAAATGTGGGTTAACTAACCCCCAGATCTTTTGCTTATCTAATTTCTTCACTATATAAAGAAGTATGTACTCAATATTTTATCGAGCATCTGCAATAATCAAGGCACATTTTTTCCGTCACATAAACCAATTTGGAGCTACATCTCACAGCCTACAGAAAAACAGAAATTAACTGATTTCCAACTTTACCCATCTGTCTCGTGATGATGACCTGGTCTGAATAAGTTCAAGATTCTTGCAAGCAAGTAAACGACTTCGAACTTTGTACACACAACGGTACACTTCTGATAAGCTTTTACCAGGTTGATATCTAAATAAAGAACCAAAATAGAAAAGTTACCTAATTTCTAACATCATGAGAGCAAATATTTGTCTGAGGATAGTTTTAAGTTACTTGCCGGCTTTCTCCACATGCTTGGCTAAGTAAATTTGTGTGTTTCAGAAGCGCTGCAAGAACAAATCTAGACACAGTGTCCAAGAGTGACTCATTACTTAAAGTTGCACTGTCCCAATCTGAAAACAAAAATGATGCATTGACATTTAAAAGGGCTCAGAAAACAGTTCAGAATAATTTAATCACTTTAGTAATCCAACATCCGAATGATATCATTTTCCTAAACATTATTTAACAGATGTACCTACTAGATGTTCCTTGTGCTAGGGACCTAGCAGCTAACAAATCTAAGTCTCTGATCTCACAGAGTTTCTTTTCTAGCTGGGGCCAATAAATACAAAAATTAGTGTGACAGAAAAGTACTATAGAGAAAAATAAAACAGTGTGGAATTACTATTTTATATAGGCTGGTTTGCAAAGATCTTGGATAAGATACAGGTGAGCAGAGATATAGATGAAGTCAGGGAAGGTGCCATACAGAAACAGTGTCCCCTCAGAAAAAACTAGTATAGAGGCCCTGAGGTAGGTTCAAGGAGGTCACTGTGACTGGAACAAAGGGTGCATTCACAAGTGGTAGGAGATATTAGAAAGTTTGCTGGAGACCAGATCATATAGGCCTTGCAGGCCACTGCAGGTCCTTTATAGATTTTACTCTTGAGGGAACTGGAAGCACCTCAGAAGGTTTTGAACAAAGATACAATATGATCTGACTCGTGTTTTAAAAGGCAGACTTTGACTGCTGAGTGGTTAACTGGACAGGGACAGCAACAGCAGTACTGGAGTGATTCAGGTGAGAAACAATGGCGGCTCAGACCAAAGCAATAGCAGCAGAAGTGGTGAGAAGTGGTCAGATTCCAAATGTGTTTTAAAGGTAGAGTTGACAGGATTTGTTGATTGATCAGATGTGCAAATACAAGAAAAGCCAAAGGTGACTAGAAACGTACTTAGAATGTTGTTGGCATTTACTGAGACAGGAAGAACACTTCAGGAAAACAAGGAGCTGAAATGAGGAGTATGGTTTTGAGCACTATCTATTAAAGCATCCTTCTGGAGATACTGAGTAAACTAGTCAAGAGAGAACATATCTTGTATCTGTGGCCATGAAGTAGATATTATGAACACCATAATGAAATGAATTAGGTAAGAAATCAAAACATTTGGACACAGATGAGTACATGCAATAGAAAACCAAAATCACAGCATTAGATAATAAGAAGTAGGTGGGTGTTTTCTTTAATTCCATGTTAGCATACTAGTACTGTATTTTAAAAATGTAGTATATTTGGTAGATTCCAAAGGGGTGTGGGAGGTTTACTATCTGCTAAACTCTTGTTAATTTGACAGATTTACCATGCTACTTAAAAATAAAGCCAAACAAACAGAAAACACTGATAGAAAATATCAAGCCCCAAGTTAAGTATTTTTCTTAATCCTTCTAAAAGCTCCTATCTCAGATAAAATTTTACATCTTGGTTTTCCAGTCATTTCTGTATGCTTAGGGAAAAAACTAAACTCAGACTTACCTATTTTATAGGCAAAAAAACCCCCAAAAACCAAACAACAAACAAATCCTGACAATATAAACATGTCTGATTAAACAAGACTCTTAAACTAGACCCATTTATACTGCAGGGAATCCTTCAGTAAAATATTTGCCACTGGATTTATCTTTTATATAAATCTGTTTTCCCACAGTAGGTTTGCTTAAAGTGGGATACATACCTAGACTATTTTCCACAAAGAGGAAGAAGAAATTTACATTTAATGTTATTTGTAAAATGCTTTTTCCTATAAAAAAGTAATAGAGTGATCCCTGTGTTTCCTGCTTACATATATTACATATCTGTTAGTCAGTATTCTAAGCTATCTCCGTATTTACCAACTCCGTCCTCTTCATCTTACCTTTACTAACAGCATAATCCTGCATGCTGATCCAAAGGCTTCGCGCAGGCTCTTTTGAACAACCCAATGCCAAGTCTACATACACAGCAATTTCAGGCCGCAGTTTGTAATCAAAAGGCTTCTGTTCTTCATTGCCTGAAAGAGCTACTTCTAACAGGCAACTCATACATTTATCTAAAAATAATTATTCAAGTGACCAATTTTAAGCCTGAACAATTTTGGTACTACAAATAAAATCTTATCACTTTTATTTAATCCATATTTAATAATACATTTCAAACCATTTTAAGAAGATGTACAAAGATAAAGTCCTTTAACATTTTTCAGTGAGAGGTAATATCACCTCCCCATCAATCCCCTCCAGGATGTGTGACCAAACGTAACCCCCAGGGAGGAGTTCTGGCATTCTGATAAGCAAGCACCAGGGAAGCTACATGTCCTATGTTTGAAGCACAGGTCTGGAGAACTCTTCTGTTCAAACTGGAATGATGTCCTTACTGAGAAACATGGCACCACTGGGAAAGAGACTAGACAAGAACTTTTTCCTTTTTCTAGACTTAAGGGAAAATAGTTAAGTATGACTCAAGAGAAAGTGAAGATATCATGAACAGTTTCTCTACTGATATTTACATTTGTTCAAGTAGTTCCTAACTTTTTAATGGGACATTTTGACATTCAGAATTCATTCTCCATTACAAAAATAGCCAATGATACGATTGGGGGCTAATACCAAAAGTCAATTTAACCTCTAATATAACTGAATTATCCTATATATACAATTTTACAAAGGACAATACCCTTTTCCTAATACATGCAAGTATTTCAACATAAAATGAAACATTTTAATAGCTTCATGATTTTATAATTTTAAAAACTGAAAGATAATATTCAAACTGAAATTTATTTTATTCATACTAAAGGCCAGTTAATTGACTGAAGTAAGTACACAGAAATATGAGGAAGGTAGACATAAAGATACTTTTGTCCTCAAGAGGACTTTTGTGATATCACAGAACTAAACACTGACAGCACTGGAACCATGTTCACAATGTTAAACATTCCTTAAAAAACCATTTTACTTTTCTTAATATAACTGTATCTTAAGTGCCAGTCTAGCATTCAAAAACCATGGCCAGAATCACTCTCTGGTTCATAAATGAAATGATGAATATATACTCTCTATTTGGAAAAGGAGGAAAATCTTCAGCAGCTCTTCTCACTCCCACTCCCCAACCCTCTAAACCCAAAGCAGAATATGTGCTTTTTGTCTTGGTTTCTATTTTTTGTTTTCCCTCTCAATTGAGATTCTCTTAGATTAAGATTTCTCTTGTACTTTCCTTTTCGGGCATTCTCTGAGTCTCTTTCTCTCATCAAAGGAATAATGAATTTTCAGTCAGTAAGACCACATGGGCTATCTAATCATCTCCTTATTTTATGTACCACCATTTTAGACCCAGGGAGATTAAAGGGCCAATCATAAATAACACAACCAGATCATCTGTTCAAGAACTGGAGAAATCTTCATGTTCAGACATTCTCAGAGCTAGCCTAGCAGCAAAGAAGACAAATGGGAGATGAGGCAGGAAAGAGAAACCCAAAGGCAACATAAATAGGGAGAAAAAAAATAGGGAGAAAAAAATAGGGAAACATACAAGGTAACATCAGCATGAAAGTAGCATAGGCAGGGAGGAGAAGGGATTGCCACTCATATCTGGGAGGTGTCTGAAAACTGAACACTGGGAAGTCATGATAACCTTAGAGAGCTTTACATTCTATAAAGCACTTTCATAACCTCCAAACCTCAGAAAACAAGGAATCAAACATATTCCCATTTTTATAAGTTAAATGACTTGCCCCAAATGAGCGATAAATGACAGGGTTGGGACCAGACCTACACTGCCCTAGTTTGGACGCTCTTTTCACTACACAGTGCTGTAGGATTTAACTTCTTCTAAGGGCTCCAAGTTATAGTCTCAGATCCCCCACCCAGCTAATGTTTCACTTGTTTGCTACCAGTTCTCTAGTCAGCAAACCCAGAAAAAGAGGTATCTCCAATGGAGATACAAACACAAGCATGTATTTTAAACATTGTAGAGAAGCACATTACCTAACTGAGGGGTGTCCATTTCTACACCATCACTAAAAAGCGGTGTTTTCATCCAATATGCAGTGTCCTGTTCCTCTGGAGACACAGGGGAGCCCAGAAGCATACCACCAAGACACCGCCCAATAAGGAGAGCAATTGTTCTTTCCAGATCCACAAGCCACACCCAGGACTGGGCTGGCTGAGGTAACGGCATGCCAGCAGGATCAATCAGTTCTGGCCCTCCTAAAAACAAAATCATTAGTAATCACTTTTTATCTGGTATTCAAGAGTCTCAATCATTCTCATTCCTATTGCACTGCAATAAGACATGAAGTAAACTAATTTTACACTGAAAACATAAATTATAACGCTTTCTGTATATACTCTCTTTACTAGGCTAACTTAAAATATATTCAAATGAGTTTGCCATCAAATAAAATTTCCCTTTTGGAGTTACTAATTTTTTTTTTAAGATTTTATTTATTTATTTGACAGACAGAGATCCAGAGAACACAAGTAGGCAGCGAGGCAGGCAGAGAGAGAGAGCCAGGGAAACAGGTTGCCTGCTGAGCAGAGAGCCCCATGTGGGGCTCGATCCCAGGACCCTGGAATCATGACCTGAGCTGAAGGCAGAGGCTTTAACCCACTGAGCCACCCAGGCCCCCCTGGAGTTACTAATTTTAAGATAAGCATTAAAAGAGTATACAACAGAGACATCCCAAGGGATTCTATTCCTACTTTTCATTATCTAGATCAAATTTCACCGTAACAGTGAGTACTTGAGGCAGCTCATCCCTCCAAAATCAATATAAGAACTGATCTAGTAAAATGACACTTATTATTGTTTAATGTTTTTAAGGCCCAAATCAGAACTGCCTTGTACTGAAATCAAGACCCACGATTTATTATACACCCATTTTTAAAAGTTCTTCACTTAAAAAAGAAAAACTATACTTAGCCATAAAGATAGGTACAGATGTCAATCAAATCACTAAAGAAAAACAAAGAAGATTAACATGTCCAAAAACTGGTTATTTAAAAAGACTGATAAAACAGACAAACCTCTAATAAAAGATGGCATAAATTCAAAAATTAGGACTAAAAAAGAAGATGTAACCACAGTTACACTAGGGATTTTTAAAAAACCGTTAATGAGTACTATGAACAATTTTATACCAATAAATTTGAGGGGCACTTGGGTGGCTCAGTCGGTTAACCATCGCCTTCAGCTCAAGTCATGATCCCAGGGTCCTGGAATTGAGCCCACCAGACTTCCCGCTTAGCGGGAACTCTGCTTCTCCCTCTCCACCGGCCTTTCCCCCAGCTCATGTTCTCTCTCACATTCTCTCCCTCAAATAAATAATAAAATCTTTAAAAAATAAACAAAAAAAATTGAAAATAACAAAATAACATTTTCTGGAAAGATATCAACTTCCAAAATGGATTTGAGAAGAAACAAAAAAACTAGAACAGTAACAACTAAGGAAAGAAAACTAATATAAAGTCTATCTAAATGCCAGGGCCAGGTGGTTTTATAGATAAACTCTCCTAAACCTTCAAAAAAGATAACCTCTATCTTACATAAATAATTTCAGATAAGCAAAGGAAAAGAAGGGTAGACTCCAAAATGATGCTATGAGGTTAGTATAACTGTGGTAGTAAAAATGACATAAAAATAATACAAAAATGAGAAATTATAGAAAAATATCAGTTATGAGAACACAGAAGCAAAAATCCAAAATAAGATGATACCTAACCTATCTAACACAAAAAGAGTGAATCTTAAAAAGTTCTGAGATACTTTAGAAAAACAAGAGTAAACCTGGAGAGGCTCCATATAAAACCTGATTAACAACCTCCTACAGTTATAACCTTGACACTTGACTTATCTAAACTCAGTGTCATAGAACCACATATATATGTTAAGTAAGATAGGTCCTCATTGTCATCTTGTCCAATTCCAATACTTCCAGAAGAAATGAAGGCTTAAGAAATTATAAGCAACCTGCCATAGATAATACAGCCAAGTCACTAGCTTTAAGCTTTAGTCCAGGATTTTCTTTCTTTCTTTCTTTCTTTTTTTAAGATTTTAAGATTTTATTTATTTGTTTGACAGAGAGATCACAAGTAGGCAGAGAGGCAGGCAGAGAGAGAGAGGAGGAGGAAGCAGGCTCCCTGCCTAGCAGAGAGCCCAATGTGGGACTCGATCCCAGGACCCTGAGATCATGATCTAAGCTAAAGGCAGGGGCTTTATTGAGCCACCCAGGCGCCCTCCAGGATTCTTTCTAACGAAACATGTGGTGGGCTGACTTGAAAGGTTTTTAAGACTTAGTAATTAAACTCCTTTGATAGCCTTATGATAGATTTTAATGGAAAAATACATTAATGTTTTCTAGACATAGTACTTTAAGCTATATCCAAATAAGTATCAAAATCATTTTATAAATTAAGACTGAATTTAAGTGTCATACCTAAAATAAGAATGCTATTTCCTATGAAGTTAAAAAAAAAAATCCATCCACATACAGATTCCCAATTTCCATCTTCTACATTCAGTCATCTATAAATCCAATCAAAATACTAAATATTTTATTGTCAGAGATTTAAAACTAAAGATCTTTTCATTTAAGAAATAGAACTTTTTAATTAAATCAATCCACTGATTGTAAAACGTGTCACTATGCTGCTGACCGAACTGTGAAAGAATGCTTTCCTATTATCCAATGTAAGATGTATCCTAATTTCAATGATGTGAAAATTTGAAATAAAACATGTCTCAGAATCAATGAAATATACTACTCAAACCTAATGACCATATAAAGACCCTACTTATGACACTGTTACATATGAGCAACTTTCTAAGTTTTCTCATCTCAGTCGCCCTTAGGGCTGCAAATTCTTAGACCATAATAACCCTATCTTTTGATTATGTAAAACACCCAAGTATCAGATATGACCTACCTAATGCATGCAAGAGGAACGATTTTTCCCAAAAGCCTTACTCGTTTTACTATGTTTACTTACCATGAAGAGGCCACTGTAACTCTTGGTCTTCTAAAAGAGCAGCAGCTGGCAGGAGTCTATTAAGGCAATCAAGAGGTGGCAACAAGTCGAGGAGGTAACTCAACAGAGGCCGTGCCACTGACACGGGGAGTAACAGTAGAGAGTTAACAATCTGGCAAAGCATACTGCCTGCAGCTGAGACGTATATCACATCTATGAAGGGTAAGAAATTCAACATGGATCAATTGTTTCAAACTTAAAAAAAGAAAAAACCTAAAAAATACTATTTTAGTGTAGAACTAGAGTATACTAATTAGATAACTCCTTGTTGAACATGTACCTGGTAGGTGATGCTGCACTGGTATTTACTCACTTTCAGAAAGTACCACCAACAGACACTTTGTGGGAAAGCATATAGCTGCCTGTGCCAACAAATTCAAAGGATTATAGCTGCTTCCCTTAAAATGCATTATGAATGTCTCATTCACAAATTTACCTTCATTTTTAGATTTACTCAAGAAATATTTATTGAGTACAAAATACCGGGCACTGTCCTAGATGAAAGGCAGACAGCCATGAACAAAGAGCTTTTAAAAATTCCTACCCTCATGATCTTTACATATTATGATTTTTAAACCAAATTTACTTTAAAAAAAAATTAAGATCACTTCAAAGCACCTGTCTTTCTATCTATATTCATTTTAAATTAACTTTATTTCTGTATTTCATTGTATTTGGGGCAGGGAGGACCATCAGAGATGAGTTCCATTTGAAGAGATTAAATTTTAAATACCTGTAGAATGACAAAATGAAGGTGTCTAGTAAGCAACCGTTTTAGTTTCTCAGTTTCTTTCTTTATTGAGTTGGGGAACTTCAGAGATAAGGAGGTTTCGGAGAAACATAATGAATTTTAGTTGCCTTTGAGACAACCAAGAAAATACACCCAACAGTAACTAGAAAAGGCTTTGGTGTGAAAAAGGAGTTCTCAGCCAGATGCAGATATGGAAATCAACACACTCGGGGTGGTCAAAGGAAATGGACCAGATCAGATCATTCACAGAAAAAAAAAGGGTTGAAGGCAAAATTAAGAGGATCTTAAACATTGAACGGTATGTCCAAGGAAAAAGAGCTTATAGGAAACAACTGAAAAAAAGTGATCAGAGAGATATGAGGCAAAACAGGATTGTGACTATAGAGAAACCCAAGAGAAGAAAACATTTCAAAAAGGAAAATGGGACACTGGAAAATGCTGAAGAAAGGTAGAGAAATAGCAGATAAAAATTCACTTTATGCCATTTAAAATTAATCTTTATTTTTTTTATTATGTTCAGTTAGCCAGCAAATTAATCTTTTTGAGTATCATTGAAACGCCTTTAAATTAGGGCTCCTTCGTGTCAATTATCATCTTTCAAGATCTGTCATTATCCATCACTGTTACCATCACCCCAAACCCAAATCCAAGGGATCTTTAATAGGAAGGAGATTAAAGACCATTCCTATTCCACTCAGAAGTTTCAGGTCTCTTAAGGCTTTGGGAAGGCTAAGAATTTCTCCTTTATAACCACTGATTAAATGTCAAATCCAGTACCAAACACACCTCTTAATTTTTCTCCAACGCTGCCATTCCAAGGACTTTCTTTGAGCAAATTTGCAGAACGTGAATAAATATCTGTGGCATGAGGCAACAAGAGCTGAAGATGTTTATGAAGCAGCGCCACGCTGCTTGAGTTCTGGGGGGAAAAGTTCTTAAATTACTACTGTGAAAGAGTCAAGGTCCAGAAATATCATGCTTGCCCATATATCTGAGTTTCAAGATCCCTGAGAGATCATCATAAAAGGCAAAGAATCACATACCTCACTAATGCTATTGATATGGCAAAATGCCAGCAGCTGTTTCTGCAGTGAACACAGGAGTTCATGAAGATGAGCAGGCTGGCTGTTTTCTGAAGATGATGTTCCAAGTAGAAATTTATCACTATTCTTTTCTAGTTCTCCAAAGGCTTGATCCTAAGATGATATATAAATGAAGATTATATTTGAAGCGCTTGAAAATGAAAAGTCAAGGCCTACCATAAATGATTCTGATTTAAGAAGCCATTGTCTCCTTTTTCCCCTTATTAATATTTAAATCTTTGTGCTGTTGTTACTAGCTATTAGCAAAACTCGTTAAGTTAATTTCAATATGTTTTACCACTCAAAAAAAAGTAATACATGTTTCATTACAGAAACTTTGAATATAGAGAAAACAGTACAATACCCACAGACGACATACGCCATATTTTAATAAAATTGCTTTCCACAGCTCTTGTGTAAAGGTTTTGTTTTCACATGGTTGTGAAAGGACACAACTGAACATTTGAACCCAATTCTCAGAAATTAGTTTCTGATTATAAAAGAAGTGGTATCAACTATATTTAAATTTAAAAATACATAGAAAAAAAGAAATGGACTAAAGAGACATGACAACTAAATACAGTGTGTGATCCTGCATTTGAGGGAGGGGTTGCTATAAAGCACTTTTTTTTAAAGATTTTATTTCTTTATTTGACAGAGAGAGAGGGAGAAGGAGCCTCCCTGCAGAGCTCAATCCTAGGGCCCTGGGACCATGACCTGAGCCAAAGGCAGACACTTAACCGACTGAGCTTAACCGACTATAACCAGGCACCGCTATAAAGTATATCATTAAGACAGTCATAAAAATGTGAATATGGATTGTATATTAAATTGTATCAATGTTAAATTTTCTGAATAATTGTCCTATTATTATATAAGAGAATGCCCTTCTTAAGAAATACATGCTTGGGGCGGCTGGGTGGCTCAGTGGGTTAAAGCCTCTGCCTTCAGCTCGGGTCATGGTCCCAGGGTCCTGGTCCCAGGGTCCTGGGATCGAGCCCCACATCGGGCTCTCTGCTCGACAGGGAGCCTGCTTCCCTTCCTCTCTCTCTGCCTGCCTCTCTGCCTACTTGTGATCTCTGTCAAATAAATAAAATATTTAAAAGAAATACATGCTTAAGTATTTAGGAATAGTCAGCATGGCATCTATACTCTCAAATGATTTAGAATAAGAAACAGACAGAGATGGTAAAGCTAATTTGGCTGAAGAGTAGAGGGAATTCTCTAATTCTTGAAACTCTTGTGTAAGTTTTAAATTATTTCAAGTTAAAAATATTTTTTAAGAAAACTGTTCTTGGGGCGCCTGGGTGGCTCAGTGGGTTAAAGCCTCTGCCTTCAGCTCAGGTCATGGTCCCAGGGTTCTGGGATCGAGCCCCATATGGGGCTCTCTGCTCCGCGGGGAGCCTGTTCCTCCTCTCTCTCTGCCTGCCTCTCTGCCTACTTGTGATTTCTGTCAAATAAATAAATAAAATCTTTAAAAAAAAAAAAAGAAAACTGTTCTTGTAAAAAATTTAGAAAATAACAAAACCTTATTTAAAAACAAGTTAATGGAAGAGATTATGCTGAGTGAAATAAGTCAAGCAGAAAGAGTCAATTATCATATGGTTTCACTTATTTGAGGGAAATTGGAAGGGGAGGTGAACCATGAGAGACTATGGACTCTGAAAAACGATCTGAGAATTTTGTTAAGGGGTGGGGGGTGGGAGGTTGGGGGCACCAGGTGGTGGGTATTGTAGAGGGCACGGATTGCATGGAGCACTGGGTGTGGTGCAAAAATAATGAATACTGTTATGCTGAAAAAATAAAAAATTTAAAAAAAAAAAAAAAAAAAAAACAAGTTAAAATCACCATTTAGCCAACACCCAAATAAAATCACTATTAATATTTTTTAGTGTACTTCTTTACTTATTTTTGTGACTTTTGCATTTTTCATAATACTGCATATTTTTTTTAAAGATTTTATTTATTTATTTGACAGAGAGAGATCACAAGTAGACGGAAAGGCAGGCAGAGAGAGAGAGAGAGGGAAGCAGGCTTCTCGCTGAGCAGAGAGCCCGACGTGGGACTCGATCCCAGGACCCTGAGATCATGACCTGAGCCGAAGGCAGCGGCTTAACCCACTGAGCCACCCCGGCGCCCCTGCATATTTTTTTTTAAAGGTTTTATTTATCCACTTGACAGAGATCACAAGTAGTTAGAGAGGCAGGCAGAGAGAGAGGGAGAGGGAAGCAGGCTCCCCGCTGAGCAGAGAGCCTGACGCGGGACTCGATCCCAGGACCCCGAGATCATGACCCGAGCCGAAGGCAGTGGCCCAACCCACCGAGCCACCCAGGCGCCCCTGCATATTGTTTTTAATCTTCTCTTTTCCAACAGATTTGTAAGCATTATGTCTCCATGAACCATGGGTATATAAATTTTAAGAGTCATAATATTGCCTTGAGCATATGTACCATAATTTACCTAGCCATTTTAGATATTTAAGTTGTTTAAAATTTTGTATCTTGGGGTGCCTGGGTGGCTCAGTGGGTTAAAGACTCTGCCTTCGGCTCAGGTCATGATCCCAGGGTCCTGGGATAGAGCCCCACATGGGGCTCTCTGCTCAGCAGGGAGCTTGCTTCCTCCTCTCTCTCTGCCTGCCTCTCTGCCTACCTGTGATCTCTGTCTGTCAAATAAATAAATAAATAAAATCTTTAAAATAAAATAAAATTTTGTATCTTATAAAGATGTGATGAACATCTTTATGCATAAAGTAATGGTCTATGTTTACAACATGTAAGACAGAGTCTCAGCACATTTTAAGGCCCTTGCTGATGTAAGCTGCCAAATAAGCACTGCTACAGACTGAATGTTTGTGTCACCTCAAAATCTGTATTTCGAAACCTAATCCCCAATGTGATGGCATTTGGAGATGGGGCCTTTGGGAAGGGATTAGTGCCCTTATGAGAGAGACCCCCTGTGTGAGGACACACAGCAAGAAGACAGCTATCTATGAACCAAGAAGTTGGCACTAATAAATCTGCCAACATTTTGATCTTGGATTTCCCACCTCTTTAATAGTGAGATATAAGTCTGTATTGTCTAAAAGCCACCCAGTCTATGGTATTCTGTTTATAGCAGCCCAGAGAGACTAAGACAAACACCATCATTTCAAAATCTTAGAATATGACAGGGGCACCTGGGTGGCTCAGTCACAGTTAAGTGTCTTACTCTTGATTTCGGCTCAGGTCATGATTTCAGGGTCATGAGATAGAGCCCCATGTCAGCTTCCACACTGGGCATGGAGCCTGCTTGAGATTCTCACCCTTGCACCTCACTCTTCCCCGCCTCCCCCCCCACCCTCCCATCACACACACACTATCTGTCTCATTTAAAAAAAAAAAGTAAAAAAGCATGACAGATTTGGTTTAAATCACTTTAGAAAGAAACAATAATTTATGGTTTTCACCCAAAAGCAATTGATATTTTATTTCCATTTCCATATAACATAGACATCTATCCCAGCCCTAATGATATTAGGAAGGCACTACTTTATTTTTCACTAGTTAATTTTATCTTTAATTGTAGTAAAATAAATACAATATCAAATTTATCACCGTTTTTGAATATTCAGCTCAATAGTATCTCATGTGTTCACATCGTTGTGCACATGGTGCTTTTAATTATATAAATGCAAGATTTCATCTTCCTTTGTAAGAAGGACAAATAAAAGCATTAAGAAAGCTCTGACTCAAGGAGGCTAGATTCTTGCCGAAAGTACACGTAGCAGCTAC
Organism: Lutra lutra; assembly: GCF_902655055.1. NCBI lineage: Eukaryota > Metazoa > Chordata > Mammalia > Carnivora > Mustelidae > Lutra > Lutra lutra. The sequence goes on from NC_062284.1 coordinate 44,576,349, forward strand.
ACAAGGAGGTGCCCTAAAGATGTACCACAATTACCTGGCAGCAGCTTCTAGAGCTGAAGGCAAAACTATCAAATCACAGTAACTGGAGGATATTTGCTTTCAAAGGACAAGTGCATCAAACTGTATTTGTGGAGTTAAGAATCCCATCCATGGGTTTCACACTTGATAGTGACAGTCAGTCTACTTTAAGAGAAAGGCACTTCATGCCGCACCAATACTCCTTACAACTTTGGAAAAAAATGTTCTGTCAATAACAAAGGACATTATGACATTGTTCCCATTCCATGTGCAGCCAAACATCAGATCAAATTTATATTCTTAAATCTGAAAGAAAGTAACTATATAGGTCCAACTGTTATTCAGATTTAGCCACCTTTTAATGTGGACAGAATAGAACACTAAGACTTGCACGGAAGAAGATACAGATCTGACCCTGACGAGGCCTAGGAGACAATATGAAAGGATACACACACCATTCAAAGTTAAGTCACACAGTATACCTTGTCTCTAAAAACTGCTCAAGTTTACTAAGTTAAAATTACATGGTTAAATAGGGCTATTTGGGTAAGGCTTCCCTGAAGAAGTCATAGATCAGTAGAGCAAGCTGGAAACAGATAATGCCATGCCCATGAGCTCAGATGAGTGGTGTGTAAGCCAAATGGTGAAGGATCTGAAGAGGTTTTAATTTACTACAATGAGGTTAGTCCAGCAGTAAGATGCAGAGAAGAGACCAGCAAAAAGTGACAATAACTACAATACTGATATTAGCATTAGGTCATGATGTTGTGGGTTAGAACCCACAGAAATGTTTGGGGGGGGGGGAATCTAAGAAACACTTAGGAATTAAAAGCATCTTAACACAGGGAAAGCTGTAGTGTCCACTGTCTTCTCTCTTACTGACCAGCCTATTCCTAGTAAGTACCAACCATACTATAATTATAGGATTATATCTGGTAAGGTTATTCCCTTTCTTATTCTTCTTTTGCAAAATGTTGATGACTATGTTTATTTGTTTATTCTTGAACATTAACATAAGAAACACTTAGTAAAATTCTTAAAAAAAAAATCTTTTTGGAATTCTCAATTACAAGTCATTTAGCTCCCACAATATTTCAGAAGATCTGACACATGTGTTCTGCCTCTGGGGGAGTGGAGTCTGTAGTTTTATTTATTTTATATGTATTTAAATGTCAAAATACCTTAACCTGAAGCCATCCCTATCCTCTCCAAAAAAGAAACACAAAAAACAAAAAAATCCAAGCTTTATTCTTTTTTTAACTACAAAGAAAAAGAGCAACTTACTGTATAAAATCCTAAATTTCTTAAGAGAGTCTTCATCAAAATTTCAGCCAGATGGGTGTCTGGATGGCAGCTCGGAGTGCCATAAGGTTGATCTGACAGGTTTCCATAGCCAGTACACACAGAAGAGAGGTCAGCAGCATCGGAGGGTGAGCTATAGCCAAGTAAGGAAGCTACATGGGTATGATCTTGCAAACTTGTCAGAATGATATCCAGTTGCATTCGCTGAAGAAAAATATTTTCATCAATGAAATAGGTACAAATGATTAATTTAAAATGCACTTAGAAAGAAAAAATGATCCCACTTAACATCCTGATATTTTAGGAAGTATATAATTAAAAGAAAAGCTATTCCACTGATACCATTTGGAAAAATGTAACTTACAGCATTTTATTCCTTCTTTTACTATAATACCCAAAACTCTCAACAAAATGGTACTCTCTGCATAATGATTTTAGGACTTGCAAGAGTAGGAAATGTCAACAGATAAATTATACTATATTCTTCTATCCAATCATCAATGTAACTATTCATTCTACTATTTAAAATAAATCACCTGAAATCTAAACTACTGAAAACTACTCATTGGAGGCTACTGTAGATATTACTTTGCCAATGAGGACCACTTTTCCCCTGAAACCTGTAACTCTACAATTGATAGTTCTACTTGGTCGAACAAAATGTATTTATTTTAATGTACATAAGATCTTAAAAATGGAAAGAATAAGCACATTCATGTCCTCAACTACATTTTCATAACAGTCATCTTCTTTTACTTTTTTTATAGAAGCAATTTCAAACAACGTTCTGGGTATGGAACCAACAGTAGCACAGGACCTTGATTTTAACTTAGCACACTATAAACTAAAATGTCTCTGGTTTGATAGTATAAGCAACAAATTATTAAATTTTAATAATTAACCCCAAATTATTTAATAGGTTATCATTTGCTTCACATTCATTAGAATAATGGGAACTCTTCCAGCAGAAAATATTAAATTAGGATTTACTAAACCCATAAAGTATTATTCCAAGAACACATGGTAATCAATAGCTTTATTTCCCCCTCAGTCTACTGCAGTGTCTGTGATATTACTGGTTTACTTAGATACCATGCAAAGGCTCACCTGTCCTTTAGATAAGCTCTCCCATCTATCAGGTCCTTGGGGTAAAAGAGAATGAAGCAATTCCATACGTTCTCGTAATGGAGGTAATAGCATGGTTGCTCCTACTGACAAAGTTTCAATTACCACCTAGTATCAAAAAAAGAAAAGTGTATTTATTGGCCTACTCTTTACCTTTTTAACAGAAACACATGAAAAATAAATGCACTGGGGTGCCTGGGTGGCTGGCTCAGTGGGTTGGGCCTCTGTCTTCAGCTCAGGTCATGATCTCGGGGTCCTGGGATCAAGCCCTGCACCAGGTTCTCTGCTCAGCGATGAGCCTGCTTCCACACACCCCCAACCCCCCCACCACCCCTGCCTGCCTCTATTCCTACTTGTGATCTCTGTCTGTCAAATAAATAAATAAAATATTTAAAAAAAAAAAAAAAGGAAAGAAAAATAAATGCACCCATTAGGATCATGGAAGTCTGAAGAAGGTAGATCACAGAAGTCTGAAGAACGTGACATGAAAAAAGAAAGCATGCAATCCTTTAGATGTCTTTAAGTAGAATAGAATAAATATTTTGAATTTGCCACTAATAGCTAATCATCATCCAACAAATATTTAGTGTTGACTCTATTAACATTGGGCCTGGTAAGACTCTTCGCAATGTGCTACAGATGCAGAAATGAACAAGCCAGAGAGAAGTCCTGCTTCTATAAGCCTATAGTCTAATGGGAAAGAGACCCTGAGGCAAGTAATTTTAAGTGTGAAAGGAGTCACAGATAGGGAAAGTAAAAGGATGTACAAACTTGATCAACATACACAAAGATCACTAACATGGCCTATGGGCTCACAGAAGGTCTTCCTGAGAATTGGGCATTTAGGTTAAGAATTTTATTTTATTTTATTTTATTTAAAGATTTTATCTATTAGGGCACCTGGGTGGCTCAGTCAGTTGGCCGCCTGCCTTCAGCTCAGGTCACGATCTCAGGGTCCCGGGATGGAGACCCGCATCGGGCTCCCTGCTCAGTAGGGAGTCTGCTTCTTCCTCATCTCCCAGCTCATGCTCACTCATGCTCTCTGTTGCTATCTCTGTCTCTCTCTCTCAAATAAATAAAATCTTAAAAAAAAAAATTTTATTTATTTATTTGAGAGAAAGAAAGACAGAGGGCATCACAGAGAGTGAGCATGAGTTGGGGGAGAGGGAGAAGCAAGCTTCCCAACAAGCAGGGAGCCCAAAGTGGGGTTCAATCCCAGGACCCTACGATCATGACCCGAGCTATAGGCAGATGCTTAATCGACTGAGACACACATGTGCCCCAAGGTTAAGATTTTTAAAACAAGAAGGACTTAGACCAACAAACATCCAGGTAGCTATTAAGAACAGCTACATTGTCGGGGCACCTGAGTGGCTCAGTGGGTTGAGCCTCTGCCTTCGGCTCAGGTCATGATCTCAGGATCCTGGGATCGAATCCCACATCAGGCTGTCTACTTGGCGGGGAGCCTGCTTCCCCTCTCTCTCTGCCTGTCTCTCTGCCTACTTGTGATCTCTCTCTCTGTCAAATAAATAAAAATCTTAAAAAAAAAAAAAAAACAGCTACATTGTCTTAGGCCTCATAATTTCTCAGGGTCATAGCTTCCTTATCAGTAAAATGAGGGTGCTGGACTAGAAAAAAGAAGCACTTGATGATTAAGAGCTCTTGTAAATTTAGAATGAAGAAATTTTAAAAACCTCAACAGAAGGTTTAGAATATAAAATTAAATCTCTCATACAGTAGTTGGAGGAAAATGGAAAACAGGAAAAAAAAACACAAGAAAAATTATGAGGACTCATCCAGGAAGTCTAGTATCCCAATAATAAGCAGTTCCAGAAAGAGAAAACAATGAAGAGGAAATCAATATACAGTATACTCCAAGCAACTTCTTGAAACTGAAGACTATGAGTTTGGAAATTAAAAGGGTCCACCCAAGCATAAGCCACAATGGTTAACAACAGACCCACACCAGTTCCTATTATTTTGAAATGTGAGAACACAAAGGACAAATAGAACTTGCTACAGAACCCAGAGAGAAAAGCAGATTTCCATACAAAGGATAAAAATTTGAAGAGCACTGATTTTTCTGAGTAAGAATAACTGAAAATTAGAAGACAATGACTTCTATGGGTAAATGAGTTCTTAACAGGAAAATGGATTTAGATTAGAATTTTACCCCCTCAACTATTCATGAAGCTATTCAATTCACAAACTACTTCATTGTGAGTATATTTTCAAAGAATATTTTTCCTATCTACCCTCTCTTAGAAGCTACTAACAGAGGTAAAAAACCAGCAGACACCACCTTAACCAAGTGATCACAGTCAAAATCTCCAGTTACAAGACACGCCAATACCATGAACCCCATGATGTAGTGTACGGACGACACATCATCATTTCTGTGGCACTCTTGCCAAAAATGTATAACCTCAACCCAATCATAAGAAAACAACAGAGATCTTCAGTAAAATAACTGACCATGACTCAGAAATTGTCTAGGTCATCAAAGACAAGGAAAAAAATGAGAAATTGTGACACAGTGTAGGAGACTGGGGAGAAACAACAATTAACTGTAATACAGGATCCTGAATAGGATTCCTCAAAAGAACAAAGACATTACTGGAAAACTGATCAAATTTCTAATAAGCTGTTTAGTGTAATGAATAGTATTAAGCTAATGTTAATTTCTTGGTTTTGATAATTGTATTGCAGTTATATACGACATTAGCATTAGGGGAAGCTAAGTGAGAAAACTATTTTTTATGCAACTTTTCCTTAAGTCTACAAATGACTCAAAATAAAGCATTTAAAAAGAAACCAAAAAAAGCAGCAAAAGTGAGTGTACAAATAGATTAAGTTCCTAGAAGTTTCAGAGATAAGGAACAGAAACAGCTTTGTACATATCCTGAGGATTCATTTCTGAAGGACTCCCCTAATAGAGAAACTACCAAGGACAGTCAAGGAATAAATAAACAATTTCTAAAGATAATTTTTAAAGTTTACTTTCCTTATTTTATTCCAGTACTTTTTGGCCTTTTAAAAATACTACACTATCATTCCTGATAAATACCAAAACAAAAAAGTTCTCATTCACCACCAGGTTAATATCTCTTCTACCCACATGCCAGGGATATGTCTGTCCAGCTGAAAAATCAGTCATCTTCTATTGATATGTAATTCACGTGTCACAAAATTCACCTTTTTTTTTCTAAGTATAAAATTCACTGGTTTAGTATATTCAAAGAGTTGTATAACCATCACCCCATTCTAATTTTAGGACATTTTCATCACCCCAAAAAGAAATTTTGTGTCTATGAGCAGTCACTCTCCTCTCACCCTCCTCTAACCCCTAACAACCAATTGACTTACTTTCTCGATGGGTCTGCCTACTCTATACATTTCATATACATACAATCATATAATATATGGCCTTTTGTGACTGGCTTCTTTCACTTACCACAATGCTTACAAGGTTCAGTCATGCTATAGCATGTTATCAGAATCTCCTTCCTTTTTACTCCTGAATAAGATTATCCTGGTACAGACATACTACATTTAGTTCATTCATTCATCACCTGACAGACATTTGTTCATTCCACCTTTTCGTTATTATGATTAATATTGCTATGAACATTCCTATACAAGTTTTTGAGTGAGTACAAGTTTTGTACTCTCAGGTACAGACCTAGGTGTGGAAATGCTACATTATATGATAACTTAACATTAAACTATTTAAGGAACTACCTGCTTTCGAAAGCAGCTGTACCATTTTACATTAACACCAGCAATATACAAGAGTTCCAATTTCTCCACATCCTCACTAACACAACCCTGTTTTTTTGATTTAGCCTCTAAGTGGATGTGAAGAGTGTTTCACTAAGACTTTGATTTGCATTTCCCTAATGACTAAGACTGTTGAGAATTTTTTCATGTGCTTACTGGCTATATGCATATTTTCTCTGGAAACATGTCTACTCAAAATTCTTTGCTCATTTTTGAAGGTGAGTTATTAAATATAAATAAATAAAGTTGGGTTATTTAGCTTTTTATTGTTGAGTTGTAAAGATCCTTTATATATTCTGGAAACTAGAATTTTTTTTTAAGATTTTATTTATTTATTTGAGAGAGACTGAGCCAGAAAGAGAGAGCATGAGCAGGGGAAGGGGCAGAGGCAGAGGGAGAAGTAGACTCCCCTCTGGGGTGGGGGAGGACACGGGACCTAGATTCCAGGACCCCGGAATCATGAACTGAACCGAAAACAGATGCTTAATGCCAACTGAGCCACCCACTGTCCCCGGAAACTAGAATATTACCAGACATACGATTTACAAATATTCCTCCCATTCTATGTATGAGTTTTATGTTCATTTTCTTGACAATGCCCCTTGAGGCATAAATGTTTTCCATTTTGATGAAGTCCAATTTATCTCCTCTCTTTTTTGGTTTCCTGTGCTGTCCGTGTCATATCTAAGAAACTATTGCCTAATCTAGGATCATAAAGATGATGGATGAGTGGATAAGCAAAATGTGATATATATGTACAACAGAAGATTATTAAGGCTTAGAAAGGAAGGAAATTCTGACACGTGGTACAATATGGATGAACCTTGAGGACATTATGCTAAGTGAAATAAGCCAGTCACAAAAAGACAAACAGTTTCAGGATTCCACTTATATGACATATTCAGAGTGTGAAAATCAAAGAGACAGAAAGTAGAATGGTGGCTACCAGAAGCTGAAGAAAGGGGAGAATGAGGAGTTATTGTTTGGTGGGTACAGAATTTCAATTTTATAAGATGAAAAGAATTATGAAGAAGGGTAGTGGTTGAACATTATGAATGTATTTAATACCACTAAACTATATTTAAAAGTGGTTAAGGTAGGGGTGCCTGGATGGCTCAATCATTTAAGCATCCAGCTCTTAATTTTGGCTCAGGTCATGCTCTTGGAGTTGTAAGACTGAACTCTGCATTAGGCTCCAAGCTGGGAATGGAGCCTGTTTGAGATTCCTTCTCTCTCCCTCTTTCCCTTCCTATCCCCTCTCCCCCTCTCTCTCAAAAAAAGAAAAGGTTAAGATAGTAAATTTTATGTTATATGTGTTTTACCATAATAAAATATAAAACTGGATCCCTGTCCTCAGAAATTTATCCTCTGGTGGAAAAGACAGACACGTTTGTGAACAGACAACTACAATACAATGTGATGCAATGAGCACACATACAGGAGAAACCTAACCTGGCAGGGGAACAGGGAATGAAAGGCTTCCCAAAGATGACCTTTGTCTTAAAGGATGAGTTAACCAAAAACATTTACTCCCACCAAGAAAAGGAATAAGGGAAAAACATTCAATTGAAGTCTTCCAATATATGGTTGCATATATGAGCTACAACTTTAAGGAAAGATGTGGCTTGAGATACAGATTCCAAGTCCTATATGCTTACCTCTTGAATTTCATCTGGGACAGTTGAATCCATCAGTCTGAAAAGCAAATTTCGAAGTGGACCTGCCTGTCTCCCAAGAATGCTGGTAGCGACCCCTCCCGCAAGTGCAAGAGCAAGGTGATTTGAAAGCAGCTTCAGGCACAGCTTGAGGAAATTGTGGTGTTCCCTGAAACCAAACAAAGTGCTGTGAACTTCTGGAACATAAAAAAGCATGTGCTATCCAGTTTGGGTAACATTTTTTTCTCTTTAAAAATTTTGTCAAATTATGACCAATAGTGATTTTTTAAATGAATTTAATGAAATCATGGGTAACTTTTCCTAAAGGTCATTATCAATAAGTACCTAAGTTTAGCTCTTTTTTAGATTCTAAAGAAGTTTAACATAATTGAGGGGAAAACAGAACAAAAAAGTAAGTCAAACTCAAAATGAATAATTAATAGATATTACACACACACACACACACCAATATACATATATATAACATACCTTGATGAAGGGAAAGGGAGTGGGGGAATCTCACTGTTTATTTTATCACAGTATCTCTCAAGAAAAGAACGCAGGTGTGAGAAGGTACTCTCTTCAAGATCTACACAATAAGGTCGGTGCCATGCAACAACTTGTCTAGAAGGAAACATAAGAAAATCATGTAATAGCCTTAACAGAGGAATTTTCACATATGATCAAAAACAAAATTTAAACCATTACTAAAGATGAAAGATTTCAACAAAATATACAGAAAGCCTTCTTGATTATAAAAGTTAAAACCCTTCATTTTATCAACCAAGGAAAACCAAGAATTTGTCATCCCTGGAGTTCTTCAAAAAGAAAACATATAGACACAACCTGCTTTGGAAGGTTGGATATTCACTCACTTAAAGGCAAAGATCTGAGCCACAGGATCTACTACAGTCTTCTGGTTCTAAGGGTCTGTAAAATGTATATTTCATATTAAGAAAAACAGCCTGACTCTGTAGAAGAGAAAACTGAAAGCTATTAAAAGAAAAACTCCTGAGACACCTGGGTGGCTCAGTCAGTTAAGCATATAACTCTTAGTGTTGGCTAGGACATGATCTCACGGGCCACGAGATCGAGCCCCACATCAGGCTCCACACTCAGTGGGAAGTTTGCTTGGGATTCTCTTTCTCTGCCACTCATGTGCACACACTCTCTCGAATAAATAAATAAATCTTAAAAAAAAAAAAAAAAAGAATAACTCCTAAAGACTCTTGTGAAGACTGTCAAGATCTTGGGAACCAACTCTCTATATATGAAGTGGGAAGTTGCATATTTAATATGAAAAGCAAATTATTTATAATCAATTTATTATATTTTTAGCTTTTGTTTTGGAGGGTGATTATAAATGTTTATTGGTTAAAATGTCATAAAAAATCCACCTGAATCAAAGGTCTGGAAGGCAAATATAATACATGTCAAGTTTAAATTAGCCCCCATGCATCTGAAAATATCTGAAACACCCCTAAAATTCCTTAAAATTCACACTCCTAATAAAAATCATCTACCTGATTTTCTAAAAACATATGGTTATCTCTTTAGGAAAAAGCTAAATTTCTGCAAAAGTAACTTCCTTTATTTAAAACGTATAGCCACCAATTATTTTCAAAAAACCAACCAGACAAAGGCCACTGAGGCTAATCAACTGTTTAGTTCTGGGGCGCCTAGGTGGCTCAGTCAGTTAAGCATCAGCCTTTGGCTCAGGTCATGATTCCAGAGTCAGGGCTCAGCAAGGGAGTCAACTTCTCCCACCCCTCCCTCCCCACTCATGCTCTCTTTCTCACTTTCTCAAATAAATAAAATATTAAAAAAAAAAATAAAACCTAGTTCTGAGTTCATTTCAATGTAACTTCCTCTTAATAAGGAGACATTTAATTTTTAAAATCAGATCCTAGAGACAGAGAAGGAATTAAAAATATTTAAAGGACACAAATCAAGAAAATTTCTTAAATAAAGGGTATAATTTCTTGCTTATATAATATAACCTCAACATTCAAGTCAGAAGAACTCTAGATGTCATGCCTGTGATAGTAAAAAAATCAACAGCATAAATGTTCGGAAGGGCATTTTATAAACAAGGTACTATTACTTTTGTTCTCACTGGTGTTTCTGTTATTAGAATGTAAGAATTTTTAAACGTGGCATTCTTACCTATCCCTAGGAAGAGCAGTCCATGCTAGACTATGTGATGTTCCAGCAGAGATCTGCTGAATAGCTATGCCATCTAAGCCACTCACTTTCTTTGGTTTAGTAATAGGACCTGTGGAATTTCCTTGGCCACACTGCCCCATTGAGTTATTGCCCCAGGCATAAACTTCATTATCTAAAAATAAAATAAAGAAAAGCCAAATTTAAATGTAATACATTTATAGACGGTAACTTAATATTATTTCTTTTAAAAACAAATGACATTACCATGAGAAAGAGCCAAACAATGACTGTCTCCAATAGAAATATCAACTATTCTTGTGGCAGCCAGTTCTTCAATAAGCTTGGGTCTCAATGCAGTAGCTTCTGAAGAACCACAACCTAGACAAGCTCCACAGCCCCAAGCATAGACCTGAAACAAACAGAAATGCATAAAATATCCTGAGGTACTAAGTTGAAGACTTATGTTGTTTAAAAATAAACATCATCTAGGGGTGCCTGGGTAGCATAACCAGTTAAGTGTCCAACTCTTGGTTTTGACTTAGGTCGTGATCTGAGGATCATGAGATGGAGCCCTGCACCAGGCTCTGCACTGAGACTGGAGCCTGCTTGGGATTCTCTCTTCCCCCTCTCCCTCTGTGCCAATCAATCAATCAATCAATTTAAAAAATCTTTTTTAAAAAAATTAAACAAATAAGTAAGAGTGTGGCTTGATACCAAATAATGTTCTGGGCGCCTGTGTGGCTCCATCAATTAAGCGTCCACCTTCAGCTCAGGTCATGATCCCAGGGCCCTGGGATCAAACCCTGCACTGGGCTCCCTGCTCAGCAGGTAATCTGCGTCTCCCTCTTCCCCTCCCCCTGCTTGTACTCTCTCTCAGCTTCTCCCAAATAAATAAAATCTTGAAAAAAATAAATAATAACTTTCTGTTGCTAAAATTAATATTTACTGTTTTGATTGTTAGAGATTTTAGAGTTATTTATTTTGCTGTTTTTAAATGTTTACTACACAGGTAGACAAGCAGCTGAGCTGCAAAGAAAAATAATCACAGAAAAAAATAGAAGGATCTTAGAAGGACTTTAGCAGCTTAGAAATACTGTTGCTATTTTACAACTTCTCCTTCATATGTTTCCTACTCTGTGGGTCTCAACAAATATTTCTTGGTTATTAGACCAAGGTGTGTACATATAAAATGAATTATGTAAGTCACAAAACTGGTGTTTATGATTCAGTTAAAAATCACATCACCTCATTGTTATAATAATTTTAATGATCACTTACAAAGAGGGCCCTGTGAAGCGGTAGTCAACATAGCTCTCTGAACATCTTCATTTTTGTCTAATTAATACTACAACAACCAACGACTGATTTAAGAAGCTTAGGGGAAAGGTGAGTTGAAAAAGAAGATAAAAGGGTGAATGACTGTCAGTTGGGCAGCCCAAAATCAAAACAATCAGCAAACTGAATGACTTTTTTTTTCCCCCCCGTTGGTGGGTTCTGGTAATATCATATAGACTCTTACCCTTATGCTACTGGGTTCAGGAATTTTTTTGTCTTGTAATTCTTTCACTAAAGACTACTGAGAGATTAAGCCTCTTAAGCAAAAAAGAAACAAAGAAACAAAGAAAGGAAGGAAGAAAGAAAGAAAGAGCGAGCAGCAAATACTTGTACCAGTTGCTAGAGAACTACTTTAGAAAGAAAATTCCAGTACACTAAAGGTATACTTAAGGAGGGATTAACAACTAAAGACAAGTAAGGTGAAAAAATACATAAAGTAATTCAAAATCTCCTAAATCACTCATCAAGTACAATACAGTACTGTCACTCAATAAGACCCCTATTGCTAGAGTTTGCTCTTGCAGTGTTCCTCTGGTTGAACACAAGATGAAGAAATACTTGGCTTGTATTTAGGGACCTTGTTGTATAAAATACAAATACTGTATTTTTCAACATAAGAATTACACTTAATATGATGGGAAGTCAGCAGTGAAGTGGCCTGAGAGGACTGAGGGAAAAACAGATGTTGATCATCCCATGCTCAGCAAATTTAATGGTAAACAGAACTACCCTTGTCATTTAAACGTATTTCTCCCTCACTTAATTTTTTCCTAAGTATGTATATTTAATTTCATATAACTTAGCATACTCATGATACAACTATTCTATATAGCAACTAACTCACAATTTCCTTTGAAATTCAATATAATAAATGTATTACCATCATTAGCAACTAACAGTTCAACAGTACTTGGTAATTTATAGAAACTTTCAATTCATGTAATTACCCTGCATGATCATTTGTAAGCAAAGCATAAATCATTACCCCTCTCATACAAAAGAACCATACGATGATCAAGGGAGGTCTGCGATTTGCCTATTGGCTATACATTAAACAAGTGAGCATCTTCTGGCTTCAATTCATAGATTCTTACCACAAAACCCATAGTGAAAAAGATGTAAAAGAGAAGTTCCAGGTCTTAAGGCAGTATCCAGCACTGTAACAAATGACTAATGTAATGAAATATAGGGTAACGAATAGTTTGAGTTTGATTTTTTAAGACACAAGGCATTCTAGTATCTCCAAAATAATTACACTATATGCTAATTTCAGCTTTGCTGTTCATCAGCCTTGTGAGTTAGTCAGAAAACATTTTTATACCACTACCTGGCACGTAATGGTTTCCTATATGTAAGAAAATGAGTGGTCAGCTCATTTTTTCACTGTGGATGCTGATGGATTTAAGAAGAAAATTATTATTAGTCTATCACCATACCTAGACCCTCTGCATCACCGACAAAAAAACAGAGAGAAATCAAAGTATGCAAAGAAAGTTCAGAAGTTTATAAAGAGATTAGAGTTCTGACTATCCTAAGCCTGACTAACCCTTTCTTAGAAACACCTATCCCTCTCACATCATTTTTCCTTATGGAAATTTCTCCTTACCCTCTCTTTTGATCACCTTTTGCCTTCTTAGTTCCTATCACTGGTTTCAACAAGATCTATTCACACTTTCTCCCACTATCCATAATTTTTAGGAAAGAATTTAAGGGGTGCTGAGTGCTAAAAAGGTTTTAAAAAACCTCTTAATACAAAGAATGGGGCTGAGGACAGATTTATCTGGGTCACACAGGCCAGGTGAGAAAATCTGGTTCCTTTGCAAATATTCTACCTCTTCAAACAGGAGAAAATATTTCATTTCAGTAGATTGCCTTTAAAACGTTACCTTTTTTAAGGGAAGCCTGGGCGGTGAAGTTGGTTAAGCATCTGACTCTTGGTTTCAGCTCAGGTCATCATCTCAGGACCCTGAGATGGAGCACCACATGGGCCTCTACATTCAGCATGGAGTCTGCTTAAGACTGTCTGTCTGTCTGTATTTCGCCCCCAACCTCTCTCTCTCAAATAAATAAATCTTAACAAGAAAAATGCACTTTTTAACGTTAAAGTTTAATTATGATTATTACTTTTTAGTCACCTACTCCTCTGAAATAATTTAATCCTTTTATGCTCATCCCTTATTCCTACCTGCCCTGTTGATGTTAAAGCAAGCGAAGACTGGCTCCCAGCACAAACTTTGCGAATGAACATTCCTTGTAAAGCTTCAACAACTTTAGGTTTATACACTCTGTTAGTATCTCCATGGCCAAGTTTGCCTACCAAAAAAAGCACATTCAAGTTAAACAGTTTACTTGTTTTAAAGAACCTCTATGCTTTACCTAAGTATACATAATGATAAATATCACTCATCTTTCCATCACTAAACTGATGTGCAAAACTCTGTTTCTGACAGCAAGGAGGTGAACAAATGAATTTACAAGAAAGAAACAGAAACAACCCACAGGCTACTCAATCTTAATTTCAAGCAATTAAAACCACTTTAAGGGAAATATGGAAAACTGTTTTTCTTTCTCTACTTTTAACGGTCATATTTCCAACTTCAAGTTTGCTGGTTTAATAAATAGGCTGTAATACAAGGAGTTTATATGTATCCACTTATTTTTAATTTTTTAACAGAGCCAATAGTTACTAAAATAGAAAACTCAACAAATCACTAAAGAAGAAAAACAAATGGCCAACAACATATAAACTCAACCTCACTAAGAATCAAGGAAATATTAAATGATACCATTTTCACTACTGAAATTATTTTTAAGTACTCTTAATTTTAAGATTTAATGCTAAGTGTTTGTTATTGAAAGACATGGAAAAATAAGCAATCTCACACTGCTGGAAGTTGTGAATAAGTGGACAAAGATTTAGTCATTCATTGTGTAATTTTTGATACAGAAAAATATTTGGAAACCATGTAGGTACTCAACAGTAAACTGATTTTTTTAAGTTGTATTACGATCACATAAAGGGATACACTGAGCTACCCTGACAAATTTAGAGCCATAGGAAGATTTTTTTTTTTTTAAACTGTCAGACAAAAACCAGCAGATTATAAAAAATCTAAGACACATGTCTGCTTTAGTTTTCAAAAAAGGCATCTTTGTGGAAATATACAAACATGTTTATATAAATACATATATATTTAGAGGTCTATCTATGTAAGTTAACAATGGCTATAGCAACATTTGTTGAAACAGTTCATTTAAATTTCTATAATTTCTACTCATCGTTAGAGTTTTCCTATAATAAGCATATAGAGCAGAAAAGTACATCTTTTTAAATCTCAAGAAAACAAGCCCAACACTATCAATAAATAATTTTTTACATACCATTGTCTCCTCCTCCAAAAGACCATACAGTTCTCCCATCTTTAGACAAAGCAATAGTATGTGAACTGCCACAAGAAACCTCTCCAACATTGCTAATGTCTTTTACTAATGTTGGAATGTTACGGCTGTTACTGTCTCCATGACCTTGGATAAAACACACACAACAAAGAATAATGTTGTTAATGCTTTTTCTTTAGCCATTACATCATAGGCAGAATAATCATTTTAAGTTAATGACAGAAATGAGGTATTTTTAAAGTGCAATTTGAAAGACAGAATCATTTCCAGTATCTATCTTCTCATCCAATCATCTAGGCTGCTCTCAAACTGAGACCCACAGTCCCTTCAGTGAATCATTAGCATATTCTATACATGCTCTTCTCCCAGCACTTGTCTAATGATACCTAGTACCATGCATATGTCAACTTGTTTTCACACATATTTTAGGATTATGATGGTATCTTTCTTGTCCCTGAAATCCTTAGGTGTCTGCTCATAATAGGTACTCAGTAAATACTTGCTGGATTTAATTACAGCTTAAATTTCAGCACTAGAATCCAGGTATTCGCTGTATAAAACTCTGTTCCTCTGGGCTAAAACTAACAAAATAAATAACAGGGGTTTTTGCCTATTAAATCTAGCCTCACTGCTTCTCAGTAACCATCATTTCTATTTTTCTCTGAGAGTAACTTCAATTTTAAAAAACCTTACCTAATCTTCCAAAGTCTCCTTCGCCCCATGTGTATAATTCACCATCCTCTGTGACAGCAGCACTATGTCTGTACCCAGCAGACACACAAACAACTACCTGCATTGCACACAAAACACACCAAGATGAAGAACATGCAGATGCTAAAACATGTAGTTCACATTTGATCTTACACAGACTGCAGAGACACTGATATTCGCAACTTATCCAGAAGTTACCATATACAGTTGTAGAGGGTGTGCCCAGGATAGGTGCCTGGGGTCATGAAATGCTGAAATACAGCCTCTGCTCTGTTTGCCAAGCCACAAAACCTAGCTTCCACCCAGAGAAGATAACTTTCCTTAGTTCACGCAAAGGCACTCCAAAGGTTAGCAGGAGCCCTAAAAGCATCAATCTAATCACTTGTAAGAATACTGTATCACAAATCAAGAGCTGGCAGGGCTAAATAAACACTCATGGAACAACGAAAAAATTTTAAATATAATGTTAACATAAAACCTACAATCCTGGCTAATCAAGAAAAACTCATTATGTAATAGGGATGACTCTCAAAAACACAGTTACTATTAACCAATGCAGGAAGATCTAAGCAGTAATAAGCTTACATTAATTAAACTCTTAGCAGTATCTCTTTACCCCTCAATTAGCTATAGAGTTGATGAGTAGAATCAGGGGATTAACAGTATACAGCAACATAATTGGGAGATGACTCCTAGCTTTTACCACTGATCAAAATAATGATTTAACAGGAAAAAAAAAAAAAACTATACAAATTACTCTCTTTTCAATCTCCAAAAATTAGAACTCACTTGAGAAAATTCAAAATTTAGATTCAATAAAAAATACTGAGCACCATGTGGCACCTGGGTGGCTCAGTCAGTTAAGTGTCTGCCTTCAGCTCAGGTCATGATCTCAGGGTCCTGGGATCAAGCCCCATTATCAGGCTCCCTGCTCAGATAGAGGAGTCTGCTTCTCTACCTACCCCTCCCCCCCATTCATGCATCATCTCTCTCTCTCTCAAATAAATCTTTAAAAAAAAAAAAAAAACAACACTGCACACCTAATACATTCTAGATAATATGCTAAAAACTACTAAAATTTTTATCTAAAAATTATTAATTTACTTTTTGGAACCTTTTTCCTTTATGATATTCATACTAAGTTATACTTAATTAGCAAAGTTCCCATTAAAAAATAGGACATTAAAAGGAATATAATGTTTAAAGAATTGGAATGAAGAAAGAAGGTGCTTAAAGTAGTAGTAATATTTTCCTGAAAATTTTCTTAAAGCCTCACATTCAGCATCTTATCAAGTATCCCATGATGTTGTCAGGTGAAACATTCCAAAGCTCACTGCTTGGGGTTGATGTCTAAGTTAAAATACTACAAGTTATAATAAAGTAAAATTCATTTGATAGACAATCTTGTCAGACAACCTCCCATGAAGGAAAAGTGTCCCACTTGCAATTATGGCATAACATAAAAATTTAAACTTTGAAAAAGTCTTATATAAAAAAACTTTTGTGGCAAGAATGTAATCTTAAAATAGAGGAACCTGTATAACTGCATTTAACTATAAGTGCAGGAAAATACCTTCACTTCTTTAAAGAAAGGTAAAATAGAAATTGGAAGAGGAGATCTAGGTTCAGTTTCTAATGGTGCTAATTATTTGTGTGACCTTCAGCAAGTGAGTTAACCACTCTAAATGTCTTATTTCTATTAAAATGACACCTCCTCCAACTTTATGACCCCATTATCTAATATCACACCCCACCCAAGTTAATATCTAATACATTACTCAATTTTTTTTTTATTATTATTTGAAATTATGTGCTTACTCATCTCTAACCACAGATTAAAAGTTCCATGAGACTAAGAATCTTGTGTTTTGTTCACTACTATGTGTGTAATGCCTAAAACACTGCCTGGCATTTGGAAGATACTGAAATATCTTATGTATCTGGATAGTGTATCTGGATACACTGTCAAGATAGATATTCCAGATAGAATATCTGTAAGTATTTGTGAAATGGATGATTCTCAGTTTCCTCATGTGAAATGAGAGTAATAACTACCTTAACAAAGTTGTTATAAGAATTAAAATTATGGGGGCGCCTGGGTGGCTCAGTGGGTTAGGCCTCTGCCTTCGGCTCAGGTCACGGTCTCAGGGTCCTGGGATCGAGCCCCGCATCGGGCTCTCTGCTCGGCAGGGAGCCTGCTTCCCCCATCTCTCTCTGCCTGCCTCTCTGCCTACTTGTGATTTCTCTGTCAAAAAAATAAATAAAATCTTTAAAAAAAAAAAAAAAAGAATTAAAATTATGTATGTGAAAGTGTTTTGTAAACCACAAAAGCAAATATCCAAAGGATAAAAAGGATTTGGGAGTGAGGGTAACTTCAGAAAGAATACATCAAAATCTGAAAGATAACATCACTTACAGCACAGCGCATCTAATTATTTTTAAATACAAAAAGAAAGCACATACCTTTCCCTGCAGAGGGCCCTGAATAAGCTTGGGATATTTTTGTGTTGAACTATTTCCATGTCCCAGTTTCCCATAGTCACCATCTCCCCAACTGAAGACTTCTCCTTCTGTTGTAAAAGCTAAGGTGTGACCATCAGATCCTTTAGAAGATGAAACCTTTTTAATGGACCTGTGAGGTTCGAATGTTAACTTTTTTAAAGTGGACTGATTATTAGAATCTCCAAGGCCCAGTCTCCCATAGCTGCCTTTACCGCAAGCTCTGACAGAGCCATCCGTAGAAATAACAAAAGTGCAGTATTGTCCAGCTTCAATCTATAAGCAAAGAGAACAGTAAAATAAAATGTTTCTGTAAGACTCAGAGTATAATATTTAAAGCTAGTTTTATCAAAGAGGTTCAAAGTCTTTAAAAGCACAATATGGCACTATTCTACAGAGAAATTAAACAGAAAATTATGAAAACTATTAATGGTTTCCTCATGTTGACTTTATTGTTGAGCATAAATTACTGAATATTTTCTCTCTTCAGGATATCTACCCAGTAATGATTCAATAAAACAACAAAGTAAAATGTTTTACCTCATCTTATAATCGGTGGATGAAGAGCAAGAAATAAAATTATCCTATCAATTCCTTTGAGTCCATTATGGCAAGGGCCATATAAAATATATTTTACACTCATTTAAAAAAAAAAAACCTAAGTTTTAGTGAAACTAATAAAAAAATAGAAAGTTCTAGCTTGACTAAAAGGTAGCTACAAATGTAAATAAGTGATCATATTAAGAAAATAAAATGCCAATCTGGCAAAAGAAAAATTCCAGTTTTTACTTAGTCCTATTTGCCATTTGCATTGAATATAATGGTAAGTCTGTCGTCATTCATAATTCTTTTCAAAAATCCAGCTCCTATTTAGTTTTTTGAAACTTAGAAACCGTGCTAGGGAAATGAACTAAAAATGGGTTTTTTTCCTATTAAAATGAAAAAAAGTGATATAGCATGGTATACAGAAACAATACAGATAAGAAACAAGACTCTTGGGGCGCCTGGGTGGCTCAATGGGTGAAAGCCTCCGCCTTCAGCTCAGGTCATGATCCCAGAGTCCTGGGATGGAGCCTGCTTCCCTTCCTCTCTCTCTGTCTGCCTCTCTGCCTACCTGTGATTTCTGTCTGTCAAATAAATAAATAAAATCTTTAAAAAAAAAAAGAAACGAGACTCTTCACTTATTTAAAAAAAACTCTTAACACTACTTAGAGCAAACCATCTACCAATTTGTAAGATATGTAGAGGACTCACGGTCTGAGCATCAGAGAAACTGGGAGCCAGTTTGGGCTGTAATATTTTCTCCTGCGTGCCTTCCACCAATTGATGGCTGCTGTTGCTCCCCCAGACATAAACCTCACAGGTTTCTGAGACAATGGGCGCATCACCAGTCTGAATGCTATCTGGGCTAGCACATGTTCTTGAGTAATCAGACGCCATTCTGCAAACCTATTAAAATTAAAAATATGCAATAAATAGGCAAGAAATTCTTAGTGGAGACATTTTCATAAATGTTATCTGAAATTACTGTTTATTTTCCTTATTTCTGAAACTCTCAATGGCTCAAATAACTTAAGAATACATCTAATTTTAAATACAGATGGCTAGACTACATACTCCTGCAAAAGATACTAATAAAGGTGGCAAAAATGAGGAGGAGGAGACACATAATCAAGACTTTTTTTGACTAGTAATTATGGCACACACAGCATTTCAGGAAAAAGAAAAAACACCTTAAAAAACAAAGTAGAAGGGGCACCTGGCTGGCTCAGTCAGTAAAGCATGCAACTCTTGATCTCAGGGTTGTGGGGGTTGAACTTTTGAAAACTTACTTAAAAAAAAAAATTGATAATCCTATAACCTTAATACAATGAATGTTATCTTTTTTATCTACATTCTTTCAGAATTTTACATGTACACATTCTTTAACATAGTTAACACGGTGGATATATAAAAGTGATGAAACAAAAGTCAGACAAAATTTTCCACAGCTATCTTCATGAATGAACTGATAATTTTCCATCTATGTAAAAACTCCAGTTTATTTAACCCTTTTCTTTTAAACAAGACATTTAGAGTCTTTTTGTTACACAAGCCATTTCTAAGAACATAGTTACTACCTTTTTCATTACTACTTAAGTAGAGAAGCTCAAAAATGAGGCTACTCTATCTCAAAACAACAACAATCTTATGATTCTTGAAACATACTCTAGCAAACTGCTTTCCAAAATGGTGCTACTATGTATCACCAGCAGTACATTTTATGTACACATAAAATAAAAATCATTGCTTATTTACCATCTGTGTTGAATATAATGGTAAAGTCTGTTGCTATTCATAATATATTTTTAAAAACCATACTTCTCTACCTGCCGCCCCCCACAGCCCTGCCAAAAGGATAGGCCCCAGGGTGGCCATTCCAATTGCCCTAACCAAGGAATACCTCTATATGAGAGTACCAGTCTCACTGCATCCATATCAATAACACATATTATGCTTTTAATTTTTTGCAAAGGCTTAAGTGGGATCAAAGAGGATGCATTATTTTAACTTGACATTTTGTTATTATAACAGAACTAAAGTTTTTCTATTTCTTTGTTTACCACTAACTTTTGCCCATTTACTTAGCAGGGCTTAATGGATTTTTAACTGGCTTATACGAACTCTATGTAATAAAAATACTAACTCTGGGGCACCTGGCTGGCTCAGTCAGTAGAGCATATGACTCTGGTAGGGTCGTGAGTCAGAGCCCCACGCTGGGTGAATACAGTACTTAAAAATATATATATATATTAACTCTGACTGCAGCTGTTGTCAATTTTTTTGTCTGTCTTATAGTGTTTTGTGTTTTTTTGTTTGTTTTGTTTTTTTTGCTCAACCAAAATAGGAGAAGGAAAACCTTCAAAAGTCAATCTTCAAAAGCCCATTAAATGGAAGGGAATAGAATAATTTTAGTCAGAATCATTTAGTCATAATCATCCAAAACAACAGAATGACTTATGCGTTCAACATTCTCCAGGTAACATAAGGATGGTTATGAGGACACACAAAATACAGGTAAGTGAAGGCTGCCAGTCCCTAATAAGAGATCTGAAATTTTGCTGGAGACAAAAGAGGGTAGTGGGCCAAGAGTGTTAGAATTTTTTAATCTGAAGATCTATTACTATAATAAGTTTTATGATAAATCCCAGCTCTCCTCCACTCCACATTCCCCCAAAAATGAGCAAGATAGAAAAAAAAATTACTTATAGGGCTTAGAAATGTGTATTTAAAAACTGGAGCGGGGGCAGGGCAGAAATCCAGGAAGATAACAGCAGCAGCAATGCCATTTTCTAAACACACTGATTCACTACACAGAACAACTACATGGCCAAACTTCAAGTCCACACTTAACATTCACAACAAAACTAGGTGACAAGGTACCTCCAATAACTCCAAAATATAAGCAGATGCAGACAGATGAGTCTGGAATAATTTGATGTGTCACAGAGCCAGAAAGCTATGAAAGATTATTAGGCCTATATCAAAAGAACTTAGGGGACGCCTGGGTGGCTCAGTTGGTTGAGCATCCAACTCCTGGTTTTAGGTCAAGTCATCATCTCAGGGTCGTGGGATTGAGCCCCATCTGGGGCTCTGAACTCAGCAAGGATTCTGCTTGAGTTTTCTCTCCTCTCTGTCTGCACTTCTCCCTGCTTGCACTCTCTCTTTCTCAAATAAATATCTCTTTAAAAAAAAAAAAAAAGAACTTAGGAACCACCCTGAAGAGACTACTACCTTAAAAGACTATTGGCCAAAGATGAAATAATATGAGCTCCACTATAGATAATAATTTAATGGGTTAAAACTCAAACAGGTTTAAGTCTATGAGTTCATAATGACATTTTTCAAATGAAATCAATTGGTCCACTTTGGAGGATGACAGACCAATTCATTAAACTGAATACTAGTTTATAAAATCAGTGTTCAAATTTTTAAAAATTGGATAGACATAATCAAGCACTTATTCAGCCTTTCTTATATGAACTGAAACAGAGTAACCAAATAATTGATAAGGGTATCAACTTTATAAAAACATTCCAACGAACAAAAGAGGAGTGACACAATTAAAATATCAACATTTTGCAACCAACCACCTATGAATTAATCATTAAACATCAAGAGTTGCTAATACCACAATAACAGAGACAACTAGAAGGAAACTGATGAAAACATCACACCACCATGTATAGTCTTGCCAAAGGGATCAAATAAGCCTCTGGATCCACCTGCCAATTTGCAGAAAATAAACAGTGAACTGCATTATGAGTAATCAATCAGCAAAAAGCCCAGGTTCTAAACAAAAACACTGATGGAAAGAAAAAAATGGAGGGGAACCTATAGATTAAGAGAGTTAAAAGACTTTTTTTTTTTTTTAAATAGGCAAGACTGTACCATAGTGTCTAGAGACACACACCTGGGTGACACAATGATAAAAGAAATGCAAGGAAGTGATTACTCTAAAAGTCAGGATAGTGGTTGCTTAGGGGAGGAGGACAGGGGTTAAGACCAGGACATGAAAGAGCCACTCAGAGTGGTTGGTAGTTTTATTTCTTTACCTGGGTACAGATTAGAGAGATATTTTATAACAATTCGTTAAGCCTGACATTTGTGTATTTTTCTGTATCTGTTTTTATTTAAAAAATTTTAAAGTTACCTACACATGATACAAAGCTCAAAATGAATAAAAGGTAAAAGAAAAGTATGTCTCCTTCCCATTCCTGATGCCAGATACCCTAGCTCCACTTTTAGGGGCAACCACTGATGCTACTTAGTTCTGCATCCTTTTCAAACACTGAATAATTATTTTCATGCTATAGCATTTTAATACAAAGTAATTTTAAATGTAAAAGCCATGGTTATTACATACCTCTTCAAAGAGACATAAAGCTGCCTCATAGAGTGAGCATAAGCCATCAGATGTTCTGGTTGGTTCCCTCCACTGACTCCGATCAGCAGATGAACCCTACAGTTTCAGGAGAGAAACATACATATTAAAATTACTTAAATATTCCACGGAAGTATCTGAGGAACTGTATATGTGAGTATGCATGCTAAGCTCAAATCCTAACATTAGGTCATGAAACCAACTTTTACACAGAAGTGTTACAAAAGATGGAGCTATTGAGTGAAACAGTAAATTAAGTGTCAATCCCTCAGTGACTGTTTATTCAACATAGGGCTTTCCTAGAAACAAACAAGGGAGGCAGAATTTTGCCAATTACATGTTCTTTGGGTGGCCAATATCCAATAAAGGAGCCCCCAGGAAATATTCTACTCTCCTGGAGCTGCCTTGCCCACCTGTCCCTGAGGATACAGGCAAATAGAACATAGCCAGCTTGAGTGATGACCTTGACCAGAGCAACAGAAAGTCCATTCCTCCCTTCTTAGTTTCAGTAAAACTGAAGGCCCACAATTCAATTCATGTAGCTACCTGACTACTCCAGCAACAAAGCATCTTTTTCCTATCACAGATGAGGAATCATAGCACCGTTCTGGGACTCTACAGAATAGGGGCCAATGGCTGTGACCAGAAATCATTCTGTCATTGACAAATGACAAAGCAGAAAGTGAACTTGATCTCACTTCCTCCTTCAAATTTCCAAATCCTTAAATCTTTAGATCACAAATGTCAAGTTCCTTCTCTGATTTAGCAATCCTGTATTCATGAAATTTTCATCAGTGGCTCTTTTCAATGGATACTATACTGTAAAAATATTTATATCCTAAATGATGAACTGGCAGATACACCATAAAAAAGTTTATCTTCTACTATGGAAGGGAGATTGGACTAGATGCCTATAAGATCCCATCTAATTCTAAGATTATACGATTTTATCAGTTCAAACTACTTTAATTAACATGATTCTGAAGAAATGAAACAAATGTATATGTTGGCTATTTAATTCATGGCTAGTTTATCAGGTACTAACCTGCTACTGCCAAATCAATTTTTCTTTTTATCTAAGGTTGTGTTTCTCAAATTTTAATGTGGACATAAATTATCTAGAGACTATTAAAATACAGATTCCAATTCAGTAAATATAGATGGGGCCTAAGGTTCTGCGTTTCCAACAAGCTCCCAGGATATGCCAGTGCTGCCATCTGAGGCTCACTTTTTGAGTAGTAAGGCTAAAGAGAGCCACGTGTAGGTGTGGAGTCATACCAGAAGCTAAGTGTTCAAAATGAACTAGTACTGGACATACAAGGTATTGCCATACCAGCAAATACTCAGGGGTACAGACTCTGCAAATTCCATAACTAGTTGTACAATACTTCTGAGAAAAACAATTGTAATCTGTGGCTCCATTATTTAAAAGGCCATCTCTAGTGATCACCAAATCAAAAGTAGATGTGGAACAACAGCCTGCTATGCCATCCTGGGAGCTGGCACCAGAGCCGTCATAATCCCCTTTTTCATGCTTTTCTACAGTATGGAAGGAAATGTTGAAAACTGCATGAAGTTTTGAGTGACAGACAGACGCGGGTTTAAATCCAGGCCACATCACTTACTGGATGTGTGAATGAAGGATAAGTCTCCTTATTCTTAGACAGGAATAATGCTGATATTACTTAGGGCTATTGGGAAGATTAGAGTTAAGTACAAAACATGCTTAGCACAATTTCTAATATACAGTAAGAAAATAAACTGGTAGCAGTGATTATTAATTTGCATCACGTGAACAGAGAAAGAAAATACAAGAAATCTTTAATAAATTCTTGCTCAATTTAAAAATACCAAACCAATAAAACATCCTTCAAACACCGTCACTCACTTCTATTCTGCCCAATACGGTCAATATAGTACTCCCCACCCCCCAAATCCAGTTTCACTTTGTGTGGTTTAGCTACCCAAGGTCAATAGCAGTCCAGAAGCAGGTGCTCCTTTTTCTGACATTTAATCAGAAGGTCAGTAATAGCTTAACACTAGGTCATAATGCCAATTCATTCACCCCACTTCATCTTCATCTCATCGGCATTTTATCATTTCACATCATCACAAGAAGGGTGAGTGCAGTACAGTAAGATATTTTGAAAGAGAAATGACATTTACATAACTTTTATTACAGTATATTGGTATAATTACTCTATTTTCTTGTCACTGTTAATCTCTTACTGTGCCTACTTTATAAATTAAACTTTATCAGAGGTATATATGTATGGGAAAAACCATAGTACATATAAGGTTTGGTACTATCTGCACTTTCAGGTTTCTACTGGGGTTCCTGGAACATAGCCTTCAAGGACAAAGTTAGAGGATAATGTAGTTAAAGGTAAAGACTACGCCGCCACAGTCAGTAAGGATTAAAGATATCTCTAAAACCCAATCTGTACACAGAATTCTTAATGTCAAAAAGAAAATAATACTATACCTAGGCATTTTTAAAAAACAAAATTTTGTATATGTACTGCCGAAGCAAGCACAAAAAAACCCCCCAAATTTTGGAAAATACAGTACATTAAATGTGTAACTTTATAAACTGTTAACATAGGAATTTCAATGGTCTAAAAATAAGTGGCAATTAAAATAACATAAATTCATGGCTTCATAGGTCGTCATTTAATTACCTCCCTCTCTTAAGCACCTATCATCAAAAATAATGGTAAACCTTTTTTTTTTTTCACATTTGTCTTTTTAAGATATTCTGACAAGGACATAAGACTAGATGGAGTACATTTCCATATATTCTTGCTATATCTGGTTTCACACTACTTAAAATTGCTTCAGTGACTCCCCGCTGCCTACAGGAATGAGTCTCAACACCCCACAGTACGAGATACAAGGCCCTGCCTTCACCTCATCCCATTCTACCCCATCTTGCCTTCACCTCATCCCATTCTACCCCATCCATCCATCCAGGGGGTTGCTCTCCTACACCTTGGTCACCTTGTGAACTCTGGTCCTCTCATCCAAAAACTTCTCCAACTCCCCACACTCACACACTTCCATGTTTGCAGGCAAACTCTTTCTACTTTTCAACTAAGCTCAGGGATCATTCCTCCACAAGACATTTTCTGCCCCTTCCCTCCAGTTCTCTTCCTGTGTCTCACCACCTCCTCCTACTGCAGATCTCTACATTATCATCTCTCCCATTATCATTTATTTGAAATGTCTGTGTATCTGTCTTTCTTTAAACTCTGAGCTGGCTGAAGGCATGGATGCTACAAAGCTCATTTACCGTTTCTTTTTCATTTTTGTTTTTGTTTTAAGATTTTATATATTTCTTAGAGCGAGCACAACCAGGGGGAGTGGCAAGCAGAGGGAGAGGGAGAAGCAGGCTTCCGGCTAGGCAGAGAGCCTAATGCGATGCGGGGTTCAATTCCAGAAGCCTGGCATCATGACCTGAGCTGAAGGCAGACACTAAACTAACTGAGCAACCCAGGCGCCACTCATTTACCTTTTAAACTCAGTGCCAAACAGTATCTGGCACACAGTGTTAAATAAACACCTGCTGACATCAAAGGCCAATGGTGTTTTTATTATTGTTTATTCTTTCAGAATTCAGAGATATACATTGACGTTATTTCCCTCTCTTTATTTAAATATGTTAATGAGTATTTTGTGCACTCCCATTCAAACACCATTACTGCATGTGTATCATTAGTGAAGGTTAAGAATCACACAAGTAAATAAAAATAAAGGATTGAACTCATTTTTGTTAGGCCTTACATCAGGTACTCAGTTGATGGTTATGTGTCTTTCCCTTTAACTTTCAGCTTGGGGTAAGCTTTGTCCCAGTTGTTCAGGGTAGAGAAACTAAAGGCAGGGTTGGAGTCCAGAGTACTGGGAGAGGATATACCTATTTTCTGAATTCTCAGACAACACTGTAAAGTATAAAAAACGTGGGTTCGGGCGCCTGAGTGGCTCAGTGGGTTAAAGCCTCTGCCTTCAGCTCAGGTCAGGATCCCAGGGTCCTGGAATCGAGCCCCACATGGGGCTCTCTGCTCAGCAGGGAGCCTGCTTCCTCCTCTCTCTCTGCCTGCTTGTGATCTCTGTCTGTCAAATAAATAAATAAAATCTTAAAAAAAAAAAAGTGGGTTGTGGAGACCAAGAGTATTAGACTCTATCACTTACGGTGTAAGAAGGAATAATAAAAGTAAAATTCAATTAATAACCATTCCTTTCCCCTAAAGCCAATCTGAGATTTAATTAAATTCAATCTAATATAGGCCTATGATGACTTTAGGAGAGCTAAACTAAATCAAATATCCAAGATTCTTCCCCAGAATAGATCCAGAATTCTGTGGAAAGCAATCTAGTTTTCTGGAGTACCCTCATTACAATAAAGAGCTGTATTATGGAGTATAACCACAGAGGCTATGGAGGTGTGGTTATAGGTGTGCTTGTCCCAGAACAAAAGAGGTAAATGGAAAGAAAAGTAGAAATCCAACAATATAAACTTATACTTTGCTACTTCCTTACTATAGTTTATAAACTTCAAGGTAGGCCTTCACAGGAAAAATCAACTCAACACAAATACAGTAAAAGCCATATACAGTAGTCAGAAAAAACATGGGCTTTGCATACAGACTTGGGGTTGTAAGAATTAGTTTTAGTTACACAGCCATCTGCCCCATAAGTGCTTAATTAGTGTATGTTTTACTTCCAGTTCTTTTGCCAAATAGATGTGTAAATTTAGGATAACTACCACAGTTTCTTTATCCTTAAGATAAGGATCAATAATATCAACCTCACATATTAACATGATAATTGACTCAGACAGTGCACATAAAGCACCTGGTTGGTAGTAGGCACACAACAAAAGTTACCTCTCTTCCTTCCCAACTCCTGGTACTGGGGAGCAGTAAATAAAAGAAGTCAAAGAGGAATGAAATGGTTTATTACAGATTAAGTTAAAGATAAATTTATAGTACATACCAAAGAACGCCTCATCTGCATTAATATAGTCATAAAGCAGTCAAAGCTGATCATTCCTTCCTGGCTTGATAGTAGTTTGCTTTTCTCCATGGAATTTACAACCGCTGAAGCTCCCAAAGCCATTTCTATCCATTCAAGAAGATACCGCAAAGAGCCTCGCTGAGCTGCTAAACCAAGCAGCAGCTCAGAAGCTAATCTGCGACCTAAAGTGTCTGCACCAGAATTGGGAATAGTTACTCCTTTAAGAAATGTTGTCACTTGTGATAAGCAGTCCAAACCCATCGGAGGAATCTTGCTTTCATTTGCTAAAGATAATGGTGGCAAAGAGCTGACAACTTCAATTGCAGTATGAATAACGTCGTTGCAAAGACTAAGACCAGGTCCTGACACAGGCATCATCCAGCTTTGTCTCAGAAGTGCAAATAATAAGCTTAGACCAGTTCGAACACCCATTTCTATAAGTGCATCAGTGCTTGACCGGGGACGTTCACTAACAGAATGGACATCTGCTGAACCAGAGCTGCTCTCTGGGGAATGCTGCTGCTGTTTCACTTTGCCTTTGTCATGGTATTTATTAGAAAGTGCATAAAAGACACGCTGGAGTACAAGGAGTCGTTTCCGAAGTGCCCCAGCAAATGGGGAATCTGAACATACCATCTTTGCTAGTGCTAGCTGGCTGCTAAGAAGGGCATCCAAATAGTGGTCCTGCTCATCACTTGAAAGAGACTCACGTTCAAAGTCTGGCAACTGTGGTCCTTTGAGGCACAAAACTTGTTGGGGCAAAGGTACTACTTCTTTATTGCTGACCAGTTTAGAATACAGAACAGCAACTCCCTCTCTTGTAGCAATAGATTCACTATCCTCTGTAATCCAGGAGCTGTTGAGGTGTTCAAGCCACTTCAGTTTCACTGGTGGAACCATAGTTGCCATGTTGGTTTACTCTTCAGCCATTAGTTCTACAAAGGGAGATGAAAAAGCAGTCAAAAACTTATATAGATGATTCACAAAATGTTTCTGAACCTCCACCTTACACTTACAATTAGCAATTTCAAACTGGTGAAACAAAGTCTGCACTTCAATTTAACAGGAATGTACCAATGTTAGTATTTTAGCTTTCATAAATGTACTATAGTTATAAGATGCTACTATTAAGGAAAAATGGGTGAAGGACACATATGGGAACTCTGTATAATTTTTGCAACTTTTGTGTAAACCTAAAATTAACCCCACATAAAGTTTATTATAAAATTAGTAATTTGCATACCTTTTCCCTTCTGATTCTGGTCCCACTGTCAATATAACAGTGGGTTTTACATGCTGATCACCGCAAATTCCTATCTTCAACCCAGACCTCCCCCCTGAATTCCATACTCATATATACAATTGCCCACTTGACTTTGCCATATAGATATCTAATAGGCATCTCAACATACTCAAAACTGAATTCCTAATCCACCAATGACCATCCAAATCTGTTGTTCCTGTAGACCTCCTCATGTCAATAAATGGCAACTCTATCCTTCTAGCTCCTTTGGCCAAAAACCTTGAGAGTCACCACTAATTCCTCCTTCTTACACTCCAAATTAGTCAGTGCTACTTTCAAATACATCCAGAATCCAAACAGTTCTCACCCCCTTCGTTGCTAAAACCGTACCCCAAGCCATCATCTCTTGGATCACTGAAGGAACCTTCCTGCTAGTCTCCATGGCTATATGGAGGAACCACAGTGACTCCAAAAGGGCAGAAATGTTTTTGTATATTTTGTTTACTGCTGTATTCCAACACATAGTAAATACAACGTAAGAATTTGTTTTTTAAAAAAGTACTCTAATGAACCATTGAACACTACATCAAAAACTAATGATGTACTATGAAGTGGCTAATGGAACATTAAGGAAAAAAAATACTTAAACACTAAGTCCTATGGGATGAAATAGTCACAAAGGACTGGCATCCAAGGTACATAAAGAACTATAACTCAGTAATAAAAAGACAATTTAATTTTCAAAATGGTCAAAAGACTGAACAAAACTTCACTGCAGATATATGAATGGCCAATAAGTACAAAAAAAGTTCTCAACATCATTATTCATCAGAAAATGCACATTAAAAACACAAATAGAGGGGCGCCTGGGTGGCTCAGTGGGTTAAAGCCTCTGCCTTCAGCTCAGGTCATGATCTCAGCCTGCTTCCCTCCCCGCCCCCGCCAGCCTCTCTGCCTACTTGTGATCTCTGTCTGTCAAATAAATTTAAAAAAAAAAAAAAAAAAAAAAAATTAAAAAAAAAAAAAAAGACTGACAACACCAAATCTTAGCAAGAATGTAGAGCAACTGAAACTCTCACAAATTATTTGCAGGACTGTGAATGGGAAAAAGCACTGGTAGTATCTTAAAAACTAAACTAATAGTTTTCTTATAAAACTAAAACTAATCTCTACTCAATGACCCAACCATTGTTTTCCTAGGGGTTTGCCCAGAAGAAAACACAGGTCCATAAAAAGACTTAAATAAAAATATGGTTTCCCCTAGAAGATGAGTGCATGAATAAACTGGGAAGGAACATGAAGGAATTTCCTAGGGTGATGATAATATTGAATTACCCAGGCATATGCATTTATCAAAACTCAATAAACACACATTTAAGATTTTTACATTTCACTGAATGTGACTTTTACCTCAGTAAATACTGAACTCTATTTGATATGCAAATAGAAGTATATTTGGGGAGAAGTATACTGATAACTATAATTTATTTTGTAATGGGTCAAAAAAAAAGATGCATTGATGGGTAATATATCTTTATACATATCCATATATATGAATAGGTATGCAGTAAAACAAAAATATTAAAAGAATCTCGGTGAGTATATATCAATTCATTTAATAATCTTTCAACTTGGCCATATATTTGAGATTTTTTTTTTAAGGGCAGGGAATAATCTTTTTTTCTTTTTTAAAGATTTTATTTATTTATTTGACAGAGATCACAAGTAGGCAGAGAGGCAGGCAGAGAAGCGGGGAAGGGGGGGAGCAGGCCTCCTGCTGAGCAGAGCCCGATGCGGGGCCAATCCCAGGACCCTGGGATCATGACCTGAGCCAAAGGCAGAGGCTTTAACCCACTGGGCTACCCAGGTGCCCCATTTTTGAGATTTTCATCATAAATTATTGCAAGGGAGGTGGGGACTAAGTCTGCAGAATGGAAATCATAACAGTTCGTACTAAAAAAAATCCTCAAATACTGAAGGGCATTTTATTGTCATGATATAGGTAATCTTCAAGAAAGAGCTCAAGTGATAGTGATCCTAGACTAATTAAAAGGAGTTTCCTGGGCACCTGGGTGGCTCAGTGGGTTAGGGCCTCTGCCTTCGGCTCAGGTCATGGTCCCAGGGTCCTGGGATTGAGCCCCGCATCCGGCTCTCTGCTCGGTGGGGAGCCTGCTTTCCCCTCTCTCTCTGTCTGCCTCTCTGCCTACTTGTGACCTCTCTCTCTGTCAAATAAATAAATAAAATCTTTAAAAAAAAAAAAAAGGAGTTTCCTATTTGTCAATATGCCTTATTAAATTCTAAATATAAAATCTGATGACACTTCCCTTCTCAAGATTATCATTACTATGCTTAATTATCTTCATTAGATACTCAGAAAGTATGTACTTGGGAAGGGAAAAACAAAACCTAAGCCTCCTCCTACTTCATTTAGTAATTATTCAACATTGTGCAGGGGAGGGGAACCTGGGTGGTTCAGTTAGTTAAGCATCCAACTCTTGATATCAGCTCAACTCTTATCTCAGGGTTGTGAGTTCAAGCCCCACATTGTTTAAAAAAGACAAAAACAAAAACAAAAACACCACATTGTGCAGAGGATATCAGAGTACCTTATTTACCTCCCTTCCGGCAACCCATACGTAATTTTTGTTCTTTTTAATTTTGCAAGTTTGATAGCTGTAAAGGCATACGATGTTGAACTAATTTCAATTTTCCCAATTACTAATAAATCTGAACATTTTATATTTATTGATCATCTGGATATCTTCTGGATATCCAATAGGAAAGATACTTACTTTACACTGCATGACCTTCTGAATTTCATATATGTGCATTTGTTACCAAACCAAATCTTAAAACTCCATTTTTAAATAAAGGAAACCAAAACAAAGAAAAAGTCAAATTTTTAGAAATGCTCTTCTACAATTTTTTAAACAAAAAGGGGAAGAAAAAAAAGGATTTCACAATTTCTAGAAAAGTATATAAAAAACATTATTTATCAACAAAATGTAGCCAAAGTTGACCAAAAGCAATCTACAAAGACTTAAAATACTTCATTTCTAAGTAAGACTTCAATGAATAATTCAATTCAGTATTAGAAAAAAATAAGCTTAAAAAGTGAGTAATAAATATAGCAGTAACTGATGAATAAGAGAGACAAAAAAATAATAGGATTCATATCTAAATTTCAGAGGTGATTCTTAGTGGGGGAGGGGGTGATCAGCTAACCTAATCAAGGAAAGAAAAAGATAAAACATAAGATACTCAATATTGTAAATATGAATGAAAAGACAGAAATGGAAATTTGCCTGTTCCTCAAAAAGTTAAACATAAAAGTTACCATGTGACCCACCAATTCCAGTCCTATGTCTAAACTCAAGAGAACTGAAAATGTATGTACACAGGAAAACGTGTACAGGAACATTCAGTAACAGTATTACTTATAATAATGGAAAAGTAAAAACCAACCCAAATGTCACCATCATCAAATTCATCAATAGATGAATAAACAAAATGTTCTGTTATTTATATAATGGAATATTATTCAGCCATAAAAAGGATGAAGTACTAATATATGCTATAACATGACTGAACCTTGTAAACACGCTAAGTGAAGAAGCCAGGTCACACACATTGTATGATTTTATTTATATGAAATGTTCAGAACTGGCAAATGAATAGAAACCAAAAAAAAAAAAAAAAAAGTTAGTAGTTGTGGGTCAGGAGCTAGTGGGAAAATAGGGAGAAACTGCTTAATGCTTAATGTAGGAGGTGTTTTACTTTAGAGTAATTGAAAATGTTTTGGAACTGGACAGAGATGGCGGTTGCAAATACTGTGAATGCACTAAATACAAATAATGATTCACTTTAAAATGGTTAATTATGTGTTATGTAAATTCTGACTCAATAAATTATTTTTAAAAAGAAAATGAGCATGGCAGGAAGTACTTCACCAAAATGAACTTGGATATGTTGCCAAAAGAAGATAGAATCTGGGGCGCCTGGGTGGCTCAGTGGGTTAAGCCGCTGCCTTCGGCTCGGGTCATGATCTCAGGGTCCTGGGATCGAGTCCCATGTTGGGCTCTCTGCTCGGCAGGAAGCCTGCTTCCCTCTCTCTCTCTCTCTGCCTGCCTCTCCGTCTACTTGTGATCTCTCTCTGTCAAATAAATAAATAAAATCTTAAAAAAAAAAAAAGAAGATAGAATCAACAGTGCACAAATATACAAGAAATATACAAACAAATATACATCAAGAATGACTTTGATGGATCAAAAAAAATTATAAGATGCCATTCCAGATTCATCAAAATGTGAATTCAGGGAAATTCAGGAAAGAAAGTCAAGAGTATTTAAACAGAAATGAATCAGAACAACTAGAAAACATAAAAATGTTCATATAAAATCGTAAGAAAAAGAACCTGAATTTAGAATGTGAGAAAAAAATTTAATGAGCCAATGACTTCCCTTTTAGTTCTATAACCTACAATGAGACAAAACTGATAATATGGAAGATGAAAATTCCACAATGCACCTAGCACAGTGTCTGGTATTTCATAAGTTCTTAATGAAGGCTGCATTTGAAGAAAACCAACTGGCTAGTAATTTACAGTAAATTAGAGAGACAGAATAACATGGTTAGGATACTAGTGAAATATATCAGTAATGAGGTTTAAACAAACTAACAACAAAAACCAAGCTGTGGATGTTTGAAGAAAGAAATCTTTTTATGCCTTCAGGAAACAGACATTTTTAAAACTACTGTAAATGTCTCAGGGCATTGAGGAAAGAGTCTTTGCTCTTCTTAAGTAGCCAATAAAGTAATATCAAAACTCAACAAAGCACAAAAAATACAATTGTAATGCTGCCCTATAAAGGTAGTTATAAAAGTCCACAACTAAAATATTAGCAAGCAAAGTGGAACTGTATATTAAAAGGTTAACATGTGGGGCGCCTGGGTGGCTCAGTGGGTTAGGGCTTCTGCCTGCGGCTCAGGTCATGATCCCAGGGTCCTGGGATCGAGCCCCGCATCGGGCTCTCTGCTCGGCAGGGAGCCTGCTTCCCTTCCTCTCTCTCTGCCTGCCTCTCTGCCTACCTGTGATCTCTGTCTGTCAAATAAATAAATAAAATCTTAAAAAAAAAAAAAAGGTTAACATGTGACATGTTGAATGGGTTTGTTTATTTGAGGAATATAATGATGGAGCAACAGAGCAAATCTATTATCATTAACAAAATCCATGTTATATTGTGAGATGTTAAAAAAACAGCTGATAAAATACAGCATCCATTCCTAATAAAAATCTAATAATAAGGCAAGAATAAATGTTTCCTTTTTAAATTATTAAAAATTTTATATCACAAAACAGAAGAAAAACACTGGCAGCACTGGTTCCTAGAGTCAAATACAAGTGCCCACTTTTACCGCTTTTATCAATAATGCAATTGAACAAAAAAATAAGTATCATATAGTATTCTAGAAATTGTTATCACAGTGAGGTAGTTGATTACAGAATAAATAAATATCAAAACTCAAAAGTATCTAGCTCTAAGTAGTCATATCCCCTTTGGAGAGTCATGATGCAACTGTGGGGTGGTCCCACACTCTCATGACCATGCTCACCAACTGCCCTGAACACAGCTGAAACAGAAAATAGGAAGATGGCTGCAAACCCTTCAGGACAAAGTTTTCAGAATCCAGAATGCTCACCATTACACTGTGGAACCGCCAGGACAAAGTTTTCAAAACAGAAATAGAAGTTGCAATCTTGGCAGAACTAGACAAAGGGAAGAAAGTTACTAAAGCGGAACCAATCCTCAACAAATCATCCTAGTGCTAGCACTGCACTCCCAGAGACCCTCAGTAAGGACTTCTGGGAGCGTGCTGAGCACCAGCACACTGTAGCAGGCACATACACATTCATCTGGAGACTTCAAAACTCAAGACTCTACATGAGAATCTTATTCTTGCCCTTTTACCTCATCCTGACCCAGAATAAAGAACATATTTGCAATGGAAGTGACTTTATAATATCAAATGCCAAAGCTATTATCATTCAGTGCTATACAAACTATGACTCAGAATTTGGGCAAAATTTCAAATTTTGTTCTGCCTTAAAAGAAAGGTATATGTAAGTGAAAGCAAAAATGAGGGTAACCTGGATAATGAGAGGTTTGGAATTGTATTATCTAAGGAACTGGTCACACTAAAAGTGACTAACTTTCTTGCAATTCAATTTGATTTTAACTCTAAATCAGACTCTACATTGGATGGTTACATTAACTCATCCACGAGCCCCTAATAAGTTGGACTAGGTATATTATTTCCACAACAGGCTTTAAAGAATCATTTATAGTACTTAACTTTAAAGAAACAAGAGTATTCTTTAATAATATAAACCAGAGTGCCTGGATGGCTCAGTCAGTTAAGCATCTGCCTTTGCCTTAGGTCATGATCCCAGGATCCTGGGATTGAGCCCCACATGGGGCTCCCTGCTCAGCGGGGACCCTACTTCTCCCTCTCACCCTCCTCTCTGCTTGCGCTCTCTCCTCTCTCAAATAAATAAATCAAACCTTAAAAAAAAAATAAAAATATAAACCAATAGTCTTAAATAAGTTGCATTCATATTTGCTATTTAAGGAATTGATGTCAGCGTACCTTCTGATTTTACAGTCAGCATACCCAGAAATATATATATATATATATATATATATATATATTTTTTTTTTTTTTTTTTTTTTTGAAAGAGAGAGTGAGACAGCACATGAGAGGGAAAGTGAGAAGGGCAAAAGGAAAGAGAGAATCTTAAGCAGGCTCCCTGCTCAGCACAGAACCTGAAGTGGGGCTCAATCCAACAATCCCAAGATCAGATCATGACCTGAGCCAAAATCAAGAGTCAGACACTTAACAAACTAAGCCACCTAGGCACCCCCATCCAGAAAATATTCTTTGTTAACTCAGGATTGGTTCCCTATTCTCAATTTTAAAGGAAAACCCAAGAGAAGCCTAAATTACTAACCAGTCTTAAATATCTTTTATAAGTATACACCACTATAAATGTGATTAAATTCTATTAAGAACAGTTACAAGAACAAAAAAGTCAAAAGTATCTTTAAATAACTACAATAACCAGGAATTATATAATATATAACAAGAAAATAATTACAGAGTTGTCACAAATATAAAATATCTAGTAATAAACTGAACAAGTGCAAAAATTTTATTAATAAATACATAAAATTCTACTGCAGAACAAAAGAGATTCTTTTAATAAATGGAGAGCTTATGCAATGCTCTTATTTGGAAGAATCCATATTTTAGGTGGTCAATTAACATATAAAGTTAATTCAATATCAACCAAAATCACCCTGGACTTTTCTAAAACTTGATAAAGTGTTTAAAATTATCTGTAAAAGTAAATACATAGGAATTGAAAAAAAGGGGGGGGGGAGAAAGGGGGAGAGAAAGATAGATCTCTGAAAAAAAATTGGAAACTGAGAAAGGTCCTGGCTTACCATATATTAAAAATTACAGTGTTAGAATAGGGGCACCTGGGTGGCTCAGTGGGTTAAAGCCTCTGCCTTCGGCTCAGGTCATGATCCCGGGGTCCTGGGATCGAGCCCCACATCGGGCTTTCTGCTCTGAGGGGAGCCTGCTTCCCCCTCTCTCTCTGCCTGCCTCTCCGCCTACTTGTGATCTCTCTCTCTGTCAAATAAATAAATAAAATCTTTGAAAAAAAATTATAGTGCTAGAATAACCAAATGTAGTTCTGACACACGAACGTAATATATTAGAAAATATCAAGAAAAGAACTGAGCATCCAGGAGATGCAAGTACATATAAAAAGTTAGTATATGATGAATGTTAGCATATGATAAAGGCGTTAATCCTAATGAATGCAAATATACCGCATTCCACTGTGTACAAGGACACATGTTTAAGAATTTTCATTATATAACAGGGAGAAACCTAAACATTCATCTATAGGGAAGAGATAACTAAAATGTGGTATATTCAGATGATGCCAAATTATAAACTTTATACCATAAAAAAGTTAACACATGCAATTCAACAAACTAATAAAATTTTCTAATTTTCAAAACAAGTTTTAGTGTTTAAGAAATACCAAAAAACATTACTAGAGGAGCTATACTTGGTAAGTTAAAAGTAAAAGCACCAGGGGTGACTCGCTGCTCAGTAGTTATAGTATACAACACTTGATCTCAGGGTTATAAGTTCAAGCCTCATGGTAGTATAGAGATTGCTTAAACATAAAAAAATAATAATAATAAAGTGAAAAAGTAAAAGCACCGAAGTCTGCCACACTGGGGTTTGAATCTAGGCTGTATCACTTCCGATCTATTGACCAAGGCTAAGTTCCTCAATTTCTCCGTGGCTCAAAGTGCTTATCTATGAATTAGAGAA
Organism: Lutra lutra; assembly: GCF_902655055.1. Taxonomy (NCBI): domain Eukaryota; kingdom Metazoa; phylum Chordata; class Mammalia; order Carnivora; family Mustelidae; genus Lutra; species Lutra lutra. The sequence goes on from NC_062284.1 coordinate 44,613,934, forward strand.
CAATAAAGAGAACCCTCTATGATTATCATGAGGGTTAAATGAGATAACACATAGAGAGTTCTTAGAATCATTGCCTGGAACATAATACGCACGCAATAAATGTAAACTGCTATTATGATCATTATTATTTTGTTCCTTATTGGTATCTCTACTAAATACTGGTTGTAGGGGTGCCTGGCTGGCTCAGTCAGTGGAGCATGCAACTCTCAATCTCAGGGTTCTAAGTTCAAGTTCCAGATGGGTATAGAGATTATTTAAAAATAAAATCTTAAAAAATATATTTATACATATATAGATTGTAGATGTATGTGGAGATGTATATAAAAGTTTGTTTTTTTTTTTTTAAGTTTAGAAGGACAAGGGCACATGGGTGGCTCAGTCACTTAAGCGTCTGACTCTTGATTTAGACTCAGGTCATGATCTCAGCATTCTGAGACTGAGCTCTACGTCAGACTCCACACTCGGTACAGAGTCTCCTGGAGATTCTTTCCCTCTCCCTCTGCCCCTCCCCACTTCAAATAAATAAATAAATAAAATCTTTAAAAAAGATTTTAAGGACAGACCCCCAAACTCATGACAGTGATTGCCTGGGGGGGGATAGCAGGTGCCAAATAGGACATCAACTCTGTGTATGTTTCCATTCTTTTATTTTTAAGATGATTACATAAACTTGACAAAATTTTAGCACTGTTAAACAACATAAGACGACACAGGAGAGTCATTTTTTATTCTTGTACTTCTCTTCAGTCTTAAATTTTTCTCAAAAAAAGCTAAAACAAAAAGGCTGGTATGATCATATTGTTTTCAATTACAATATAGTCAAAATTTATCATCACTAACCCATTATTGTTTTACTTTATAATAGGCTTGTTTTTACAAAAAGCATTTTAACAAAAAAAACCTAAAAATTTCTCTTTTTGAAAGATTAATTTTATCTGTCTTATTTCTAACTTTAACATGGGTTTGGAAAACAAAAATCAAATAACACCAGTTTAACAGTATTTTTTATCCTTTCTCAGGCATAGAGAAATCTGCAGTTATAGGACAAATACCCTAGAGCTGATATATTCATCAGCCTGCTACCTCAGACACTGTGAGATAGTTTAACTTACAATTTGTCATTTTGCATATATATATATATATATATATATTGCACATAAATATCACAAACATAACCTCTGGGTATATTCTGATGATGTGTTCTGTAAAACAGAAAGATGAATCATGAGAGCAAGAGTTGCCAAAGATAAGGGGATGATGTTTTACGAATAATTCTAATCAGTGGAGAAAGGTTCAAATAGAATACTGCGTAAGACTAAAACATTTTCAATGAAACTTTTGAGTTACTAGATAAAACCTATTTTTCCCTTTTTAATACATTATGTTGCAGGCAAATAAAAGAATAAAAAACAATTCATAAGAGTATTCAAATTATAAATTCTGGTTCTTTCAGTGTCAACTAAAATGTCTGAATTTTTCAAGCTGTAATCATTCACATTAGCTACAACCAGTAAATCCTCTCTAAATATACAAGATTAGAAGACATTAATTTTCTCTCTTACTGAGACAAAAAGTAATTTCTTCAAATACAATACATATAGTATTATACAAAAAGCTAGTTTTCCAAAAATCTGTTTCAAAGCTCTATTATCTACTAGCTATAGAATCTCCAGTGCTGATGTCCTACAATTGTTCGAAAACAAAGCATACTTGTTGATTTAATCAACTTTTGTTATAGTTTTATTATAAGCAACTGTCCAGTTGGGGCAAGGTATAATTAATAAATGATTTAATTTTTTCATTTTCCCTGAAACTCCAAGACTATATATAGTAGATTCACAAAGTTTATATCTTCATATTCAATCCACTAACATTTTCAAATCTTAAGTCTTAAGCTAGTTTATCAACTTCCTACCCTAGCTACAAACAAGATAAGCATGATTCAATAAAAATTAGAATGGAATCAGGAAATTAAGACACTAACACCTAAGAAATGACCTTGGCAAAACAGCTTACTCCCTGAGGGCTCATCTAAAAAATAAGGGAATCAAAGGAAATAATCTCCAAAGTTCTTTCCAGTTCTAAAATACTATGGACCTTGGGGCGCCTGGGTGGCTCAGTGGGTTAAGCCTCTGCCTTAGGCTCAGGTCATGATCTCAAGGTCCTGGGATAGAGCCCCACATCTGGCTCTCTGCTCAGCAGGGAGCCTGCTTCCCCCTCCCCCTCTGCCTGCCTCTCAGCCCACTTGTGATCTCTCTCTCTCTCTCTCTCTCTCTGTTAAATAAATAAATAAAATCTTAAAAAAAAAAAGTTTAAAATACTACGGACCTTTATATTTAAAATAACCTTCCCCCAAAATAAAACAAAACCCAAATGTTTAATAACATTTGGGTCATATTGGATCAATTTTGGGTCATACTACAATTTGGGTCAATTGGGTCAAATTTGGATCATACTACAGTCTACCCACTTCTGGAAAGAATACAAACTCGATACTAGGTTACACTATCATCAAAATTATTTCATTTTTTTTTAAGTTTTACTTATTTAAATAATCTCTACACCCCATGTGGGGTTCCAACTCACAACCCTGAGGTCAAGAGACACATGCTCTTAGGACTAAGCCAGCCAGGTGCCCCCAAATTATTTAATTTTTTAAAAATTAAATATTTTTTTCATGTTGTTACTCTCTTATGGTTTTTTATGACAATTAAAGTATCTCAAATTTAACAGGTGCGCAGTAAAGGCTTGTGAATTTTACATTCTCATTTTTAAAATGAAAAAAATTTACATTAGAAACTACTGAATTTAGTCCTATTTCAGTGCTCTTATCCACATATTAGATCCACAATTAGATCTTGAAAAACTGGGGTGAGGGGTTTACATCATTTGACAAGATCACACAAAAGGTGAACGTAAGAATCAGGATTAAGCACAAGTCTCAGAGTCTGAAGTCCAGCACTATTTCCATGGCCCCATAATATCACTCCCCAAAAAATTAATTCTACATGCAGGGTAGATGTGAGTAAGAATCAAGGGCGAAAACTTGTCAAAATATACACCCCTAGCTCCCCAACCCCAACCTACCCCACCAAAGAATTTCTTTTGGGGAAATGTGATATTGCCACCCCCATCTTCATCTTTGTATTCAGTGCCTAAGGATGAAAGCTGTGACATTGTGATTTATACTAAGAAATATATATTTACTTGGTTGTTGTCCCCATTCCTAGCAGAAAGCTCCTAAAACCCTTGGAACTTTCTGTGATGAGAGTAATAAAGGTGTCTTTTGCTACATTAATTAAGTGATTTTTGGAAAACATCTGAGGATGGGGCTAGTGTCCAGTGGAGCCAATCATTGTGGCTAGAAGGTAGGAACTTTCAGTCCCACCCCCTGGCCTCTGGGGAGGGGAGAGGAACTGAAGACTGACTTACTTCAACCACCAACGGCCAAAGATTTAATCAATTGTGCTTTGTAATGCAATCTCCACACACAAAAAAAGTGGTGGGGGCCCTGGCTGGCTCAGTAAATGGAGTGTACCACTCTTGATCTCCGGGTTGTGAGTTTAAACCCCATGTTGTGTGCAGAAATTATTTAAAAAGAAAAATCGTAAAAAAACACGGTATGGAGAGCTCCCAGGTCGGTGAACACATAGAGACTCGAGAGTGTCGTGCTCCAAAAGGGCATGGAAGCTCTATACTCCTTCTCTTCCCCCATACCTAGCCCCACACATCTCTTCCATCTAGCTATTCCTGAGTTATATCCTTTCGTAATAAACTGGTAATCTAGGAAGAAAAATGTTTCTCTGAGTTCTGTGAGCCCTTCTAGCAAATTAACCAAACCCAAAGAGGGGTCACTGGAACCCTCACTCTACCGCCAGTTGGTCAGAAGTACAGGTAACAATCTAACACCCACGACATAGGTGGCAGTAGTCTTCAAGGACTGAATCCTTAACCTGTGGAACCTGACCCTATCTCCAAGTAGACAGCATCATATTGAGTTAAATTGCAGGTCCAATCATATGGTGTTCAAGAACTGCGTGGTTTTGTATAAAGCACACACATCAAAAGTGGAATTAGAGTCATAACTGCACATGTAATTGAAAATTCGCTCTATGCTGACACATTATAGTAGCTTCCTTATCCAACTCCCTGATACCAGGTTCTCCCCAACTCCTGTTCATCCTTCATCTTTCTACAAATCTGTTATGCTCTTGTTTGAATCCTCAAAATGCTATTGGCTTACCATGTAAAGGCCAATTGCTTTATACCAGCAACCACCTCCTTATACTCAGGAAATCAGGTACTTTCCAGTTGCTCTTCTTCCACCCTCTCCCATGCAAGGAACTTGAAAATTAAGCTTTCTAATTCTCTAATAGGATACCTCTCACTCTAACCTATAATTAATCAGAGTTATTTTTTACTCTAACCCTAATAGATAATGCATTTCCCTGGATGGGGACTCCATCTTATTCAATTTTAATTCCCACCTTGCAGCCTAATATATTACAGTGTTTGTTAAATTAACTAAATACAACTGTCTACATTTAAATAATATTAACTAATAAAAGAGTAACTTTCAGACAAGTTAACTTCAAATCAGTTGATGATGGACTAAAACTCAATTTAGGAGTTGTACAACTAAATTATAAACTGTAACTCAACAGAAACAAACTTCTACATACCTTTCTCTTCAGTTCAGTTCTGATATATTAATCTTTGGGAAATGGTGGCTATTATCATTACCATTATTATCTCCAACCACAGATATAATTACTATTCATATAATATCTATACCTAGCCCCTAACCTCAACTGTAAAAGTATAGAACTAAAGTCTAGGGGCACCTGGGTGGCTCAGTGGGTTAAAGCCTCTGCCTTCGACTCAGGTCATGACCTCAGAGTCCTGGGATCGAGCCCCGCATCGGGCTCTCTGCTCAGCATGGAGCCTGCTTCCTCCTCTCTCTCTGCCTGCTTCTCTGCCTACTTGTGATCTCCGTCTGTCAAATAAATAAATAAAATCTAAAAAAATAAAAAAATAAAAAAAAATAAAGTCTAGAAGTGTGGAAGAACCAAAAAATGTAAAACTTAAGTGTGTCTAAATTATAATATTGTTCCTTGCTGCAAGTATCCAAACAAGGCAATGATACAGAAAGCCCTTGAATGGTATTATAATCTCCACGGGTAGCAACAGAGGTCAGATTAATGAGAAACTAGGGACTTTGAAAGCAAAGAATATAGAATTTGAGAGATGATAGAAGATGGAAGGTAATGAAACAATAAAATAGCAGAAAGTGATAGTAAGTACTTACATTCACAAAGATAGCAACAAGCAAGACTAAAAATGCAGAGAAGCAAGAGGTCCAAGAATTTCTGAGGGCAAGTTTCAGGAGCTATTCCTAAGTCTGGCTCAAGATTCTGTGAAACCAAATGAAGGGAAAACAAACCACAAGTTCACCTCAGTAGATCCAGAAAAAGCATTTGACGAAATTCAACACCTTTTCATGGGAGAAACAACAAACTAGGAACAGAAGGAAACTATCTCAACACAATAAAAGCCATATATGAAAACCCACAGCAAACATCATACTCAATGGCGAAAGCTTTTACTCTAGATTGAGAACAAAAGCAAGGATGTCTACTTTTGCCACTTCCATTCGACACAGTACTAGTTCTAATCAGACTAGTTAGGCACGAAAAATAAACAAAGGGCATCCAAAGTAGAAGAAAAGAAATAAAGTTGTCTCTGTTTACAGAGGGCTCAATAAGTGTACACACACACACACACAAACACACATACAAAAGTTAGAACTCATAAATGAATTCAGCAAAGTAGCAGGACACAAAGTCAATCACACACAAATCAGTTGCATTTCTATAACTAATAATGAACAATCTGAAAACAAAATTATGTAAACAACTCCAATCATAATAGCATCAAAAAGAGTAAAATAATGAGGCATTAACTTAACCAAGGAGGTGAGAAACTTGTACAATGAAAACTACAAAACATTGCTGAAAGAAATGGATGTTAGGAAATATTCTTTCCACTAATGTGTGTGTTTAATTTTTTTTAAGAAAAAGTTAATAAAGTCAGTTTGCTTTTCAATAGTTTTACTCTAAAGAACAAAATCTCTCCACAGTTGAAAAGGTCAAGAACTGACCTCTCTCCCCTGCTCTCCTTCTATAAGCTATAACTGAGGTGTTTAATTTCCGGAAGGAATCAGGCTCCTTGCTTTCTAATGCAGGACCTTCCCACACAAAGTTCCCTCTACTTAGAGCCTGCCTTCTCCATCCCACCCTCTTTCACCCAGTCACGAGATCTCAGTTTAAATAGCAGTACAGGGATATACTGGGTATCTAGTTGAATAAAATGCCTCTTCCTCAGGGAAGCTACCCGACCACACACATATGAGAATCACGTCCCTCTTTTAAAATGCTCACAGAGTACCCAATATTTAGCTTCTCAGCATTTTTCAGTTTGCGATTATATACTATTTTTGTGCTTATGTGTTAGTGTTCTCTCATACTAGTCTATACTAGTCTAGACAAGTCTATACTAGTCTATACTAGACTATACTAGACTCTCATACTAGTCTATAATGTCATGAGGGCATAGATGCTTATATCCTCAAGTGCTTAGCAAAGGTAAAGCACATAGAGGGACCTCAACAAATATTTGCTGAATTGTGCTGAGCAATCTGCATCTATGTAGTTCATTATTTACAGAGAATCCAACTTAAACCCAGATATTATCTTATTCTAAGCTGATATATAATGGAAGAACTTCAAAAGAACAAATTCCAGGTGTGCAAGTGCCACAGACAGACCATGTGAATTCCATCTTCAGTCCATTTCTGTTTCCTCTTCTCACTGTATATAATTTTTGGAGTGATTCTAGCTACTCCCAAGGTTTTCACCTACCTCTCATATGCTAATGATATAGTCCAAATTCTCTCTCCTCAGCTCCAGACCTGAATATCCACTGCTAACATGACATACCTACTAAGATGTTCCAAAGGAATCTTAAATTCAACATACTGAAATTTGAACTTGTCATTCACTCCTCTGCCACATCCGTACCTAAATAAATTTATGAAGTTCTAAATTAGTGAATTTAGAGATTCATAAAAGAAAGACACCAGTAAGGATATTTATCAAGAGCATTAATCAAAGAAGTACAGGAGGGACACAGCCCATCTGGAAAGTTCTGCAACTGAAAATTAAGTGCACTTGAGGTTTGGGTGATCCAGCCTTCCCCACCCAAGCCCCAAGTGCTTCCCTTCTAGAGGGCTTCATTAGGCTGACTGATTTTGGCTCTCATTAAAACACAGAAATTTTCAGTGTTTAGTTGCACAAAATTAAACAGCTGATAAGAAGGAAAACCTTTTTTTTGGTTATTATCCCTATTTACAAAGTGAGCGTACTTAGAAAAAGAAGAGACCTGCTGAGTTTGCTGGCAAATTGTTTTGCTACATCAATAATGAGAACTAGTTAAATAAACCAGAAAGCAGACCTGCTTATTCAGCAAGGAAAGAACTACAGACAAAATCAAATCAAACTAATGAATTTTCACTTGTATTCAAGAACCACCAATTCACAATCCTGATGAACCAGCTAAACGCTGGCAAAGGGGAAAAAAAAAACTGCTGTTGTCTTGTTTTATTTTGTTTAATTTACAGCAATGATTTATACCACTAAAAGCCAATTGTTCTTTTTTCCATTCATGGTCCAATGCACAAATCCAAATTTAATTACATACATAAATTACTAAATTCACCAATGAAAAGTGGGGCTTGAAAAATGACTAAAGGACTGGAAAAGAAACCAAATAGCACTACCACTACCTTTCTAAAACTGAAATAAATGAAGCACAGTGAAGGATTTGAGCACGGGGGTAGACTAAATAGTACCTCCAAGTGAATTTATCAAATTATGAAGCTTTCTAACATTCTCTAGGTGAACAGAGCAATATAGTAACTAACATTCACTGAACACATTGAACACTTGTGCTAAACCCTTTACATGTATTACCTTATTTAATCACAGAACAACTCCGAAATAAGTATTCTTATTATTCTGATCTGCAAGGAAAGGAAATGGAGGCACAGGGAGGCCAAATATAGTTTGCCCAAGGTCACCCTGCCAGCAATTGATAGAGTAAAGATTCAAACCAGAGCAGTCTGATACCCAATCACTTAATCACTACCAAATCATGCTGCTTCTTTCCACTGACATGGTGATTTCACAAGTTGTAGATCACTCTCAATTTTAGAAAATTAAAAACCTCAGAAGGTTTGAATCAATCAATTGCCAACTCAGTTCATTCTCAGTCCTGCTGCTATGATAAAATTCATTCCTCCCAGCCACTCTCTCAAGAGCACTAAGTCATTAAATTTCAACTGGGTAAAACAACAAAGTAATTTTCACAGTCCTTATCAGAAATATGCATGATAGAAATGCAAAGGACTGAGAAGAGCAAAACAATTTTGATAGAGAATAAAACTGAGGAATTTCCATTGTGTGACCTTAAGGCTAAAGCTACAGTAATCAAGACATGTGTATTGGCATCAAGACAGATCAACAGACCAGAACTGAAAGTCCAGAAACAGACCCACACATATATGGCCCCACTAATTTTTTTTTTTAAAGATTTTATTTATTTATTTGACAGACAGAGATCACAAGTAGACAGAGAGGCAGGCAGAAAGAGGGAGGGAAGCAGGCTCCCTGCTGAGCAGAGAGCCAGATGCGGGACTCGATCCCAGGACCCTGAGATCATGACCTGAGCCAAAGGCAGCGGCTTAACCCACTGAGCCACCCAGGCGCCCCCCACTAATTTTTAACTAAAGTGCCAAGGCAGTTTAATGGGGAAAGGATAACCTCTCACACAGGGTGCCGAAACAATTGGAAATACATAGAGGAAAAAAACGAACCTCAACCCTAATTTCACACCATATACAAAAATCAACTCAAAATGGTTCACAGACCTAAATGTAAGAGCTTAAACCATAAAACTCTCTAGAAGAGGGAAGCCTAGGTGGCTCAGTGGGTTAAGTGACCAACTCTTGATTTCGGCTCGGGTCATGATCCCAGGGTCCTGAGACTGAGCCCTGCCTGCATCAGGCTCCATGCTGGGCGTGGAGCCTGCTTAAGATTCTCTCTCCCTCCTCCTCCTCTGCACCCCCTGCCCCAAGCACAAATGTGCAGTCTCTCTCTGGGTGGAGGGTGGAAGGTGGGGGAGAATCTTCAGAAGAAAATGCAGGAAAGAAATCTTTGTAGCCCTGAATTAGACAAATATTTCTTAAATAGGACTCAAAAAATCAATACACTAGACTCTATCAAAATTAAAGTTTTGCTCTTCAAAAAGCACTATTAGGAAAATGAAAGGCAAACGCCAAACTGAAAGAAGCTATTTGGAAAACATGTATCTAACAAAGGACTTGTGAATACATAAAAAGGACCCTTACAACTCAACAAAACATAATTTTTTTAAATAGACAAAAAATTTGGACATTTCACCAAAGTTATATAAGTGGCTAAATAAGCATAAATAGGATGCTCAACATTCGTCATTAGAGAAATGCAAATTAAAACTATAGTGATACTATTTACAAATGCACTAAAGTAGCTAACTTTAAAGAAACAGACAATACCAAGTATGGATGAGGATGTGAACTAGAACTCCCATAAGCTGCTGGTGGTATGTAAAATGGAAAACTGTTTGGCAGTCAATTATAAAACTAAACATACCGTACTTACTATATATACAGCAGTATCACTCCTTAGGGATTTGCCCAGAAAAATGAAAACACATGACCACATAAAAACTTATATACCTCCCAAGTCCAAAGCAGCTTTATTCATAATAGTCAAAAATTAGAAATTCAAATGTCCATCAACAGATGAGTAAACAGACAAATAATAGTAATTTACATACTCTGGCCTTCTCTTGTCCACTTAATGCCCTAAAGTTCGGAAACCTCTTTTTCTTTATAATACTTGTTCTTTTTTCTTTTTCTTATTTATTTATTTATTTATTTATTTAAACATCAACCATTTCTGTTCAGTGCTAAAGCTTAACTCATTATCACTACACAGATACCCCCAAGTACATGCCTCTGGCCAGCACCTCTGCAATCTGTTTTCAAATGTCTGATGCTCAATACAATGTCATTGCTTCCCACCCTCAATTCACCATATCCAAAATTAACTTCACCATCTCTTCCAGCTTCCCTAACTCCTCATGCTCCCCTCCCTCTCCCTTACAATACCTTATAAAACCAGCTCCTTCTGATACATCACCCAAGTACCCAGAGTCAAAATGGTCCTATAATCTTTGACTAAGGCCTTTCCTTCACTCTCCAACCTCTTTTAATACTCCCACTGGTCCCACCCTGCCTTTATAACCTGTCCTGGGAAACTGCAATGGGCTCCCAAGAAGTCTCCCCATTCCACTGTATCTACCACCTCCTTCTACTAGATTAACCTTAAAGCTCAGTTCTAACCAGTTCATCATTGCCCATAAAGAAGTCAATGGCTCTACCATTTCCTTTGAAATTGAATACAAGCCATTGCTGGGGGCTTAAGTCCATCCAGAGGGAGCCAAGTTTGCCTTACAATTTCATCTTCCACAACTCCCCTAAATATATCCCTCTCTTGAAAAAGCCAAATACTTCCCACCTCTGTGCTTTTGTGCATGCTATACCTTGTAACGGACTATGCTCATTTATCTAATCTTTACCTGTCACAACCCATATTTCTCCTTCAAAGGCCTATCTCAAAGTAGTTCCTCCATGAAGTCTTTCCTGTTTTAATCACTTTATTCACCAATACAGTATTCATCACTTCCTCCTTGGAACACTCAATTCTCATTAACACTTTGTTTACACATATTATAACATTTGTACCCTCTGCCTGATTTATTCTTTATGCACGTGTCTTCATTAACACTAACCCATTCACCAGACTTAAGCTTTTCAAAACTGGTACTCTGTATGGTCCCTCTTTTGTTCCTTTAAGCTCCTGTCATCCTACCTCTCTTGTTGCAGAGACTCAGGAACCCTCTGTAATAGATGAATTCTGATCTAATGAGGCTACAAAAAAAATTTTTTTTAAGTACATAGCCCATGGGGGGGCTATAAGGATTAATCGAATAAGAGATTGCTTTCTGACTTTTTTGTTATAAGCTGAAACTTTGCCTGGAGAGAGATTTTTTTTAAGAAGACCCTCAAAATCCACTAAACCAAATCTTCCTACAAGAGCATTTTCAGTATAACACTCTTCTGCGGGGCGCCTGGGTGGCTCAGTGGGTTAAAGCCGCTGCCTTCGGCTCAGGTCATGATCCCGGGGTCCTGGGATCGAGCCCCGCGTCGGGCTCTCTGCTCGGCGGGGAGCCTGCTTCCCTTCCTCTCTCTCTCTGCCTGCCTCTCTGCCTGCTTGTGATCTCTGTCTGTCAAATGAATAAATAAAATCTTTAAAAAAAAAAAAATAACACTCTTCTGCTTGCACATGTACAGTAATTTAATATGGGTTCCAGGGGCACCTGGGTGGCTCAGGGTTAAGCCTCTGCCTTTAGCTCAGGTCATGATCTCAGGGTCCTGGGATGGAGCTCCACATCAGGCTCCCTGCTCAGCAGGGAGCCTGCTTCTCAGCATATCTGTCTGTCTGTCTGTCTGTCTGTCTCTGCCTGCCTCTCTGCCTACTTGTGATCACTGCCAAATAAATAAATAAAATCTTAAAAAAATAAATAAATAAAATGGGTTCTAAGCTAGGCATTCTCTGTTTGACCCCAATCTCCCCACACAAACTTAATCTCTGTCCTTCCTTCTATCTTCCCTCTGCTTTATACCTTTTGAGGCTGACCTCTGGGATTACATTGTCCAAACTCCCCTGGTTTCCAGGTGGGTCAGGCCAATGAGAGGCATGAGAAAGAAATCAGAGAATGAGAAGAAAAAGAAAGTGGTCCTTATTTCCCTGGCTCCCTCCCCACCTCCCTTTCCTCTACAGCCAGAGGTGCTATCCACTGGCTTGGCATTCATCGTTTCCGCTCTCATCAAGGCTTCAGTTTTCCTCTTCTTGGCCCCATTGGCTTAAAAGTATCAGTGGCTTCCAGATATTGCTGGACCTTGGGAACTTCACTATTCTTTGTTGCTTTCTTTAACTCTACCCAAACCTCAATAACTACTCTATTTATTTCCTGCCAGGGCCCTGAGTGATACATAGCTCCCTGGGCTTAAAATTCCCCACTCTGGGGGCGCCTGGGTGGCTCAGTGGGTTAAGCCTCTGCCTTCGGCTCAGGTCACGGTCTCAGAGTCCTGGGATCGAGCCCCACATCGGGCTCTCTGCTCAGCAGAGAGCCTGCTTCCCTTCCTCTCTCTCTCTGCCTGCCTCTCTGCCTACTTGTGATCTCTGTCTATCAAATAACTAAATAAAATCTTAAAAAAAAAAATTTTTAAAAAAAAATTCCCCACTCTGCTTCCAAGGCTTACAATCCACTGTTCCCTATCAAATCTCCTCAGTAGCCCTCTGCTCTTGTCAGGCAGGCATCCCTCCCAATCCTTACCATCAGTAAATTGGAATGTATTCATCCCTACCTCTGCACCCTTAGTCATGCTGCTGCTCCCATAAATGCTCACCCTTCCTCTCTACCTAACAAATCCTACACTTCCTTCAGGTATTAATTCAGTTCCTACCACCACCACCCCCACCCAACACACACACACACAATTAAACCTGTTCTAATAACCTTAATCCAAATTATCTTTTCCATGTTGGAATTTCCATGTCTCTTACATGAAATACTTTGAAAACTGTAAAAATAAATGCTGGTATTACATTGTATACACTCCAATTGTTCACCACAAATCCCCCAAAGGGAAATAATTTGAACTATTTAAAGTTCCTTCTTTCTATATTCCATCATGTAAGTTAGTATAACATTAGAAATACAGTAACTCTCATTGGCAGAATGCAATAAACAAAAATACATCACTACAATGTTCTACTACCAAAAGTTTGTAGTAACTAGCTATAAGCAAATTAACTATGTATTTAATGATTCTGCTTTCAATGTAATGATTTCAAACTATGTCTGCTAGCAACCTTGGGCAGTTTTTAGGACCAATGCACTTTTTAATGAAAGAATCGTCAGGAACAAAAGAGTAAAACAAGTTATACTAGTACACAATACTACCTGCCAAGTTCAATAAGCTGTTATGAAAATAGATAAAATTAGTCCAGAAATACAAAGAGAAATCAGCACATGCAGGATGCCTTTAAGTTGTAGCTGACTAGAGGCTATGAACCAGACAACACACTTCAACAACAATAGATTTTCGAGAGGCATGAAAAGGCCAGTGGTCTTCATCATAAATTGTAGAAAAAATCTCCCCCTTCCTTAGAACCATCAATGTGCTGGCATCTAAAGCCTAAGTCATGTCAATCGTAACATCTTTTGCTATATTTGTCCTCACTGAATTCCCAATGACATATCCAATTTATACTTCAAGAACTCATTCTTGGGGTGCCTGTGTGGTTCAGTCGTTAAGCGTCTGCCTTTGGCTCAGGTCATGATTCCAGCATCCTAGGATCAATTCCTGCGTCAGGCTTCCTGCTCAGCCAGGAGTTTGCTTCTCCCTCTCCCTCTGCCTGCTCTCCCTGCTTGTACACTCTCTCTGTCAAATAAATTAAAAAATCCTTAAAAAGAGGGAGGAGTCAAGATGGCGGAGAAGTAGCAGGCTGAGACTACTTCGGGTAGCGGGAGATCAGCTAAATAGCTTATCTAAAGATTGCAAACAACTACAAATCCAACGGGAGATTGAAGAGAAGAAGAACAGCAATTCCAGAAACAGAGAATCAACCACTTTCTGCAAGGTAGGACTGGCGGAGAAGTGAATCCAAAGCGACGGGAAGATAGACCGCGGGGGGAGGGGCCGGCTCCCGGCGAGCGGCGGAGCAACGGAGCAAAATCAGGACTTTTAAAAGTCTGTTCCGCTGAGGGACATCGCTCCAGAGGCTTAACTGGGGTGAAGCCCAGGCGGGGTAAGCGCGGCCTCAGGTCCCGCAGGGTCGCAGAAGGATCGGGGGTGTCTGAGTGTCGCAGAGCTTACCGGTATTAGAACGGGGAAGCCGGCTGCAGAGACAGAGCCGAGGAGTGACTCTCAGCTCAGGGTTGCCTTGAACCGGTCGCAGGCTCGGTCAGCTCGGAGCGCGGCTGGAGGCCAGGGTGACGGGAGTCATTGGGCGCTGTTCTCTGAGGGCGCACTGAGGAGTGGGGCCCCGGGCTCTCGGCTCCTCCGGGCCGGAGACCGGGAGGCCGCCATCTTTATTCCCGTCCTCCGGACTCTACGGAAAGCGCTCAGGGAACAAAAGCTCCCGAAAGCGAACCCGAGCGGATGACTCAGCGCGGCCCCGGATAAGGGCGGTGCAACTCCGCCTGGGGCAAAGACGCTTGAGAATCACTACAACGGGCCCCTCCCCCAGAAGATCTACGGGAAACCCAGCCAGGACCAAGTTCACCTACCAAGGAGAACGGAGGAATTCCAGAGGAGAAGAAAGCAAAGCACGGAACTCATGGCTTTCTCCCCATGATTTTTTAGCCTTGCAGTTAATTTAATTTTTTTTTCTTTTTCAATTTTTTTTTCATTTTCTCTTCTTCTGCTAAATTTTTTTTAACTTTTACCGTTTTCTTTTTTTAACGTTTTTTAAATAGTTTATCTAATATATATATATTTTTTCCTCTTTTTATATTTTTTCTTTATCAGCTTTCTTTTTTTTAATAGTTTTTTTTTTTCTTTCTTTCTGAACCCCTTTTTATCCCCTTTCTCCCCCCTCACAATTCAGGATCTCTTCTGATTTGGCTAAAGCATATTTTCCCGGGGTTGTTGCCACCCTTTTAGTATTTTACTTGCTCCTTCATAAACTCTTATCTGGACAAAATGACAAGGCGGAAAATTTCACAACAAAAAAAAGAACAAGAGGCAATACCAAAGGCTAGGGACCTAATCAATACAGACATTGGTAATATGTCAGATATAGAGTTCAGAATGATGATTCTCAAGGTTCTAGCCGGGCTTGAAAAAGGCATGGAAGATATTAAAGCAACCCTCTCGGGAGATATAAAAGCCCTTTCTGGAGAAATAAAAGAACTAAAATCTAACCAAGTTGAAATCAAAAAAGCTATTAATGAGGTGCAATCAAAAATGGAGGCTCTCACTGCTAGGATAAATGAGGCAGAAGAAAGAATTAGCGATATAGAAGACCAAATGACAGAGAATAAAGAAGCTGAGCAAAAGAGGGACAAACAGCTACTGGACCACGAGGGGAGAATTCGAGAGATAAGTGACACCATAAGACGAAACAACATTAGAATAATTGGGATTCCAGAAGAAGAGGAAACAGAGAGGGGAGCAGAAGGTATATTGGAGAGAATTATTGGAGAGAATTTCCCCAATATGGCAAAGGGAACAAGCATCAAAATCCAGGAGGTTCAGAGAACCCCCCTCAAGATCAATAAGAATAGGTCTACACCCCGTCACCTAATAGTAAAATTGACAAGTCTTAGTGACAAAGAAAAGATCCTGAAAGCAGCCCGGGAAAAGAAGTCTGTAACGTACAATGGTAAAAATATTAGATTGGCAGCAGACTTATCCACAGAGACCTGGCAGGCCAGAAAGAGCTGGCATGATATATTCAGAGTACTAAATGAGAAAAACATGCAGCCAAGAATACTATATCCAGCTAGGCTATCATTGAAAATAGAAGGAGAGATTAAAAGCTTCCAGGACAAACAAAAACTGAAAGAATTTGCAAATACCAAACCAGCTCTACAGGAAATATTGAAAGGGGTCCTCTAAGCAAAGAGAGACCCTCAAAGTAGTAGATCAGAAAGAAACAGAGACAATATACAATAACAGTCACCTTACAGGCAATACAATGGCACTAAATTCATATCTCTCAATACTTACCCTGAATGTTAATGGGCTAAATGCCCCAATCAAAAGACACAGGGTATCAGAATGGATAAAAAAACAAAAACCATCTATATGTTGCCTACAAGAAACTCATCTTACACCCGAAGACACCTCCAGGTTTAAAGTGAGGGGGTGGAAAAGAATTTACCATGCTAATGGACATCAGAAGAAAGCAGGAGTGGCAATCCTTATATCAGATCAATTAGATTTTAAGCCAAAGATTATAATAAGAGATGAGGAAGGACACTATATCATACTCAAAGGAACTGTCCAACAAGAAGATCTAACAATTTTAAATATCTATGCCCCTAACGTGGGAGCAGCCAACTATATAAACCAATTAATAACAAAATCAAAGAAACACATCGACAAGAATACAATAATAGTAGGGGATTTTAACACTCCCCTCACTGAAATGGACAGATCATCCAAGCAAAAGATCAACAAGGAAATCAAGGCCTTAAATGACACACTGGACCAGATGGACATCACAGATATATTCAGAACATTTCATCCCAAAGCAACAGAATACACATTCTTCTCTAGTGCACATGGAACATTCT
Source organism: Lutra lutra (assembly GCF_902655055.1). Taxonomy (NCBI): domain Eukaryota; kingdom Metazoa; phylum Chordata; class Mammalia; order Carnivora; family Mustelidae; genus Lutra; species Lutra lutra. The sequence goes on from NC_062284.1 coordinate 44,630,467, forward strand.
CCAGAATAGATCACATCCTCGGTCCTAAATCAGGTCTCAACCGGTATCAAAAGATTGGGATCATTCCCTGCATATTTTCAGACCACAATGCTCTAAAGCTAGAACTCAATCACAAGAGGAAATTTGGAAAGAACCCAAATACATGGAGACTAAACAGCATCCTTCTAAAGAATGAATGGGTCAACCAGGAAATCAAAGAAGAATTGAAAAAATTTATGGAAACAAATGATAATGAAAACACAACAGTTCAGAATCTGTGGGACACAACAAAGGCAGTCCTGAGAGGAAAATATATAGCGGTACAAGCCTTTCTCAAGAAACAAGAAAGGTCTCAGGTACACAACCTAACCCTACACCTAAAGGAGCTGGAGAAAGAACAAGAAAGAAACCCTAAACCCAGCAGGAGAAGAGAAATCATAAAGATCAGAGCAGAAATCAATGAAATAGAAACCAAAAAAACAATAGAACAAATCAACGAAACTAGGAGCTGGTTCTTTGAAAGAATTAATAAGATTGATAAACCCCTGGCCAGACTTATCAAAAAGAAAAGAGAGAGGACCCAAATAAATAAAATCATGAATGAAAGAGGAGAGATCACAACGAACACCAAAGAAATACAGACAATTATAAGAACATACTATGAGCAACTCTACGCCAACAAATTTGACAATCTGGAAGAAATGGATGCATTCCTAGAGACATATAAACTACCACAACTGAACCAGGAAGAAATAGAAAGCCTGAACAGACCCATAACCAGTAAGGAGATTGAAACAGTCATCAAAAATCTCCAAACAAACAAAAGCCCAGGGCCAGACGGCTTCCCGGGGGAATTCTACCAAACATTTAAAGAAGAACTAATTCCTATTCTCCTGAAACTGTTCCAAAAAATAGCAATAGAAGGAAAACTTCCAAACTCATTTTATGAGGCCAGCATCACCTTGATCCCAAAACCAGACAAGGATCCCAACAAAAAAGAGAACTACAGACCAATATCCTTGATGAACACAGATGCAAAAATTCTCGCCAAAATACTAGCCAATAGGATTCAACAGTACATTAAAAGGATTATTCACCACGACCAAGTGGGATTTATTCCAGGGCTGCAAGGCTGGTTCAACATCCGCAAATCAATCAATGTGATACAACACATTAATAAAAGAAAGAACAAGAACCATATGATACTCTCCATAGATGCTGAAAAAGCATTTGACAAAGTACAGCATCCCTTCCTGATCAAAACTCTTCAAAGTGTAGGGATAGACGGCACATACCTCAATATTATCAAAGCCATCTATGAAAAACCCACCGCAAATATCATTCTCAATGGAGAAAAACTGAAAGCTTTTCCGCTAAGGTCAGGAACACGGCAGGGATGTCCGTTATCACCACTGCTATTCAACATAGTACTAGAAGTCCTAGCCTCAGCAATCAGACAACAAAAGGAAATTAAAGGCATCCAAATCGGCAAAGAAGAAGTCAAACTATCACTCTTCGCAGATGATATGATACTCTATGTGGAAAACCCAAAAGACTCCACTCCAAAACTGCTAGAACTTGTACAGGAATTCAGTAAAGTGTCAGGATATAAAATCAATGCACAGAAATCAGTTGCATTTCTCTACACCAACAACAAGACAGAAGAAAGAGAAATTAAGGAGTCCATCCCATTTACAATTGCACCCAAAACTATAAGATACCTAGGAATAAACCTAACCAAAGAGACTAAGAATCTATACTCAGAAAACTATAAAGTACTCATAAAAGAAATTGAGGAAGACACAAAGAAATGGAAAAATGTTCCATGCTCCTGGATTGGAAGAATAAATATTGTGAAAATGTCTATGCTACCTAAAGCAATCTACACATTTAATGCAATTCCTATCAAAGTACCATCCATTTTTTTCAAAGAAATGGAACAAATAATCCTAAAATTTATATGGAACCAGAAAAGACCTCGAATAGCCAAAGGAATATTGAAAAAGAAAGCCAAAGTTGGTGGCATCACAATTCCGGACTTCAAGCTCTATTACAAAGCTGTCATCATCAAGACAGCATGGTACTGGCACAAAAACAGACACATAGATCAATGGAACAGAATAGAGAGCCCAGAAATGGACCCTCAACTCTATGGTCAACTCATCTTCGACAAAGCAGGAAAGAATGTCCAATGGAACAAAGACAGCCTCTTCAATAAATGGTGTTGGGAAAATTGGACAGCCACATGCAGAAAAATGAAATTGGATCATTTCCTTACACCACACACGAAAATAGACTCAAAATGGATGAAGGATCTCAATGTGAGAAAGGAATCCATCAAAATCCTTGAGGAGAACACAGGCAGCAACCTCTTCGACGTCAGCCACAGCAACATCTTCCTAGGAACATCACCAAAGGCAAGGGAAGCAAGGGCAAAAATGAACTTTTGGGATTTTATCAAGATCAAAAGCTTTTGCACAGCAAAGGAAACAGTGAACAAAACCAAAAGACAACTGACAGAATGGGAGAAGATATTTGCAAATGACATATCAGATAAAGGGCTAGTGTCCAAAATCTATAAAGAACTTAGCAAACTCAACACCCAAAGAACAAATAATCCAATCAAGAAATGGGCAGAGGACATGAACAGACATTTCTGCAAAGAAGACATCCAGATGGCCAACAGACACATGAAAAAGTGCTCCATATCACTCGGCATCAGGGAAATACAAATCAAAACCACCATGAGATATCACCTCACACCAGTCCGAATGGCTAAAATTAACAAGTCAGGAAATGACAGATGCTGGCGAGGATGCGGAGAAAGGGGAACCCTCCTACACTGTTGGTGGGAATGCAAGCTGGTGCAACCACTCTGGAAAACAGCATGGAGGTTCCTCAAAATGTTGAAAATAGAACTACCCTATGACCCAGCAATTGCACTGCTGGGTATTTACCCTAAAGATACAAACGTAGTGATCCGAAGGGGCACGTGCACCCGAATGTTTATAGCAGCAATGTCTACAATAGCCAAACTATGGAAAGAACCTAGATGTCCATCAACAGACGAATGGATAAAGAAGATGTGGTATATATACACAATGGAATACTATGCAGCCATCAAAAGAAATGAAATCTTGCCATTTGCGACGACGTGGATGGAACTAGAGGGTATCATGCTTAGCGAAATAAGTCAATCGGAGAAAGACAACTATCATATGATCTCCCTGATATGAGGGAGAGGAGATGCAACATGGGGGGTTGAGGGGGTAGGAGAAGAGTAAATGAAACAAGATGGGATTGGGAGGGAGACAAACCATAAGTGACTCTTAATCTCACAAAACAAACTGAGGGTTGATGGGGGGAGGGGGTTGGGAGAGGGGGTGGGGTTATGGATATCGGGGAGGGTATGTGCTATGGTGAGTGTTGTGAAGTGTGTAAACCTGGCGATTCGCAGACCTGTACCCCTGGGGATAAAAATATATGTTTATAAAGCTGTAAAAAAAAAAAAAAAAAAAAAAAAAAAATCCTTAAAAAAAAAAAAAAAAAACTCATTGTTATGAGGCTCCTAAAATAAAAAAATGGAGACATAGCTAAAATGCAAGAAAAGGGTACTATGGCTAGCTCCTCACAGAATCTCAGAATACATGAATATGATCTTGAGGAGGAAAAAAAAAACACTTTAAAGTATATGAAAGCTCTAATGGTATCAAAAGATATAGAGGGGAGGGCTTAATAATACCAAATGTTAACAAGCTTCAAAGTAACTTTTTTCTCTCTTCATCCAAAAAGAAAACAAAGAAAGGGATGTACTGCTACCACCTTCACTAATGAACTAAGGTCAGTCCTATATGCATATTAAAAAAAAAAAAAAACTCTGCAACTGTATGTTAATTTTTACCAAAGGCATTTCAGTTTATTACTAGTAGGAACTTAACAAGAATGTGCAAATTTCTCCATAGTAGGAAGGTCAGCTACATACAAAGCGCAGCCTCCTAGAGGACTCAGAACCCAGAAGAGAACAAGGATATGTGAAGAATTACAATACAACATGACAACGCTGCATAACAAAGTTACCCAGCAGGAACTAGGGATAATAAGGGAATGAGGAGAAGGACAAAGTAGCCAAGACACAACTGACACCCTAAAAGCTGAGTTAAAACACGAGGGCCTAAAACAGAAGAGCAATAAGTATCTGGTTTGTGAGAAGATAAATTTTAAGGATACTGCAAAGGTATACTTAATGAGACTAGGCTCAATCAGTATTTTCACACAGTATTTTTTAATTTAAAAATAAGACATTGCTTAAAGTAAGAATATCCCTTCACTGCAGCCTTGTTCAGAATAGCAGAAAGAGAAAAAAGGTAAAAAACAAAAAGGGGAAACAACCTAAAGCTGACAAATAAGAAACTGGTTAAATGAATTATACACATACACTGGGAATCAAGGTAATCATCAAAATGAATGAGAAAGATCTACAATTATCAGGAACGTATTAAATTGGAATGATAACCATGATATATTAAGTTAAAAATACATTAAGATGTAGACCAAGCAATTCCACTCCTAAGTATGTATCCCAGAAACTAAAAGGAGGGACTCAAACAGATATTCATATTCCCACGTCCATAGCAGCATTATTCACAGTAGCCCAAAGGCAGAAACAACGCAGGTGTCCATCAACAGATGAATGGATAAACAAAACATGTTATATATAGATATATAGAGGAATATACAGATATATATACAATGGAATATTACCCAGTGATGAAAAGAAATGGAATTTTGATATATGTTACATAGATGGACCTTGAAAGCATTGGAGGTTTGGAGGGTAGGAAAGGAATAAATAAAACAAGATGGGATCGGGAGGGAGACAAACCATAAGAGACTCTTAATCTCATAAATCAAACTGAGGGTTGCCGGTGGGGGCGGGGAGGGAGATAGGGAAAGGGTAGTTGGGTTATGGACATTGGGAAAGGTATGTGCTATGGTGAGTGCTGTGAAGTGTAAACCTGGCGATTTACAGACCTATACCCCTGGGGCTAATAATACATTATATGTTAATTTTTAAAAATTAGCATCACCTAAAATGGAAAAAAAAAATGGCATTAAGTGCCTCCTGAGGTGATAGAAGTATACAGCATCTATACAGTGCTCATGCAATTAATGTTTAACCTGAATATACAATCTTTTTTTTTTTAAAGATTTTTTTTTTTTTTTTAATTTGACAGATCACAAGTAGGCAGAGAGGCGGGCAGAGAGAGGAGGAGGAGGCAGGCTCCCTGCTGAGCAGAGAGCCCGATGCGGGACTCGATCCCAGGACCCCGAGATCATGACCTGAGCGGAAGGCAGAGGCTTTAACCACTGAGCCACCCAGGCGCCCCCTGAATATACAATCTTAAAGAAACAATCAGTTAATTCAGATTGTAGGGCATTATATAAGACAAATGGCTTAGATTCTTCAATAAAGTTAATGTCACTTAAAAAAAAAGGCAGAAGATGGTTCTAGATTAAAAGAGACTAAAGAGAAATAAAACCTAAAAGCAATATACCAATGTGACTGCATCTGATCAGAAAAAAAAAAAAGTTACAAAAAATACTTCATATCAGATGATAATGAATTCAGGTTATTTTCCTTAGGTGTGACAAAGGTATGAAGGTGTGTTGAAGAATGTCCTTATTTTTAAGAGGCATATACTCGAAGTATGCAGAACAAGTATCTTGGTGACAATAACCTCATCTCACTTAAAACAAAGTGTGTGTATATGTGTGTGTGTTAAGAGAAAAGAAAAAAGCAAGTGCAGCAAAATGTTACAATTTTTGAAAGAAGGTGAAAAGTACATGGGTGTTTACTGTACTATTCTTTAACTTTTCCACAGATTTAAGAAATTTTCAAAATAAAAGTCTGGGGAGGAACTGATCAGGAACAACTGAGCCCCAGTAACATAAAGAAGAAAGAAAAAAGATTATCTTTTACCAAAAAAGTATACAATAGAGTAAAATAATGAATATTATTTTTCCATAATTAACCATGTCCCTCCTGATGGAGCATATGTAATAAATTCATTTATTCCCAGGAATATCCATAGCAAGCAAATCTCATTTTTAATTTCCTTGCTACATAAATCATTTTTCTTTAAGCAATTACAGTGATATCATCTCTATAAATTCAAGAGTTAGATTTGAAGTCTTACTCAAAAAGCAGAAAAAAAAAAAAAACTCCCATAAATAATAACACTAAGTTGCCTATTTTTCCTAGGAAAATAAAAGCAAGACAGCAAGATGACAAGTTTACTTCAGTATGTGCTTTATACAAACTGCACAAAAGGAAGCTAAACGGTAGGGAATAGCTTGGGCTCAAAAAAAAAAAAAAAAAAAAAAAGAAAGAAAAGAGAAGGCATAACTTTCCATCTCTTTAATCTTCAACCCACATATTCATTGTTTTAAAACAGTATGAATTCCTATATCTAGGCAAAACTCTATTACAACATGACTGGATATAAATTACAGCAGGGAAAATCCACATAACAAAATTGATTTAGAAATGAGTTTAGCTATCTGAATATGTGTTATGTCTTAAGAATTCACTTATAAACAAAACAATGAAGTCACACTATGAAGACCTGAATCAGAAGGAAATGGAAAGAAAGCTTGTCTTATTCCTCATCTTCAATCCTTCTTCCCTCCTAAAAATCTCTCAGACTGACAGAAAATACAAGAATTTGAAAATAAGTCCATCCCTGTGGAACTAATCCAGCTGTAAGCTTATTATACATATACTTCTGTATATGTATATCTATATTTTCATAAGAAGTTTTTAAAACATTTTTTAATGGGAAAAAAATTTTAATGAGGGACGCCTGGGTACCTCTGTTGGTTAAGCGTCTGCCTTCGGCTCAGGTCATGGGATCAAGGTCCTGGGATCAAGCCTCACATCAGGTTCCCTCCTCAGTGGGGAATCCACTTCTCCATGTCTCTGCCCTTCCCCCGACTCATGTTTGCTCACACATTCTCTAATAAATAAAATACTGTTAAAAATTTTTTCTTTTAAATTTTAATGAAATACCTAAGCTCAAGTCTAACAAACATGTAAAGGACCTAAATGCTAAAAATTACAAGACACAGAGATGAAAGAAATCGAAGGAGATCTAAATAAATGGAGAAATATACTATGTTCCTAGATTGGAAGACTACATATGCAAGTATCAGTTCTCCTCCAAATTGATCTACAGATTTAATGCAATACTATAGATAAGCTTATTTTTTTAAGATTTTATTTTTTTAATGTAATCTCTACCCCCAACATGGGGCTCAAAATCATGACCCGATATCAAGAGTTCCATGCTCTACTGACTGACCCAGCCAGCCACCCCTAGACAAGCTTATTTTAAAACTATATAGAAAGGAAAAGATCCTAGCAGAGCTAAAATTTTAAGTATTACCATCAATTTAGAACCAACAAGAAAATACTGAGAGATGTAAATAAAATATAACCCAATCCTCAAAAAGAAAATATTTTTAAAATAAGACCACCCCCAAAATCTGCTTGGGCAAAGAGAGTGATTAACAAAGCAAATTACTAGATGCCATCAATAATACAGAAAGCAAGATCTGCTGGAGAACTGACTTCAAGTACAAAAATCATTCCACAGGGGCATCCGGGTGGCTCAGTGGTTAAAGCCTCTGCTTTCGGCTCAGGTCATAATCTCAGGGTCCTCGGATGGAGACCCCTATCAGGCTCTCTGCTCAGCGGAGAGCCTGCTTCCTGCCTCTCTCTCTGCCTACTCGTGATCTCTGTCAAATAAATAAATAAAATATTTTAAAAAAAAAATTCCACAACACAACAGACTCCTTTCCTCTCCCTACTACTCCAAAAGTGCAGATAATCAGATGGTTTTATACACATCCACTCATACACACTAAAAGAGCCCATATAATAAAATGCTCCAAAAGAGCCATGCTTTATTCTTCTTAATGCTTACCTGACCATTAAGGTCTGAGTTACTTATCTTTTGATCCACTATAATGTGACAATAAGTGCCCCCCCCAAATTCTACAATAAAATGAAGCTTTATACTATTCATTGCCTCCTTCAGTTAACCTAATCCCAATCAGGATTCGCCCAGCCTTTACTAACAGGTCAGCCATGAAAGTATGTGTATGCTATAGCTATACAGCCCAGTCTGCCCAGGATATTACCATTTTATGCCAGTGGTCCTGCATGCACCCTCTTACCATGGTAGAGGCAAAAGACCAAGTATCTACAGTCTCTTTAAGAATATAGTATTTTGGGGCGCCTGGGTGGCTCAGTGGATTAAGCCGCTGCCTTCGGCTCAGGTCACGATCTCAGAGTCCTGGGATCGAGCCCCGCATCGGGCTCTCTGCTCAGCAGGGAGCCTGCTTCCTCCTCTCTCTCTGCCTGCCTCTCTGCCTGCTTGTGATCTCTCTCTGTCAAATAAATAAATAAAATCTTAAAAAAAAAAAAAGAATACAGTATTTCAAGTTATAAAACAGTATGTATAGAATTTTGAAAAAAAAAACTCCCTATCTGTACAAATAGATGTAGAAAAAAATCTGGAAAACTACACATTAGAATTTAACAGTGGTTAATCTGCAGAGTTGAACGGTTTTTACCTTTTGCTTTGTATTTCCCTATGCTGTCTAAAAAAAATTTTTTTTTACAATTGCATATATTACCTTTTATACTTAGAATTATTTCCACTCGTTAAAATGCAGCTTTCTTTCTGATCGAAATCCTCATTTCAAAAGCACACTCTATTAATTAATATATTTTATTCATCAAAAACTGAGGCAATGTGATATATATGTGTATATACATATATGTGTATATATATATGCACACACGCGTGCACACACACAAATATACTGTAGGACACTTTAGCTTTTAAGGTGCAGAATATCTAATGAGGAATTTGAGAGGCGGGATGGGGGGTCCTGGGGGCAGGGAAGTAAAAAATGAAACAAGATGGGACCAGGCAGGGAGACAAACCTTAAGAGACTCTTCATCTCAAGAAACAAACTGAGGGTACTGGGGGGTAGGGGAGAGGGATGGGGCGGCTGGGTGATGGACACTGGGGAGGGTATGTGCTATGGTGAGCACTGTGAATTGTGTAAGACTAATGATTCACAGACCTGTACCCCTGAAACAAATAATATATTATTTGTTACTAAAAAAAAATTCAGAAAATCCAAATTCAAGAACCCATCTTACTGTGGAAAATATAGTACCTACCTCCCTTTCAGAGTTGTTTAGAGGATCAAAAAAGGATCCATGTGAAAGTACTTTAATGCAATACATTAATGTGCACTATTATTATAACTACAAGCACATGAAAAACTAAACTCATATTTCGTATCTAAAGTAAAGGAGTCTTACTGGAGTTCCAATTCCCTTCTGGTATTAACAGTGTCCTCTTAGCTCAGTCTTCTACCTACATCTAATCTATGTCTTTGGCAAGTATACCTTTTTTATGGATAATCGTTTCCGGTTTCCACGTTTTCTATCTTCACTAGGACAGAGCCAGCTCTCCAATTCTTCTCTTATGGCTCTGATTGCCTGAAAGTGAAAGAAAATATGTCTGTTCCCTCCAAACAGATGTTAAAATCTTCTTTTAATCTGATTTCTATTTTATGATCTGCCATATGTTGCAATATAGAGTAGTGGGTAGGCACATGGACTCTGAAGCCAGACTACCTAGGCTCAGAACCAGGTTCTGCTGTGTCACCAACTCTGCAATGTAACCTTGAATTTGTGAGCCTCAATTTGCTCATCTGTAAAACTGAGGTAACAACAGTACATCAGTGCATAAAGTTGTTAAACAGTGGTAAAAACAGTGCCTGACATATAGTAAATATTATATATGATTTAAATCCTTTTCTAATACTGCTTCTCTAAAAGTATAATGCTTACAGACTAAAATAAAACAAGCAACCAACATATGTCTCTTGCTTTTTTCTTACTGAAAAATGTCTTTTTTTTTTTTAAGATTTTATTTATTTAATTGACAGACAGAGATCACATAGTAGGCAGAGAGGCAGGCAGAGAGAGGGGGAAAGCAGGCTTACTGCTGAGCAGAGAGCCCGATCCAAGGACCCTGAGATCATGACCTGAGCCGAAGACAGCGGCTTAACCCACTGAGCCACCCAGGCACCCCTGAAAAGTATCTTCTTATTTACGTACCAAAATGTCTCCACTAACTATAGTCAAGTCATACACACTCATCATCATCAGCCATTTTTCTTTATTCTTTGTTCAAATCCTTTAAGACAACATTTTCCAAAATTTGTTTCCTTTAGAAAATTTGTTTCACTTGTTCTTCACGATATTCTGAGGTGGGGGAAAAAAGGTTCAGTGATCAAATAAATTTGGAAAAGGCTGTGTTAATGTTAAACAGATTTCTTTTACATATTAATATGTCTATTACATTCCAAGAGAGCATAAAGTGCACAATGTTCACCAAATTTATTTGACCCCAAAACCCTTTTGTCAAGGAGCCACAATAGGAAATGCTGCTTCTCCAGTTCTTTACAACTTTTAATACAAAATATTCTATGTTATATAAACTCAACATGTTTAAAATTTCAAACACAAGGTCTGTTCTCAAATTCCTGCTGTGAAATCTGGCTCAAGAAACCAGTAATTGCTGCCCTTCCCAAAGCTATTTGAAATTTCTGAATATGAACACTGACTTCTAAAAAGAAAGACATCAATGGCCAGCTAGCTACACATGCTAAGTCATAAGATATTACTCACAATGCCATGTTAATTTATTTATTGGCCAAACATCCTTTAAACAAAGTCTAATTATTCAATAAGTAGTCTCTGAATTTTCAATAATAAAGACTTGTACTCTCCCCTTAAAGGAGTCACACCACAGAACATTGTCAATCATCCCAGAACCAGTTTGAGCATAAATACAATGCCCTAAATAAACAATCTACATTGCTGAAAACTATCCAAAGAACACCACTTAATACATGAAAAAGAAACAACAGAATTTCACTATTTTGCAATCCCTGATCAATTAATAAATCTAAACAATTAATAAATTGAACATCCAAAGAGATAATAAAACCTTATGAACCTCATGAAATAAAAAAAACCTTATGAACCTCCTGAAACACAAACCACTCCTATGAAGTATTCCTACAATAAGAACGAAACTCTGACAAATCTATCAATTTACAGGAAATCAGCAGACAAAATAACATATTAAATGACATTACAGAAATGCAATCAGCAAAATGAGACCATGGGAAACTTCTCAAAGCAAAGAGAGCCTCTTTTAACAAAAAACTTTAAAGAAGAAAAAGAAATATATATACACACACATATATATAAACACACATACAAGTATTTATGTAAAATAACCAGAAAGGGGCTCAATGGGTTAAGACCTCTGCCTTCGGCTCAGGTCATGATCCCAGGGTCCTCGGATGGAGCCCCGCATCGGGCTCTCAGCTCGGCGGGAAGCCTGCTTCCTCCTCTCTCTCTGCCTGCCTCTCTACCTACTTGTGATCTCTGTCAAATAAATAAATAAAAGCTTTAAAAAATAAAATAAAATAACCAGAAAAATATGAAACCGGATTACATTTTTGGTGATATTAATAACCTGCTATAAATTTATTTTGGTATAATAATGGTATTTGGCTTATTTTATGAAAAGAGAGAGAGTCTTAGAAATCCAAACTGAAATACCTGAAATTTACAAATTAAAAATATGTCTATGCTTAGGAATTGGTTCAAGAGAGTCCAAGGATTGGGGGTGGAGTGGTAGTGAATAGAAATACAGAGGAAACAAGACTGCCTATAATTCCTGAAGCTCAGTTATGAGGACATGGAAGCTCTTTACACTAGTCTTTCTGTTTTATATTAACATGTTTAAAATACTTTGTAACAAAAAGGTTTGTTTTTTTTTAATGCTGTCTGGGAATTGAATTACCTGCCTAGGACTGCAAATAGTGTCTACATATTCCCACAACAGACTAATGCACAGTCAGGCATAAGTGAATATAAATTTTCCATGATCAAATTATATTTATAAAGTACTAGAAGAAGTCATTTGACATGAATTTCACTAACACTCATCTCTTCAATAATGACTGTTCTTTGCAAGCCTGTTTCTAGATAACCGATTTATGGCTATGAAAAAAATATAGTGTTTCAGTATACTTTAGTTTTTATTTATTAAATAAAGCAACAGTCACAAAAAAATTGCAGACAATATTGCAGAGTCATCACTCTCTCTAGTCCAAGTGGCCTATGGTACTTCTGGAATTTATCATTAGCAGACTTATTGCATAAGTGCACCAGTTCACTGAGCTCCAAAAGAACTAGTTTTATCTTGTGTACAAAAACCCTTTCCTGCCTTCCTACTCTGAAATAAAGAGCCAAACCAACAGATGGCACACCAAGAGGGAGGGGGTGGTGATAAGGAGGCAGTTATAAGAGAGCACCAGGGAAAAAGAAAATAACAGAGAACTGAAAGATAAAAGAATTTAAGAATACAAAATATTCAGCAATTCCTTAGATTTTTGTAGATCAGAGTCACATTCTATCACTCAACTACTTTAAAGTGAACTGATTCTGTGAATTTGCATCTCACTTTATTCTCTTTTACAGTGTACCTTTAAGAGTTCTGAAAAGTCCCTCTTAATATCTCAGACCAATTTAAGTTAACTAAAACAATTCAAACTATTTCCAAAACAAACAAGGGAAACAGGAGACCTATTGAACTTTTATCAGCATTTCACTACTGCTATACATTCACATCAGCCTTTTCAGAAGCTACCAAACTTTTTTTTTACCTCTAAAAAGTAAAGCACTCCACCTCTATCCTAATCTACAATATAGTCAAAAAAAGCATCAACATTACTGCAGTCTAAGTGGTAGAAGGTTTTCATTAAAACATTAGTTTAAAAAACATTACAAGAGGGTTGCAATTAGAATTATAGCTTTAATCTAAATAACATTTTTTTAAAGATTTTATTTATTTATTTGACAGAGATCACAAGGAGGCAGAGAGAGGAAGGGAAGCAGACTCCCCGTGCTGAGCAGAGAGCCAGATGTGGGGCTCAATCCCAGGACCTGGATCATGACCTGAGCCAAAGGCAAAGGCTTTAACACACTGAGCCACCCAGACGCCCCTAAATTACATTTCTTAAAAACAGCTAGGCTTTCAGTATAACATTAAGAACATGCCAATTACAACAGGCCACCTTTGCCCATTCATCATGCCAAGTTATCTTCTGCTTCCAGATTAAGCAATTTCTAATCACCTACTTAAGAGATCAAGCCCAGTAACACCATACAATGCAAAAGTCCAGGGGCACCTGGATGGCTGAGTCAGTTAGCAGCTGCCTTCAACTCAGGTCACAATCCCAGGATCCTGGGATTGCGCTCTACATAGGGCTCCCTGCTCAGCGGGAAGTCTGCTTCTCCCTCTCCCCACCCCATCCCGTTCACTTGTGCTCTCTCTCAAATAAATAAAACCTTAAAAAAAAAAAAAATGCAGAAGTCCACCACTCACATATACACTGGCAGTTTTGCAACGAAACAGCAACTTCCTTTATGACTAGAGAACCTAATAAAAGAAGGTCTAGCAATTAGAGGTTATTCAAAGGCTCATTCCTCAAAGCTACCTCTTCTCCTTGTGGAAGCTTGTCAAATATCAGAATTATCTACCCTGTCTTTCTCACAGAGGTATTATAAAGATCAACTGAGAAAATGGTTACCAATGTACTTTGCAAACTAGAAGCCATATACACTACACAAATATATATGTGTGTAGACATATGTACACACACACACACAAATGTAAGTCATTACTATTTCCCTACCTGATTGTACTCTAGACAGTTTACAGACTAAACCTGTTCCTTAATATCATTAAGTTTCAAGGTCTATCAAGAAAAATTTCATATTCCAGGGCATAAAGATTTACTAATATTTACCTTCCTATGGCAATATCCAATCCTTATAACAATTATTGTTCTCTTCTAACATCTATTTCCCCTCTTTGGCAGAACAGAACTAGAAACATTCTTTTTTTTTTTAAAGATTTTTTTTTTTAATTTATTTGATAGAGATCACAAGTATGCAGAGAGGCAGGCAGAGGGGGGGGAAGCAGGCTCCCCACCAAGCAGAGAGCCCAATTTGGGGCTCGATCCCAAGACCCTGGGATCATGACCTGAGCCGAAGGCAGAGGGTTAACCTACTGAGCCACACAGGTACCCCTTGACCTAGAAACATTCTTTAAGAATTCAAAGCAACATGTGGCACCTAAACTCAGTCTGTCACAATGAGTTCCTCAACACCTATGTAGAATGATCTTGCCCAAATATTAGTTGGATAGGATTTTATTTTATTTTTCTTTTTTTTTTTTTTAAAGATTTTATTTATTATTTATTTGACAGAGAGAAATCACAAGTAGGCAGAGAGGCAGGCAGAGAGAGAGGAGGAAGCAGGCTCCCTGCTGAGCAGAAAGCCCGATGCGGGGCTCGAACCCAGGACCTGGGATCATGACCTGAGCCGAAGGCAGCGGCCTAACCCACTGAGCCACCCAGGCGCCCCTTATTTTATTTTTCTTAAAGATTCATTTATTTGAGAGAGAGAACATGTGCATACACATGAGCAGGGGGACAGGCAGAGGGAAGAAGGGGGGAGGGGGGAAGAGAGAGAGAGAAAATCTTAAGCAGATTCCCTGCTGAATGCAGAGCCCCAACAGGGTTCCATCTCATGACCCTGAGATCATGACCTGAGATGAAATCAAAGAGTCTGATGCTCAATGGACTGAGCCACCCAGGTACCTCAGTGGGACAGAATTTTAGATCAGCCAAAACCATCACATTGAGGTTTGCCATTTCCAGACTCTGCCCCCAACAGTTCTGCCAATACTTCCCTTTGTTACAGAATTCTTTTTTTTTTTTTAAAGATTTTATTTATTTATTTGACAGAGAGAGATCACAAGTAGACGAGAGGCAGGCAGAGAGAGAGAGAGAGGGAAGCAGGCCTCCTGCCGAGCAGAGAGCCCGATGCGGGACTCGATCCCAGGACCCTGAGATCATGACCTGAGCCAAAGGCAGCAGCTTAACTCACCGAGCCACCCAGGCGCCCTTGTTACAGAATTCTAATTCACGTTCCCATCACCTGCTAGCTGTGCGATCTTGTGCTACTTAACCTCTCTGTACTTCAATTTCCTTCTCTGCAAAATAAACAGGTTAAATGAGGCTTATTCTTTTTTTAAAGTTCTGTTTAGCTCTAAGACTATAGGGTTTGTTTGTTTGTTTAAGATTTTATTTATTTATTTAACGGAGAGAGAAATCACAAGTAGGCAGAGAAGCAGGCAGAGAGAGAGAGAGGAAAACAGGCTCCCTGCTGAGCAGAAAGCGCTATGCGGGGCTCCATCCCGAAACCCTGAGATCATGACCTGAGCTGAAGGCAGAGGCTTAACCCACTGAGTCACCTAGGAGCCCCAAAATGTGGTTTAAATAATTGACAATTCAACCATATTTAACTGTGGTTTAAATAATAGATACAAGTACTTTCAGAGAAAGATAATTATCATATGATCTCACTCTTATGTGGAATTTAAGAAACAAAACAGAGGATCATAAGGGAAGAGAGGAAAAAATAAAACGACAAAATCAGAGAGGAATACAAACTGTAAGAAACTCTTAATCATAGGAAACAAACTGAGGGTTGCTGGAGGAAAGGGGGTGGGGATATGGGGTAACCAGGTGATGGACATTATGGAGGGCACATGATATAATGAGTACTGAGTGTTACATAAGACTGATGAATCAAAAAAAAGAAAAAAGAAAAAGACTGATGAATCAATGAGCTCTACCTCTGAAACCAATAATACATTACATGTTAATTAATTCAATAAACAAATAAATAAATGACAGAAAAAAGTACTTAGAATAATACCTGGTGCACAGTAAACATTCAATAAATGTTACCCAGTATTATTCCCTTATATGTACATCTGTCTACTCTACCACACCACCTTCACTAAATTACATAAATCTATCATTCTCCATCATTTCTTCTTTTTAAAAGAATGAACAATGTTGAGAAAACAGAAACTATGACCATATTTCATTACATATGATTGGATACTTGATTGTATAAGAAAATTCAACGATATCTTCTATAAAAGACACTTCTGCTTTTCAATTATATTAACACATAGACAATATAATCTTTCTAGTTCTAGATTAAGTTATCCTATATTTCTAATACTATCAGCAAAGCTGCTTACTTGAATTGTATCACATAAAACTGCCCATTGCCCATGACCCAACAATTTTATGGTATAGTGACTAACACCACAAAAGGTCTTAAAACATGGCAAAACTTAAAAGAGCTTCTAAAAATGCTGCTATAGTCTAAGGAAAAAACAAAACAAAACACTTGGACAACAACAATGTATATCCCCAAAATCAAAATCCATAGACTATAAATCAAGAGTTTAAAGTGAGAACAAATAGCTTGCCAGAGTAAGAGGAAATATTACTATTTTATTAACATCACTACCATTATATTTAGAGAACGAGCAAACACTGCAAGAACCACAAGAGCTGAACTCCAAGTTAATTTTTTATATATTATTTAGCACAGCCTATGCACAATTACATGCTCTTGACAATGTTATAAATTCTAAATCTTAACATTTCATATGTGAGAAACCAATGCAAAAAAATTCATGCTGTTTAACTGATTAACAGTTCTCCTTCAGGGATGTCTGGGTGGCTCAGTCAATCCAGCACCAGACTCTGATTTTGTCTCAGGTCATGATCTCAGGATCGTGAGAACAAGCCCCACATCCAGTTCTGTGAGGGACGTGGAACCTGCTTGGGATCCTCTCTCTCCCTCTCTTCCTAACTACCCCCCCCACCCCCCTCCCCCGGTTTGTGTTCATTCTCTCTCTCTAAAATAAATAAATCTTTAAAAAGAAACATGGTTCTCCATTTGGCACAAAACATTACAAAGGTAGAATTATTTAATCTAATATAGAGACAATTTTACTCCATGGTCAAGTTCCTAGAGCTACATTCCTGGCTTACTATGTACCAGGGACTTTTAGAAGCACTGGAATGAATAAAACGTATAGGTTCAAGCTCTCGTGGAGTTTACATTCTAGTGAGGAAGACAAATAATAAACAAGTAGACAAGTCATTAAATTTTAGGAAGCACAAATGCAAAAAAAAAAATAAAGCAAAAGAGACAAGGAGAGCGGAGGGAAGATGATCACTAATTTTTATAGTGTGATGACTGACGATTTCTCTGAAGAGGTAAACTCTGAGAACTCTTCTTTAAGCAAACACATGAATGATGGGAGGGAGGAAACAGTGCAAAGACCTGAAGGAAGAGCACTATAAGCCGAGCAAGAATACCAAGCCCTGGAAATGTTCCTGTTGTGAACAAAGAATCATAAGGAGTTCAGTGTAGCAGGAAAGGAATGAACAGAGAGATAGGCAGGGATTAAATACAACATGTAGTGCCTTGTAAACCAACACCAGGAATTTGGTTGTTACTTTAATTGTAGAAGGAAATCATTGTAGAGTACTAAACAGAGGAGTGGTCTATCTGATTGACAGTTAAAAAGATCATTCTAGCTACAAGTGGAGAACAGACTGTCAGAGACCAAATGAGAAAGGAGGAAAACCAGTTAAAGACACCATGGAGGGGCGCCTGGGTGCCTCAGTGGGTTAAAGTCTCTGCCTTCGGCTCAGGTCATGGTCCCGGGGTTCTAGGATCGAGCCCCACATCGGGCTCTCTGCTCGGCGGAGAGCCTGCTTCCTCCTCTCTCTCCGCCTGCTTCTCTGCCTACTTGTGATCTCTGTCTGTCAAATAAATAAATAAAATCTTTAAAAAATAATAAAAATAAAAAAATAAAATTTTAAAAAGATACCATTGGAATTACCTAAGTAGGAGATAATGGTGGTTTAGACCAAAGTTATAAGGTAAAGACAACCACAATATATGATCAGATTAGAAAGATAGCCCAAAGATAAAGTCAAGAGGTTTTGCAGATGGGCTTGTTATAGGGTATAAAGAAATGAGAAAAATCACAACTGACACCTAGGCTTTTGACCCGAGTGACTAGTGGAATGGCCCAGCTATTACTAACAGCTGACTCAGGGAAATAATGAGGGCAGAAATCACACCTTCTTTATTGTACAAATTTAGTTTGAGATGCCTACTAGTCAATGAAATATGAAATAAGCAGATGAACTATACCACTGGACCTCAGGGAAGGGGTCTGGGCTGAAGACATATATGTGGAAGTCAATCAGCAAAGAGAGTTTTTAAAGCCACAGAAATGGATAAAGGTAGACTGGAAAGATTGTTTAATTCTCACATCGGGCCTATGATGTAGCAACTATTATTATTCTCATTTTTACAGGTCAAGAAGCTAAGAGACTAAGACTTGTCCAACATCCCTCTGCTAGCAAGTGGGAGAGTTAGGAAAAAAACAAACGGATCTGGGCGCCTGGGTGGCTCAGTGGGTTAAGCCGCTGCCTTCGGCTCAGGCCATGATCTCAGGGTCCTGGGATCGAGTCCCACATCGGGCTCTCTGCTCGGCAGAGATCCTGCTTCCCTCCCTCTCTCTCTGCCTGCCTCTCCATCTACTTGTGATCTCTCTCTGTCAAATAAATAAATAAAATCTTTAAAAAAAAAAAAAACAAACGGATCTGACTACAATGACTTTCTCAACTGAAGTTCATCATCTAGACCAGAGAACTTGAATACTGGAGTGAGTATCTTCTCAATTCTCCCAAGGATGGTACATACCTAGTGCCATTCTAGGTGCACTGGAGAGAACTTAATTCTTTATATACAGTGATTGTCCAAATGTCCCAGGGCATTTAGTTCTTTCACGGAACCCCAGCTGAGAAAAAAGACTTTACTATTACTCTATTCTACTACTACTATCCTACTACTACTAGGAATCCTTTAAAATGAGAAAGAGATTAGTGAACAATGTAAATTACCACCCTCTGACTTTTCATGGCCTTCTCTTTTGTAACCAGTAAAATCTAGTGTCATTTGAGGTTTGTATAGCAACAAAAGCAATTTTATTTTAAAACTACATGACCTCTGCTGGTTCCATTCACAATCAGCACTCAGCATCTTTTCTTAAAAACACCAGTTCATCAGAAAACTACGAGAATATAAGCTCCTCTGGTGCAAGATTTTTTTGTTTTCATACAGACCTATCAAATCACTACATTCTATACCTGAAACTAACATAATATCGGGTACCAACTATACTTAATGAAATTCTTTAAGAAATCTTTGTTTTTTTCATTAATGTGTCCCCAGACTTGGAAGAGTATTCTTTCTGGGAAAGAACCTAAATTTCCAGCTGGGCAGAACCTGCTACCTTTTAAGATGGGGATGTTTTTCATGTTGCCTTAGTATCTTGGTCCCACTAAAATCTGGTAAGATTATCCCCAATCCAGAACTGTAAACTTTCATTTCATCCTTAAGATTAACCTTCTTTCTTATGGAAATATGAAAGGTTCCAGACATAGCCATTACGGGTTAAATAACTACCATACCATGATTTCAGTATGTACTGTGTGTACTATCGAAAGTAACTAGCATATAATATGAACCAAAACTACTATATCACACATACTCTGGAGAAAAGAATATTCTCCTTACAACTTCAGTTGTCCTTTGTTAAACTCCAGAAGTATTTCAGTGCATGGGTATTATGAATCAATGTAGCAACTCCTATGAATGCAAAAAGTTTCAATGAGCAATCCTGGCTAGACCAGAAATGCACACATTGATTTCACCTGCACATAACAACCTACAACTATCAGTGTAATATTAATGGACAATTTATTTCATTTTCAAGCTATAAGAACCTACCAATGACAGGCATTAAGAGCCCCTACACAATAGGTTCAGGTCACTGAAATGACTACACAGCATTTTTAAAAAATCAGTCACCTCCCACAAATAAATAAATAAATAAATATAAATAACACAACACATTCTCTGTTGGTGAGGTTATGGGGGAAATAGATATTCTCATACATTACCAGTGGGAACACAAGTGAGTACACTTCTGTAATATCTAACCCAACTATATACAGTAGTTCCCCCTTATCCAGAGGGGTATGTTCCAAGATCCCCAGTGGATGCCTGATAATACCAAATCCTATAGATAGTATGTTTTTTCCTACAGACACCCACCCATTATAAGGTTTAATTTATAAATTAAGCAGAGTAAGAGATTAACAACAACAATAATAAAATTGGGTAATTATAACAATATAACTGACCCTTGAACAATGCAGGGATTGGGGGCACCAATACCCCATGCAGTTGAAAATTTGCATGTAACTTTTAACTATCCAAAAAGCCTACTAAAAGCCTACTGTTAACCAGAAGCCTTACTGATAACATAAACAGACAATTAACACATATTTTGGACATGGTATGTATTATATATTGTATTCTTACAATAAAGTAAGCTAGAGAAAAGAAAATGTTACTAGAAAATCATAAGGAAGAGAAAATACATTTACAGTATTGTGTGGACCTAGACAGTTCAAACCCATGTTGTTCAAAGGTCAACTATATACTGTAATAAAAGTTATCTGAGGGGGTGCCTGGCTGGCTCAGGCATGAAACTCTTCATCTCAAGGTGGTGAGTTCAAGCCCCACTTTGGATGTGGAGCCTACTTTAAAAAAAAAAAAAAAAGTTATGTGAATGTGGTCTCTCAAAATATTTTATTATACTGTACTCAATCTTATGATGATGTGAGATGATAAGATCTCACATCTCATGATGAGATCAATGAGGTGAATGACTTAGGCACTGAGATGTAGCATTAGGCTACCAGTGACCTTCTTTCTGACTATACAGTAGGAGGAGGATCATCTGCTCTGACCACTGTTGACCACCAGTAAGTGAAACTATAGAAAGACAAACTATAGACATAGAGGGACTCCTGCATGCTCAACTTTTGACCCAGAAATGCCACTTAGAGAAATCTACCTTGAAGATATACCTCTAACAATACATATGGACAGGTCAGTTACTGCAATACTGTTTATAACTGCAAAATACAGGAAATTACCTAAATGTACATACATAGAAGAATGGTTGAATAAATTAGGATAGATGCACAGAGTGGAGTGCTGTATAGCTGTAAAAAAGAAGGAAGACTGGGGCGCCTGGGTGGCTCAGTGGGTTAAGCCTCTGCCTTCGGCTCAGGTCATGATCTCAGGGTCCTGGGATCGAGCTCCGCATCGGGCTCTCTGCTCAGCGGGGAGCCTGCTTCCCCCTCTCTCTCTCTGCCTGCCTCTCTGCCTACTCGTGATCTCCGTCTGTCGAATAAATAAATAAAAAATCTTAAAAAAAAAAAGAAGACTATCTATCTATCAAGAAGAATAAACTAATTTGGAGTGATTTCCAATAAGTATATAAGATGCTACTCCTCATATAAGAAATAAAGGAAAAAGCAAACAGTTGTGTAGTTCCTCAGAAAGTTAAACACAGAGTTACCATACAACCCAGCAATTCCATGCCTAGGTATATACCCAAGGAACTGAAAATAGACATCCACACAAAAACTTGTACATGAATGTTCATAGCAATATTATTCACTGTAGCCAAAAAATGGAAAACCAAATGTCCATCAAATGATGAATGCATGAATAAAATGTGATATATGCATATACTGGAGTATCACTCAGCCAAAAAAAGAAATGGAGTATGGATACATGCTCCATGGATGAACACTGAAACATTATGCTAAGTGAAAGAAGTCAGGCATAAAAGTCAATATTTTATATGATTCCATTTACATGAAATGTTCAGAATAGACAAATTCATACAAACATAAAGCAGATTAGTGGTTAACCTGGGCTAAGGAAGGTGGAAGAGGAAATGACTGCTAATGCACACACGGTTTCTTTCTGGAGTGGTAAAAATATTCTTGAATTAGTAGTAATGGCTGCACAATCATGTGAATACACAAAAAAAATCAATGAATTGGTACACTTTAGAAGGGAAAGTTTTGTGGTATGTGAACTGTATCTCAATTAAAATTGTGGTATATGGGGGCGCCTGGGTGGCTCAGTGGGTTAAGCTGCTGCCTTCAGCTCAGGTCATGATCCCAGGTCCTGGGTTCAAGCCCCACATTGGGCTTTCTGCTCACCAGGGAGCCTGCTTCCTCCTCTCTCTCTCTGCCTGCCTCTCTGCCTACTTGTGATTTCTCTCTGTCAAATAAATAAATAAAATCTTTAAAAAAAAAATTGTGGTATATGAACTGTATTTCAATTAAAATTGTATGAGAGGGGCGCCTGGTTGAGAGGGGTTGAAGCCTCTGCCTTCGGCTCAGGTCATGATCCCGGGGTCCTGGGATCGAGCCCCGCATCGGACTCTCAGCTCAGCAGGGAGCCTGCTTCCTCCTCTCTCTCTCTCTGCCTGCCTCTCTGCCTACTTGTGATCTCTGTCTGTCAAATAGATAAATAAATAAAATAAAATAAAATAAATAAATAAAATTGCATGAGAAAAAAAGAAAGGAATATAACAAAACACACACAATCTGTTCATTTGTGCAAAAGAAATAATAGAAGGATTAACCAAAAAACGGAAGAGACTAGTTACCTAAAGGGTAAAAAAACAGATGAGGAAAAGAGGATGAAGGTGGGAATCAAGTAGTAGGAATAAGAAGTGACATTTCTCTGACTATATCATTTTATGTAGTAGTATTTAGTCATGGTAATGTTTCATATACCTAAATAAATAAATAATCAAATCGACCAGGATTAAGGGGTAACCCAAAATGGAATACAAAGAGTAAGAAAAGAACCAAACTGCATTATAGATGAATAACATAACTCTAAAGGGAATGTTTTGGAAAAATGAACTAACCCAAATAACTTAGGAAAATAATATTTTGACTAGATACCATGAGGTTAAAGACAAAAAAAAAAAAAAAAAAACACTGTAATTAGAAAAATATGTTTCTCATAAGGGTAATGGGTTAGCAATCAGTAACTACTTGATGTGCACTATAAAAGTGAGCAAATGGGATATAATCTATTATCTATATGATCTAGTGTCTACAGACAACGAGATCCAAGTTTTCACTATTAGAAAAAGTGATACAAATAAGAAGTCAGTAAAGGTTAGAATGAACCTTGTGGTGTCATACTAGACTAGAAGCTATCAATATTGATATATATTTAATATATATAGAAAGATAAATATATAAATAAATGTGTGTGTGCTCACTTGTATGTGTGGGAGGGTTGGTATTTATACCTGTATTTCCTAGCACTGTCCTCTGAGGGCCTACATGCAATGACACCCCAGTGAGTACACCTAGCAGCCAGATCTTGATTTAAATTCTATTCTCCAATAGAGTTCCTTAGACAAGCTGTTGATTCTAGGACTGGTACAAGGAAAGATACAATATGAGCAAGAAATAGCCTATGATACCAGAATATAAGGAAGTGTCCAAAAGAGAGTGAAGGCCAACTTGAAAAGGCTCTTAATGACCAAAGCTGGAATAAGTTGAGAATAAAAAAATACTATTGGGTTACAACATGTAGAATAAAACAAATACCCATGAGATTATAATTACATAAATAAGTAACTGAATAAACAAATGAGGAAGAGGTATCTCTTCCTAACAGAAAAATTCCAATAATATGTTTTTAAAAATAGAGGAAAATATAAATCACCATTAGGTAAACACCACAATAACTGCTACAGACAAGATCTATCAAGACATGCTAAAATCAGCAGGAGAAAGTCTGAGGAGAAACAGTATATCTGCATAGTCTCAAAGTATCTTCCCTATGATATGTATCAAAAGAAGAATAGTAACTTTACAGTGGAAAACAAAGTAAAGGTCACCTTAACAAAGTAATCAAAGTTAAAACATCACTAGCAGTAAGACATACCAACACCACGTACCCTCTAAAATGATGCACTGAGGACACATCATGTGTGGTTTTCTTGCAAACATACATAACTCCAACCTAATCGTGGGGAAAACATCAGACAAACCCAAAATGAGAAAAATTCTACAAATTAATTGACAGTACGCATCAAAAATGTCAAGATCATGAAAGACAAGGACAAACTAAGGGATATCACAGATTGGAAGAAACGAGAATACCACAACTAAATGCACTGAAGTAGGTTGTGGAACAGAAAAAAGACATAAGGGGTAAAACTTGTGAAACTGCAATGAAGTCTGTAGTTTAGTTAACATCCTGGTTTTGATCATTGTACTATGGTTATGGTATCAACATCAGGAGATGATGTAGAAGAATATTATATAGGAACTCTCTGTACTATCTTTGCAACATTTCTGTAAGTCTAACATTATTTCAAAATAAAGTTGAAAATAAATAAAATCCATCACTTGATCATCTTACCCAACTGTCATATTTCCTTGCTCAGGGATCTAATCTGTAATTTAATATTCTATTAATTTAGAGGGCCCAGTAACAGCAGAAAAAACTAAAATCATAAAAATCATATCTGGCATCTAAAAAATAAATTAGCTACTTTATGTTCCCTTACAGTTTCTTTTAGTCAAAAAAATTTGCTAGCTATTGTGACTTTACTCTGCAAACTTCTTTTCAAGTGATGTGACCAATTTGTTTTCAACATCATGATAATCTGCAGTATGTGCCCATAACACATTTCATTTGTCTGTTAAGCCAAAGTCTTATTTACAATTTAAAAAATTCTCTTTAACAGGTTATAGTAAAATTTTTAGTTATTACATAGTTGTCCAACTATGAAATTCAAAATGTTTCACAAATCAATTTGCTTTTATCCTAACACAAACTTCTTGCCACATACCAAACCACAATGTCTTCATTATTATTTTACTGAAAATCTGAATTTTAAAAGATCAACTGTTTAATATATTGAGGCTCTCTTTTTCCTTTTTTAATACTAAGAAGGGAGTAATTTTGTCTTTTTTGGGAAAAAATGCTTGAGACATTAGAATTTGACTGCTATTTATTATTTACATCCTCTACTAACCAATCCAGCCTAATCAAGAACATAGTCTTTGAAATTCCTTTAATTAAATAGGATTTGCAGAAAATGTTTATAGTAATAAACAAAGTGATCCATTTACATTTGCTTTCTCCTCATGCACCACCAGGATGTCTGCACTGGGAGTGGAATATATGATCAGCAAATGAATGGGAAAGTGTCACGTATAAACAGCACGACTAGAAATTTAAGAAGCAAGGTGATAAGAGAAACTTAAGAAAGGCAAAATTCATAAGAGTTTAGAATTACAAAAGGCCTTAATAGGCCATCTAATCCATTCCAATGACAACCCAAGAAAAATGACACTATCCTATTTTTTAAAGCTGCCAGATTTCTAACCTCTCTAGATGTTTCATTCTGCAATATAATCCTGTCATATAATTTGGGAGAAGTATTACAAAACTATTCTTTACCCTACCTAATGCTTTCTTTACTAAAATAATACATTTTAACTCACTTGCAAGATAAACCCATGTATAGGTGCATATGTTTGCATACATAGAAACAGACACCTAGGACACTCAATTTTGCTTGTAAAAACTCACACCACAGAAACCTACATAATCAAAGGCAGGTATCCATCCCATCCCAATCACAAAGGCACTATAACAAAGTGTCACATAATGACGCTGGTCTAAAAATAACCAATGGAAATCAATGTTATAAAACCTTAAGGTAAACAGGTTTCTTCCCACTGTGAATAATCATAGTTTGCCTTCCACAAACACTGCTCCCTTTCAGCGCCCACCACAGGAAAAACTAAAAACCCTTATGTACTACATACAAGCGGATAATAATTTTTTAACTTTTTATTTTTAAAACCATTTATCTAACAATCATTTTGGAAGAGAGTCCAAGGAAAGAGAGATGGCAGAGTACAGCCAGTGTTAATGAACAAGTAACCAGTTTTAATCAAGTGGGCCAAAGTAACTCAAATAAAACAAATCATTTTGAATCATACATAGAACGGGGGAAGTCCCAATCAACAATGAGCCAAGGACTATCTGAAAAAATTAAGTGTCTGTTAGGAAACACACCAAAATGGTAACCATGAAATGCTATCTCTGGAAATGGAATTACAAGAATGAGTTCAGATTTGGTATTTCTTTAATTCTGATTATCCATATTTTCTACTAACTACAGACATATTTTAAAAGTAAGGCAAATCTGTCCCTGCTCACAGCTCGCTGGGTTGGACAGCGTTTCTTTTACATAACCTCCTGGGAAAGGTGGTACCAGCTCCGGTCCTCGTGTCTCCCAAGAATCTACCACTCATCACAGAAAAGGTTTCACCATGTTGCCTGGGACAGCTCTTGTCATCATCATCCTCATCTTACCCACAGACTAAACAATGCATCTCGTCTCCCCTTCCTGGTAACACAGGCTTTATAAATTGTTATTTTACCGAGGTAGGTAAGGTAATTTGGAGAAAGGTTTACCTGATGATGAGTTGCCCCCACCCAAAAGCAGAGGAAAGGATAAAGACACGTCGCCCCAATCTCCACCCCTCAAAAGGTGGTCGGCTACCGGAGGGCACGGGGTCGCGGCTCTCCCGCAAGAGTCGGGCCGCTGCCCCCCGACCCTAGCCCCAGCCAGGGAGGGACCCTCGTTAGCGGATAAAGGGATGGGGGAGAAGGTCAGAGCCCCGACCCCCGAGCGGCAAGTACAGCAAGCCGGCGGAGGGGCGGGTCCCTCTACCCCTTCGGGCGAGCGGCTCGGCTTCTAAGGCGGCTCTGTAGGTGCTCAGGCTGCGGGAGGCCTTTGAGGCCCGAGGCCCCGCACCGCGCCGGGAGGGTTCTCTCAGGCCTCTGCCTGCCGCCCACCAAGGACCCCGGCGGCCCCCCGCTCGGCCGCGGCCCGGGAACAGCCCTGGCCGGCCTTGCCTGGCCCTAGGGCGCACGCACAGGCGACCAGGAGGGCAGAAGAGGCGTTACCATTCGCGACTCCGGAGCTGGCGGGGGTGGGGCGCGGCTCCGGCGACCCGAGCCCGGCTCGGCAGCGGCTGCGGCGGCCGCGTCCTTTATTTTTGCTGCAGCAGCGGCGACTTGTCAAAGGGAAAGACGTAAGAGGCGGCGGCAGCGGCAGCAGACAAGTCTCGCGGGATTTGGGCGAAACTCTCGCGCAGTTTTGATCGCTCGCCCCGCCCCCCCCAGGCCCCGCGCGGGAAGCAAGAAAGGCTGGGGGAGGAGCGCCAGAGCTAGGTTGCGGGAGGAGGGGAAAAGGGAAGGAGAATTAATGGCGGGGTTTGGGAGGGGGGTGTTGTTGACTTAGATTCTAGGGACGTCCCGCCACCGCGCCGTCCTCACCTTTCAGCCCTTGCGGCGTCCAGACAGACCCGTCCGTCCGCGGGGGCCGGTCTCCGCTTATGAGGCACAATTGGAGACGTTTCACAAAGACCGGTGAAGAGTTAGGGGCCATCCAGGGCTCCCGGTTTTCCCCGTAGTAGGCGAAGAAGACCCCCGCCTCCCGCAGTCCTGATGCTGCCGAACGAAGCGACGCGTGGAAAAGCTGGCAGCAGAAGCGGGGCGACCACACCCCTTTATCTCGGACGCACGCCGGGTGCTGTGCGCCGGTTTATCTCTTCACACCCGGCCCTAGACTTCTGGTCTGTCAAGTATAATCATATATAAGCGTTTCACTTGACACACTTCTATCTTACTCGTGTCTTTGCTCTGCAGGACTGCTAGAACCCTGCAGATGCTGGGGCCTGCCACCCCTCTGAGGAACACCAAGGTAAATTGCCGTTTAGGTGACTTACATCCATGATCATGACCCGGACCTTCCCGAAGAAGTCCTGAGAAGGGTGGGAACGCTAACTGGCTTGGTCATCACTGTACGCGCAGCTCCTAACACTGGTCTAGGTGCTCGTTAAATGATTGAAAGAATATTCCTGTCTTCTCCCTTCTGTATCTTTTCTTAGTTCTGGACTCCCACATTTCTAGCTATCTTCCTGATGTCCATCGTTAAATATATTCTACTGAGTTACTGTGTAACTGAGTGAGGATCTAGAGCCAGTCTCTGCCCTCCACAAGCTCACAGTCTAACTGGGGGCTAGGAGGAGTCCACAACGTCCAAGCCATGTATGTGTCATTCATGTAAAAATTATGATACAGGGGCACCTGGGTGGCTCAGTGGGTTAAAGCCTCTGCCTTCGGCTCAGGTCATGATCCCAGGATCCTGGGATCGAGCCCCACATTGGGCTCTCTGCTTGGCAGGGAGCCTGCTTCCCTCTCTCTCTCTCTCTCTGCCTGCCTCTCTGCCTACTTGTGATCTGTCAAATAAATAAAATATTTTTTTAAAAAAATTATGATACAGGCAGAAGAGGGAGTGCTTGCCAGTGGTTAAATTGGACATAGATGATGCAGTTTAGCCCAAGCCCACTATCAGACAGAGGTGAGAATTCTGGAGTTCCACTTAAGTGGTACATGACCTTGGGCATGTTGCTTGATCTCCCTAAACCTCTGTCCTTATCTGTTAACTTATAATGTTAGTTCTTATTATCACAGGGTTCCTGTAAAATATATGTAAAGTTCCTGGTGCATACTAATTACTCATTAAGTGGTAGGCCTCATTATATGTCTTTTGTTTCTGCATATGAAATGTGTTCTCTATTTCTGGTAACTAGATGTGAGGGAGTGGGTATATGTGGAGTTATGTCATTGGTGCTAGTGCTTTATGATCTGGGTATTGCATGTGAAGCTGAGACAAGGCCAATAAGTTCCCTTGTTATTCTCATTTTAACTTGCTGATGAGGTAGGCATCTGTGCTACTCGCATCCCATGACATTCCATGTATCTTGGATGTATAAAACTACTGCGTTTGCCCATTCTTTTTCAAGAAAAAGACTCTGCGGGGCGCCTGGGTGGCTCAGTGGGTTAAAGCCTCTGCCTTCGGCTCAGGTCATTTTCTCAGGGTCCAGGGATGAGCCCCACATCGGGCTCTCTGCTCAGCAGGGAGCCTGCTTCCTCCTCTCTCTCTCTCTCTCTCTGCCTGCCTCTCTGCCTACTTGTGATCTCTGTCAAATTAATAAATAAAATCTTCTTTAAAAAAAGAAGAAGAAAGAAAAAGACTCTGCTTATTTTAAAAGCCATTAGAGAGAGTTCCTCCTTTCTTTAGCTTCCACCCTCAGAGCCGTGTGCAAAGGAGAACTGAACAATTGGATGATTGAGTTCAACTGCACACAATTATCAAATGCAGTTAATGTCAGCAAATAAGAATTGACTTTTCACCCTCACCTTGACCATTTCCACCCGTTTTCTAACACACTCTTTAATATATTTTTAAGATTTTATTTATTTATTTATTTGAGAGAGAGGGAGAAAGAGCACATGTGTGTGAGCCCACGGAGGGACAGAGAGAGAGGTAGGGAATGTCAGCCAGACTCCATGCTGAGTGTGGAGCTGGACAAGGAGTTCGATCTCAAAACCCTGAGATCATGACTAGAGATCAAGACCTGAGCCAAAACCTAGAGGGAGAGGCTTAATGAACTGAGACACCCATGCGCCCCAACACTCTTTAATATTTAAATCAACATCTGCTGGAGTCTTACTGTGTCATTCTCTCCCACTCTACCAGTTCATTTTATCCAGATTTTCTCTAGAGAAAAATGTTGGAGTTGGGAGGGGGTGATAGAGGGAACCCAAGGCTCAGCATTGCTGGCCCTTGCCCTGAAAGTCCTCTGAGCAGCGCACTGTGGCCATGCCAATCAGCTACATCTTTTCCCACACATACACATCATCCCCATCTTTTGCCACATATTCTACAATCCCACATCTCAGCCAGGACGTCCCTGGCAGAGGGGAACTGGAGAATCAACAGAAGAGTATGTATTTTTCATCTTTCAACCGCATATAAGAAATATGTGGCTCCTAAATAAAAAGTAGTGATGGACCAAGGACCCACAGGGCATCCCACAGGACTAGCTAAGAGAGTCCCTGCTGTGTGCAAGATAGAAGTCAAATGTGAATCAGCAGAAGGTAAAAGTAAAGTTTATTGAAGTATAGACAGCAGGTACAGATAGAGTATCTGAGAGACTCAGAGAGGAAAGGAGAGTCTCTCCAGACCTCTGTTCAGGATCCACGGTTTTTATAAAGGATGATAGTCTCGTGTACATGCCCTCTCAGGTATTCAAGAACCCATTAGAACAAAGGCAAGGGCCCAGGTGTTATTCCTTGGAGCCAGGGGGTCTTGGCGTTGAGATGTCTAAGCACCAATGGTCTGGAATAAGCAGTTGATAGCTCCCTGTGGTCATTCTCACCTGGCCCTTCCTTAGATGTAATCTATTCTAAAGAAATCATTAATTCCTTGTCCCTTACAAGGAAGACATACATTATTTGTGTTATGAGGTGTTTGTAAAGTGGTGGTGCAGGTCCTAGCAAGAATAGAAGCAGGAGGGGCACTCAGTCGGCAGAGAAAGCGACTCTTGATCTTGAGAATGTGAGTTCAAGCACCAGGTCAGTCAGGTGTGGAGCCAACTTAAAAAAAAATTTAAATTCTATATATAGACACATTTCATGTAGTCATACACACACACACACACACATACTTACAACATATACCATATATATATACACACACATACACCAGGTACTATATATATACACACACACACACACACACACACACACATATCTATATATACACATACATACATATGAGTAGAAGCAGGAAAAGGAGCAAAAAGATTTTTATTATGGTGTCTTTCAGTTTCTGTATCTCAGTAGGGCTAAGTCAGAAGTGAAAAGACCCAAGAGAGGAGTAAAGTGTGGAGGCAGAAAGTGAAAAGTATCCAAGGAATAAGTTTGTTTTGCCTTTTCCACATAGCTCAGAAAACAAACAGCTTCAATGTTAAAAAAGGACTCTAGAGCAGGAATCCATAGTGATGAGTCCTGTGTCTCCTGAAATTGCAGTATATTAGCCCTTAGGTTACACAGACTTTCTGAACCTCTTCTCAGATCTGTAAATAGGGATGATAATGGGTTTCCTGCCTGCCTCAGATTGTCATTGAAGTCGAGTAACATAGGAAAGTGCTATATAAGTCCAAAGTGCCATATAAATGTGAGGCATAACAGATCAGGCCCTTTTGCAAGGCGCCAGATATACTAAGTTGAAGGAGCTTTAATACCTGCCCTCAAGGAGCTTCTGGTCTAACAGGAGGTGAAAGGGAGAAAATAGATCATTAGAATACCATGTGAGGAGAATGTAAGTGACAAGGGGGAAAGGATTGAGCAAGAGGAAGGAGAAAGAGCTGAAACATTCTTGGGGAAGGAGTTTTGAAAAGACAGCACATACAATGAGGAACCAGCACAGTTCATGAAGAATGATGTGTAAATCAAGTATAAAATAACTTTGACAAGTTGCTCTGTTGTGGCTTGTGAGTTCTGCTTTGTTCCAATAAAACTCACATCTCTTTAACCATTAGAAAAGACTCTTTGATGTGGAGTCATTATATACACCCATTTGTTTGGAAGAAAAATGGAATTAATGGAAGGAAAAATCAGTGGTATCTTAATTGGAAACATTTTGTTCTTACAGCTTGTGTTTAAATACCAGAGAAAAGAGAATGCATTCTACTTCACATAGTTGGTCCCCAGTTGTCCCTTTCAGCCACTCTTTCTGATCTGGGTAATACTGCAGATTGGAGGCCAAGAGACTTTTCCAAACTGTGGTAATAATATCTTTATTATTATCCATTTCTTTACAAAAAGACTGAGATGACTATTAGTACTTTATTCTCAATCATGTTACCCTGCAAAGAAACTCTAAAAGAGTGTATACATCATTCAATCATTTCTCAGAGCCTACTATGTATAAGACACCATGCCAGAACAATAGGCTGTACAAAGTAGGTTCATGCACTCTAGGGTTCTGAAAATGAAAGACGTGACAAACATCCATAAAAAGTTAACTAAATAACCAACAACGTGGATTCTATTCCTGTATATTTTTCATCGGTTGAATGAGCAAAAGTGTAAAGTTGGGTGCCCAGCTTCTGAAACTTGTCTACCCTATTGTTCCCCCAAAGCAGCAGGATATAAAGGAAGGGCAAGATGTTTATTGTAACTGGATATTTATAGATGCATGATAGGTATTTTAATAGGTCCTCTGGAATACCTCATCCTTTAAACAAAGTGTAACCATTGTAATTTTCTCTGGGTACAGCTAAGATTTAAAATTGGCCAAACCCAAAACCAATTAAATTTATTCTGGAAGACAAAGACCTGCAAAAAAAAAAAAAAAAACCAAAAAAACAAAAACCACACACACACACACAAAACAGCAGTCAGTAAAAAGCATATGACGCAGGGCGCCTGGGTGGCTCAGTGGGTTAAGCCACTGCCTTCGGCTCAGGTCAGGATCTCAGGGTCCTGGGATCAAGTCCCGCATTGGGTTCTCTGCTCGGCAGAGATCCTGCTTCCCTCTCTCTCTCTCTCTGCCTGCCTCTCCATCTACTTGTGATCTTTCTCTGTCAAATAAATAAATAAAATCTTTAAAAAAAAAAAAAGCATATGACGCAAACTAAAAGAAAGTGCAAAAAGATATCCTCAGAACTCAGAAAAGGGAATATAGATTTTGGGACAGAGAGAACTTCATCCAGGTAGTAGAATTTGAGAGAGAAGCTGACAGCTAAATATAAAAATTTACATATTCTGCTAATGTATTTTCAAAACACCAGCCTCCAAGCCACAAAAGTTGCTTAGAATTTTTAAATATATCTACATATGAGGACACACTCATTACCTCTTTTCTCCCTAATGTTAACAAATAATGGATCTGCCAAAGAGGTTTGAAAGGAAGCTGGGAAACTAGAACCACAAGATTGGCAGGTGGTTCTTTTGGAAATGGAGTCCCTTCTTGCTGAAAGCAAGCCTTCCAGGGTTCCCAGGGCTCCCACTTGAAGTCCACATTCTAAATGAAATATCACATGTACCAGGACAAAGCCCATCTAAGCGGCACTAACAACTTCCCTCCCTGGTTCCTTAGGCTTACAGTGCAATAACCATTTTTAGGTAAATTAAATTCTTTTTACAACAGTTTGTTGGTGTTCTTTCATCAAAACACAACTGCCTGGGGCAGACACAGATGAACATTTTCTCACTCAGCAGCAGGAAATAGAATGTTGGTGCTGGGGAAAGCAAGTGAAGCTACAGGAAGAAAGTGTGCCTACAATGAGAAGGAGAAAGAGAAGGGAACTAACATCTATCCATGCCAGACATTGTGGTAGCACAGTGGGAACAAGATGAGCAAGACACCTCTTTGTTCTGGAAAGAAAATAGTAGATAGGGTGTATATTTAAATTATAACAGAAGTTAGAAAGTTCTGAGCACAGTAAGGTAACTTTTCTCCTCTTTTAAAGGATCTGGGAGCTTAGAGAAGGGATAGGTTAGTTCCTGCAGGTTGGATCAGAGAGAGTGCATGAGAAATGAGGCCTTGAAGTGGTTGGTTTTGGACATGTGGGAACAAGGAACATTCTAGGCACAAAGAACAGCACAAGCAGAAATGTGATCAGGATTAGCAGGGAGTCCAGTCTCACTGTGGCTATGGGATACATAAGTTATCCAGATTTGTTGATTGCAAGGGTTTAAAACCCAACCTGAACTTGCTTGGGTGAAAGGGCAGGAGAAGAATTAGCTGTAAGAATCTAAGGGCTGGGGATGCCTGGGTGGCTCAGTTGGTTAAGCCGCTGCCTTCGGCTCAGGTCATGATCCCAGAGTCCTGGGATCGAGTCCCACATCGGGCTCCTTGTTCTGTGGGGAGCCTGCTTCTCCCTCTGCCTCTGCCTGCCGCTCTGTCTGCCTGTGCTCACTCTCTCTCTCTGACAAATAAATAAATAAAATCTTTAAAAAAAAAAAAAAAGAATCTAAGGGCTGAAGAGTGAAACTAAAAGGTGGGAGGTGGGGAGACAGATGAAATGTGGCTTCAGGAATTTTGGAACCAGGAACTTCAGCCTCACTAGAATCCTTGCTTCCCTTACTGCACTGGCTTCAGTTTCTAACAAGACTAGGTTTTTCTGTTTTGTTTTTGTTTTTGTTTTTGTTTTTAGTTTATTTACTTATTTTAATAACCTCTACACCCAATGTAGGACTCAATCTCACAACCCTGAGGTCAAGAGTTGCATGTTCTTCCAACTAAGCCAGCCATGTGCCCCAAGACTGGCTTTCTTCATATATCTGGAAATATGGCATTCCTAAGTTTAGCATCTGACTATTTCTACCACTAGAAAGGTACTAACACTCCTAATGCAAGCCCTCCAGGGTTCCCAGGGCTCCCACTTGAAGTCCACATTCTAAATGAAATATCACATATACCAGGACAAAGCCCATCTAAGCGGCACTAACAACTTCTCTCCCTGGTTCCTTAGGCTTACAATGCAATAACCATTTTTAGGTAAATTAAGAGAAATCCTGGGTGGGGAGAAAGTACTGATTGGCCAGGCTTAGATCAATACTCATCCCTACAACAATCCAAGGGGCCAAGAGAAAGGGCTGGGCACGTGGTAAATATACGCCATAGGACTCACTCACATCTGAGAAAAAGTGGGGAATGGATCTGGAAAGCCAGAATTGTAAGACTGTGCTCTGGGAGATGGTAAGAAGCCAATTTAGCATCTGTAAAAGGGACTTTTTAACTGGGGGGGGTGGGGAGCAGGCACTGGGGGAGTGGTGGGGATGTGTTGGCTCAAAATTATGATGAACGTTCACTGGACTATGAGGTTAAAATGGGGTTGAAAATTTTGTTGTTGTTCAAATTGATTAATGTTTTGTCATTTCAGTCAAGATGTTGTGAATCATGATGGCTCTCACATCCACTCTAACGACAGTGAGACATGGGATCCTTCTTTGTCCTTGTAGCTGGTTGACTTTAGGTGGGTATCTTAACTAGTGGGAGCCTCAGTTTCCTCACTGAAAAGTAACAGTAATCGTGACAGCTAACCTCTGTTGAATCTAGATGTTCTAAGCACTTTTCAAACATTATTTTATTTAAACTTCAGAACAACCCTATAGGGCCCTATAGATCTGAGATAATAATCCCCACTCACCTGGTTGTTATAAACATTAAAGAAACATTAAAGAAACCATGTAAGATGAGAGCTCATTTGCCTGGTGCATAGCCCGCACTCAATATATCATTTTTAATTATTTGTTGTCCAGAAAAGGAAATTCTTCTTATTTCCTGATTGTCTTAGGTACCCAAAGCTGTTACTTTGAAAAAAATAGACAATGGAAGGGAAGAATTCTATGACTCCTTGTCTCTGATGTAGAGGGGGTTAGTTGGGGTCTGACTTAGGGGCTAAAATAGGCCAGGAAGAGAAATAATACAAAATAAATAGAAAGTAGGATATTAACAAATGTGATTGTGAAAATGTCTACTGAAGGAGATTGGGCTAGGTCAGTCTTTCTCTCTCTCTTTCTCCCCACCTCTCCAAAAAGTCATCTATAAAGCTAATGTAAAGAATCATTTGAAATTTCTTGTCTTTTTGACCTAAACGCTGTCAAATGACTGGGATTATTCTGGGATTATTCAACCAAGTACAGGAACTAACATTCACTGAGAAAAACCAATGTGCTTGGGCTCTGGGCTGAGCTCTTTATATGCATTAGTATCTTTTACTCCCCACCCTCCCCCACCCCCCAGCCACCATCTGTGAATATTTTCTCTGTCTTATACAGATAAGGAAACTGAGGCTGAGTTTAGAAGTAATTTGGTACTTTCTAGTAAGTAGCAAGGCTGGGATTCAAACACAGATACATCTGACTTCAAAGACTAGAATACAAAATAAGTCCCACTTTCTTACCAGGGAAAGATATTCAAGACATGGGTACCACCAGAACCTGAGAAAACTGGTGAAATAGTAGGAATTTCTCAACTCCTCTTTAACCTACCTTTTCTCCCACTGTCATCTCCTTCCCTTACCTTAGACAACACCAGGGCTGCAGATTCTTTCCAAAGACTGTCTTCTTATCAAAACCCATCTGTCCTGGGGTTCCTGGCTGGCTCAGGCCATAGTGCATCTGACTCTTGTCTTAGGATGGTGAGTTCAAGCCACATGCTGGGTGTAGAGCTTACTTCAAGAAAACCAAAAAATCCTCTCCTACTCTTCACCATAGTGGTCTCATCCCTCTAGTTAATTCATTTTATTATTATTTTTAAAGATGTTATTTATTTATTTGACAGAGAGAATGCAGGAGTGGGGGATAGGGGAGGGCAGATGGAGAGGAAGACACAGGCTGCCAACTGAGCAGGACCCTGGGATCATGACCTGAACCAAAGGCGGACACTTAACCAACTTAACTACCTAGGCGCCCCTAGTTAACACATTTTAAATACATTTTTCATTCTAAATGGGACTTCCTGGGAGTATTGCAACAATATTAAGAATAACTCATATGGGGTGCCTGGGTGGCTCAGAGGGTTAAGCCTCTGCCTTCAGCTCAGGTCATGGTCTCAGAGTCCTGGAATTGAGCCCCATCAGGCTTTCTGCTCAGCAAGGAGCCTGCTTCCCCCTCTCTCTCTGCCTGCCTCTCTCCATACTTGTGATCTCTCTCTCTCTGTGTCAAATAAATAAAGTCTTAAAAAAAAAAAAAGAATAACTCATATGATGGAAATTTCAGAAGCTGGAATGGGGAATGAATCAAACCAAAGACAAATAAGCCCCCAGGAGCTCTCCAGGTTGTACCACGGAGCTCTTCACCCCACCCCACTAACCCCAGCTATGAGTTTCCTGAGCTCAGGGACTGGGGCTGTCACGTTCAGTGCCTGGGGCTGTCACGTTCAGTGCCTGAAAATCAATATATAATTATATATATAATTATATATAGGGTGAATGGATGAATGAATGATCCTTGAAACACAGGACTGCCCACTACTTCTTTTAGTCCTGACTTACCCCAGCAAATGTGCCAACTATTCCCAGTGGTGGGATTTTTATTCCCTTTTGATAGAACATTCCTTCCCATCCCCTCCTTCAGTGAGCTCTGCCAATTTTCAAACAAGGTCGGAATGAACCATGCCTTAGTGAATGATAATGGACTCCACCATTATGAAATATGGAATAAAGCTTTCAAGACCATCTGGAGAATGAAGAACAGATTTGCCTGTGGCAATGAATGCGAGTTACCACAGATAGTTGAAGCAATCACCAAAAATCCAATAAAACCAGCGATATCTTGAGAAGCATATACCAGCTTTTCAAAGATCTACAGATACATGGATGAACTCTTGGTTACAAACCAAAGCAGTGTAAATAAAAAGGGATTTCTTGGTTCATACAAATGAACATTCCATAGCTATATCAAGCTTCGGAAATGCCTGGACGCTGGTAATCAAACAAGGTTATCATGGACTTTGTTTAAAAAAAAAAAAAAAGTGGAGTCATTTGCCCCCACTATGACAGCAAACCAAGATTTAATTACAGTCCTTAGGAATGTGACCTTTTAAAGGTCAGTCTGAAATTTCCAGATCAGCACTGGTAAGGTGACCTGCATGATAAAAACAAAACAAAACAAAAGCAAAACAAAAGCCACCCGCCTGGTTGGCTCAGTCGGTTAAGCATCTGCCTTCCGCTCAGGTCAGATCTCAAGGTCCTGGGACTGAGACCCACTTCAGGGACTTCCTACTTAGTGGGGAGCCTGCTTTTCTCTCTCCCTCTGCCTGCCACTCTGCCTACTTGTGATCTTTCTGTCAAATAAATCAATAAAATCTTGAAAAAAAAATGCAACCCTGTCTAGACCTTGATTTTTATAATACTCACCCAATAATACATACTTCCCTAAACTGGAGTTTAGTACTGCCCACTCTTCTCCAAAACAATACAACCCTAAATCTCTTTCAACTTGTATCTCCTCCCTCTATCCTGTCACTTTACCCAATCTGTTGAAGAATCTTTTTGACTCATACAGCTTCCCACAGTCCAGATTTTGCTGATTTTCAACATGTTTCTCTGTGCCCTATATTTCCTGCAAATATGTAGCTGCTTCCATAGACTGAATTAGACTCAGGTTGGGTCTTTTGGCAAGACTATAAGGAGTCTTTAGCAAGACCACAGGAGGCACACAATGCCTAGTTGTCTCACTTTTTATGATGTTAAAATCCACTGATGGAGCACCTGGGTGGCTTAGTGGGTTAGGCTTCTGCCTTCAACTTGGGTGATGATCTCAGGATCATGGCATTGAGCCCCACATCAGGGTCCCTGCTTCTCCCTCTCTCTCTGATTCTCCTCCCCACTTGTTCTCTCTCTTGCTCTCTC
The DNA here is from genome assembly GCF_902655055.1 of Lutra lutra. Classification (NCBI taxonomy): domain Eukaryota; kingdom Metazoa; phylum Chordata; class Mammalia; order Carnivora; family Mustelidae; genus Lutra; species Lutra lutra. The sequence goes on from NC_062284.1 coordinate 44,668,777, forward strand.
AAAAAAAAATAATAAATAAAATTTTTTTTTTAAATCCACTGATGTGTAAGGCCCACATCTATTAATTCACTGAGGGCTGGTAAGTGAAGATATTTTGATTTAAGAGTTAGCAAACCCTTGTTATGTGGGCTAAATCTGTCCAGACTTCTCCTGTTTTTATAAATAAAGTTTTATGGTCAGGAAATGACATAAAGGCACAGAAAACCAGGACCCAAACTTTCTGGATGCACGGGGCTTCTGGTCCCCTCTGGAGTTCTGGAATCTTCTTGAGACAAGCCAGGTTAGGTTACAAATTCTCAAAGGTCACAGAACCTACAGACTTGTATCCTTCTCCTATCTCAAGGACTCTCCCTACACTCTCTCAGCTTCTACCCACCCTTCCTAGAACCTCTCTCCCTTCCTCCTGAATAATCGTCCCAGGGAACTCAAACTTTTGGAAATCAAACCTAGAGCAGCAGACTGCCTTAAGTAACTTCTCACACCCCTGTAGCTCAAAGTTCCTCTGAGGCAGGAAACCCCAAAGCCTGTCTACCTTTTCAGAACAGGGAGGGAAAATCCCAAGAATAAATAAACAAATGGCTGTTATTCTAATTCTTCCACAACTGCAAAAGCAAAATACATCATCTCAGTAAATTTTCCCGCCACACTTTATTGGCTAGCCTATGCCAAAGAAAGGGTTATTCTGGAGGGCTTTGTCTTTATAAGGTCCCCCCTTTTTGCAAATGACGGAAAAATTATTCAAATTAGCTGAAGGAAAATGGGGACTCTATTAAAAGGACCCAAGCACAGGAGCAGTGTGACTTCATTCATGAGGAATGAGATCTAGGACTGGCACAGGGGCTCTGAATCCCCTCAGACTTCACAGTATCCCTATCCTGCCTCTTGGTTTGCATTGGCTTTCTTTGCAAACCATCTCTCCCTGTTTCTCTGCTATCCTGGGGGTCCCAATTCTCTTTCTTCTCAGTTCAAGAGACCAGAAGATATTCACTGGTATCTCTCAGAGGCCGAAGTTTCCAGGTGAACAAATCTAATTGTTCCACAGTTGGTGTTTGCAGACTTCCCTTCCACGCATCTCATCTTGGCCAAAACATATTCATATAGCCACACCTAGCTGTAAGGGAGGCGGGGTGGTCATAGGCTCTGTGGGATCTATTACTAAAAGCAAGAAGGGGAAATAACCACTGGAGATAACCACCTCTGCCGTGCTCCACATCGACTGCTTAGCTATTTAAGGCACCCCGAAGGCCAAAGACACCTGATAGCTCTAGCTCATGCAGGAAGCTATAACCTGTGAAGAAAGAGAAACCGACACTGCCAGGAAATAGACCCAGTACCTTGCTTTTGTTGAACAGATTCACAAACATGAGACTCTGAGATCAATTTTTTGCAGCTGTATTGAAATATAATTGACATATAATGTTGTGTAAGCATAAGGTGTACAATGGACTGATCTGATATTCTTTTTTTTTAAGACTTTATTTATTTATTTGACAGAGAGAGATCACAAGTAGACGGAGGGGCAGGCAGAGAGAGAGAGAGAGAGGGAAGCAGGCTTCCTGCTGAGCAGAGAGCCCGATGCGGGACTCGATCCCAGGACCCTGAGATCATGACCTGAGCCAAAGGCAACGGCTTAACCCACTGAGCCACCCACGCGCCCCTGATCTGATATTCTTAAATATTACAATATTATTCACTCATGAGAAGGAAGGAAATGCTGCCACTTGCAACGATATAGGTTGACCTTGAGGGCATTGTGCTAAATGAAATAAAATGGTTGTAGAAGGACAAATTTTGGGGGCACCTGGCTGGCTCAATCCATAGAGCATGTGACTCTTGATCTTGGGATGGTGAATTCAAGCCCCACGTTGTGGGTAGAGCTTACTTTAAAAAAAGAAAAAGAAAGGGAGGAAGGAAGAAAGACAAATATGGTATGATATCACTTATATGTGAAATCTAAAAAAGCCTCTTAGAAACAGAAAGTGAAAGTGGTTACCAGGGAATTTGGAGAGATGTTGGTCAAAGAGCACAAACTTCCATTTAGAACATGAGTAAATTCCAGAAATCTGATGGACAGCATGGTGACTATAATTAATTCTACTGTACTGTATTCTTTTTCTTTTTAAGATTCATTTATTTATTTTGAGAGAGAGAGAAAGAGAGAGAGCAAGTAGGGGGAGGAGCAGAGGGAAGGCAGGGAGAATATCAAGCAGACTTCCTGCTTAGCCAGAGCCAGATGTGGGGCTCAATCTCAGGACCCAAGAGATCATGACCTGAGCTGAAATCAAGAATCTGATGCTTGGGACACCTAGGTGGCTCAGTCGGTTAAGTGGCTACCTTCAGCTCAGGTCATGATCCCACTGTCCTGGGATCAAGTCCCACATTGGGCTCCTTGCTGGGTGGGGAGCCTGCTTCTCCCTCTGCCTCTGCCTGCCTGTGCTCGCTCTCTCTCTCACTCTCTCTCTGTCAAATAAATAAATAAAATCTTAAAAAAAAAAAAAGAGTCTGATGCTTAACTGACTGAGCCGAGCCACCCAGATGCCCTTAATAATACTTTACTATATTCTGGAAAGTTGCTACAAGAGTAGATCTTAAATGTTCCCACCACGAAAGAAATGGCAATTCTGTGATGCAATGGAGGTGTTCTCAGATTGGTCTTATCCATGTGGCCAGACTACTTCCCCAAAGGCTGTCCTAACTGCCCTCTCTATTAGCTGATGATGAGGGTGCCTCTTTCCCCAGGCTCACAAGCACCATATATCACCAGTGTTTTCAAGTTTTACCAACCTAACGGATGAAAGATGGCTCTAATGTGCATTTCCCTAATTACAAGTGAGTTTGCATTTTTTTCTTGGTTTTAAGCTTGGTAAGTGTACTTCCTGTTGTTGCTTTGGTCATGGCCTCGGGGCATAGCAGTCTGTGGTATCCTGTCAACTCACCTCCCTGCGCAAGGCCTGGGAGGGAGCCCAGCTCTACCTCTCAGTTAAAGCAGCTGCACCATTTCCTACGCATTTGTTCAGCCCTCCTGGAAATCAATTTGCCACCTTTAACCCAGCAAACCCTCCTTTAGGAATCTGTCTTATAGAAATAATCTAAACTTCAGAGTTAAACATTTGCACAAAAATGTTCATGATAGCATTATTCATAAGGAAGGAAATTTTTATAACAATCTAAGTAGCCAACACTATTTATTTATTTTTTATTTATATATATATTTTTAAAGATTTAATTATTTGACAGAGAGAGATGTCACAAGTAGGCAGAGAGGCAGGCAGAGAGAGAGGGGGAAGCAGGCTCCCCACTGAGCAGAGAGCCCTATGTGGGGCTCAATCCCAGGACCCTGAGATCAGGACCAGAGCTGAAGGCAGAGCCTTTAACCCACTGAGCCACCCAGTTACCTCTAGCCAACACTATTTAACAGAGGTTAGGCAAAATATGGTACATTGCAAACCAAAATCTATTAAAATGATCGTTGTGAAGACTTTGGAATGGGGGTGTCTGGCAGGCTCAGTTGGTGGAGCATAGAGCTCTTGATCTAAGCATTGTGAGTTTGAGCACCACGTTGGGTATAGAGATTACTTAAAAATAAAATCTTAAAAAAAAAGACTTTGGAATGAAATACAAATTATTCATGTTATAAAATATGGATAGAGGACTGCTCCTGTTTTTGATTCCCTGTCATATCCTGTCTGTTATCTGCCCTTCCCCCCGGTTGTATGGCAACCACCCTGTTCCTTCTAATCCCTGCCTGCAGGAGTGGGCATGTGGGGCAGGCCTAGACCATCACAACACCCCCTTCCCCTACCCACACTGGTTTGTCCAAGTGCATGAGATGGATGGCAGGCCAGTCAGAGTCTCAGCATGATATTTGGTATGTGGCTACTTTATTTTCCTCTGGAATGAAGAGTTGTCAGGACCACAGAAACCTCTTCATGCTATTAACCATTCTTCACCCCACAAAGAGAGAGCCCCTTGGATGCTGAAGCCACACAGAAGAAAGCAGAGCCAGTGCCTGGAGAGACCAGGAACTTCACATCACCTGAGCACATGAATCTCACCGCTTCAAAAGCCAGGGCACTTCCCAGTTATTGAACCAAAGAACCTCTTTTTTTAACTTGAGCTATTTTGAGTTGAGTTTTAGTTACTTGAAACTGAGTCTGGACTGACACAATGTGCATATGAAAAAAGATGAGAAGAAAAGGCATGGAAGAATTATTGTGTTAAGGTAAAGGAATTATGGGAGTTTTCCTCTATATTTTCAATTTTGTTTGTAATATTATATTATTTTTATAATTTCAAAAATGTTATAACTTCATAATTTCAAAAATTAAATTTAAAAAATTTTTAAATTTCAAAAAAATGATTTAAGGAAAAAAAACAGTTCTATCCTCTCAGGGCCCATTGCAGTTGAAAATGATTATATCTCAGTCCACAAGTTAGGTAGGTTAAAAGATCAAAGCAGACTTCTAGGAACTTATGAGTCAAGGTCACACAGCTGAGGGGCTGAGATGCAAATTCTGGTCTGCATTTTCCAAAGCCAGTGCTACTAATTGAGCCTCTTCCTCATTCAAGAGAATATCATTAGTGTAAAGAAAATATATAATGATTCCACTCTATTTGATGACACGCTTCTGTAATAACTGGCAGTTTAGGTAATTAATTTTTGTTATATACATTAGACAATTTAATTTTATTATATATATTCATTTCCTATCACCACAAATATAGTGGCCTAAACCAACACCCTTCTTATTTCATAATTCTGGGGGTCAAAAGTCCAAAATAGATCTCACTGGGCTAAAAACCAGGTGTTGGCAGGGCTATGTTCCTTCTGGAAGATCTGGGGGAGGCCTTCTGGGGAAGCTCTGGGTGGTCGTTCTGCCTACCATGACAAGTTATATAACTATAAAGTTTAAAACTTGGAGCATGTACCAAAAACGTCCCCCACAGTTCCTCCATCTTCCTAACATCATCACCAATAACATCTCTGTAACTCTTCCCAAACAAATTTTCCTATTTAGTCTTTCACACGGTTATGTTATGCTTTTACCATTCTGTGTCTGACTCCTTCACTTGATATAGACCAGAAGGCTTTTCCTGTGCTGCTGCAGGGTCTTTGCGATTCTCATTAGCAATGGCCGTCTAATATTCCACCAGATAAATATGCTGCGGTTCATTTAACCAGCCCTCTGCTGTTAGACCCTTAGGCTGATATTTAGGATGTTTCCATCTTTTGAGTCTTATACGCAAAGAGGCAATGAACAACCACACCCATACAGCCCTTCCTAAGCTTGTGGATTATTTGTTTAGAATAGTCTCAGAGATAGATTTATCAAGCCCAAAGGGAAAAAACCCTTTGACACCAACAGCCAAATGACCTTCTCAAAGGATATAGCGATTTCACTGACTCCTGTGAGAAGGAGATTGTTTGTCTCACTGTTGACGTTCCAGAGCCATGAGTTCAAAGCTGTTTCAAAAATGTCATTTGACTCATTCTCTATGTCCTGTTTGTACCCTAGGAAAATTTGCTCCCAGTCACCCTGTTTGAGTTAAACCTGGGGCATCATGATTGCTCAGGTGTGTTTTCCTCAGTCATGACTAAAATTAGCCTGATCACTAATTCAACCCTTTTGTCCAAAGACACAAGAATTGAGAAGCCAGTTTCCCAGCAACATTTTTTTAATGATTTCATAGGAGAGACGTGTGTGTGTGTGCGTGTGTATTTTTCATGGTTTCCTGGGACAGACAGCCCCAATCCCCACTACAACCGCTGTGGAGCATATCTGGAACCTGTCAACATCTCTTCCTTGTCTCTTAGAGCTGTGCCTAGCTGAACCTACCAGCAAGATCCTCAGGCTGCCTGACCTCCTGGTCCTTGTCAAGCATGTGGTCTCAGGCTGCTGTGACAACATGGAGAAGTAAAGCCAAGTTGCTACCTAGATTTGGGACTCCCTCCAGTCCAGAGTTGAAGCTTTTTCTGAAAATGACAGTAACACGACAGCAATACTAACAACAATCATCACTATCTCCCCAGTAATTGCTGAAGTCCGGGCTGTGTGCTGAGTACCATATACAGATCACCACCTTTCTAAGAGTTCTAGAAGGTATCTCCAATTTAGTGGTTTTTAAAGACAAGGAAATCGAGGCTTAGAGAAGTTATGGAACGCAGACCACACAAGGCCACACAGCTAAAAAGTGACAAAGCCAGAGTGTGAGGCTAGGTTTTCTCTTGCTCTGAGGAAGATTCTTAACCACCACTTTGGGTGGTAGGGTATGCTAAAAATAGCAACCACATACCTCCTTAGTGTGTTGCTCATCAAACCCCGTGTCTTAGGGGAAAGCCACCTGGTGCCTTTCTGTACATTCAAAGAAAAGAAGCATGGAGGGAAAGAATTACAGAGATGAGGAGGAGGGGTTTGTACATTGCCTGCACATTCTTTTGCTATCTGACCTGTTTTCTCAACTGGGAAATACCATGAAGAAATGAATGCGTACTTGGGTTCAGGATCCTGATTTGTCTTCCAGAGGAGAGGACCAGGCCTTGAACTCTGGGCTCTTTGACACTGCTGCATGCCTCTGGTGTTCCCCTAGCTCCAGGCCTGGACCAAGGAGGCTGGACCAGACAGAAACACAAATGGAAGGCCTTGGCCGGTGATTCTGAGTCAGGGTCTCCGAGCCAGAAGGCTGCACCCCCAGAAACAGACATCTAGCCTCAAGTGCCCTCAGGCCAAAGTCAATTTCAAATAGCAGTTTGAAGTAGCGACTTCCACCCTCTGACCCTTCTGAATCCTAGCCTCCCTCCTCCCCGCTGCTGTCTCTCTTCATCCGTCTTGTGCCACCTGCTCTACTCTTCAGCCACAGATCTGTCTCTTGCTGTTGCTGCCGGTGGTAGGAGTAGTGGGGGCAGAAATAGTCACAGGAACGGTGGTAGTAACTGCGGTGGTGGGAGGTGGTGACGGTGGTGGGAATGAGAATTAGTTCTGCTATTAGGTATCCAGGCCTTCTGGTGTCCTAGGCACTGTGCTGAGCACTTTACCTGCATGCTTGTATTTCACCTTCACAACCGTCCTGGGCAAAGGTGGATATTAATACTCCCATTTCATGGACAAGGAGCTGGGGTTCTGAGACACTGTGGAATGTAGCAGAGCTGGGATTTGAACCCGGCCTATCCGCCTTGAAGGCCGGTGCTCTTAGTGGCCCTGTTACTCCCTTTGGATGAGAGATTGGTTTCCTCCTGACTACCAGGCTGTGTGCTAGCTATCTTGGGCCTTGGTCACAAGCTCTCTAGGTTAGTTTCCTATTTTGATAAGTTACCACAAATTCAGTGACCTAAAATGAGAATTTTTTTTAAAAGATTTTATTTATTTATTTGACAGACAGAGATCACAAGTAGGCAGAGAGGCAGGCAGAGAGAGAGGGGGAGCAGGCTCCCTGCTGAACAGAAAGCCCAATGCGGGGCTCGATCCCAGGACCCTGGGATCATGACCAGAGCTGAAGGCAGAGGCTTTAACCCACTGAGCCACCCAGGCACTTCTAAAATGAGAATTTATTATCTATCTGACTGTGTTGGGGGTCAGAAGTGGATCTTATGGAGCTGAAATCTGGGGTGTCAGCTGTGCATTCTTCCTGGAGGCTCTTGGAAAACCCATTTCCTTGCTTTTCCAGCCTGCATTCTTTGGCTCATGGCCCCTTCTTCCATCTTCAAAGCATATCACTCTAAGCTCCGCCCTTGTACTCACATCTTTTTTTCTGACCCTTAATTACTTTGGGTCCCACCTAAATGATCAGGCATATTTTCCCATTTTAAGATCCTTAATCAAGTCTGCAAGGTCCCTTTTGTCACCTGAGGTAACCTCTTCATAAGCTCAGGGATTAGGATGTGAACATCTTTAAGGCACCATTAGTCTCTCTACCACACCCACCAATGGCCAGTTTCTGCAACCCAAAGTCAGGCAGGAAGAGAAAGGCCCACTGAGTGAGCTGCACGCACCTCCCCTCAGAAGCTCCCTCACCAGGGTTCATGGAATTTGAACTTGGCCTCAGTCTGAAGAAGGATGTGTCAGGAACAGGGTCAGAATGAAAGGAGAGAGCTGGGCACCCACAGGATTCAGAGTTGGGCAGAGTTACAGGCAACGGAGAATGCATTCCATCCAGTTTACCACAGCAGGCTTCCCCTACAGGTTTTAGACAGATCCTTGCTAGAATACCTCCTGGAACAGGAACCTCACTCCTTCACAAGACAGCCAGTCCATGGCTGGCTGCTCCACCTGTTAAAACTTCTTCCTTAACTAGAGCTTTCCTCCTCAGAAATGGGCCCACCAGTCCTGGCTCTACTGAGGCCGAGCAAACTCTCCCCTTCTGGAGGTGAAGCCTTCTAGATCAGTGAAGAATCTGAAGGGTGTTTCTGCTAAACTGAAGGCCCCAGTTGCATCTGGGTTGTGTTCTGCTATCCTCTGCTGCCGCAGTGACCGTGGGTGCCCTGGGGGCCATCAGCGTCCAGTGAACCTATGGATAGTACCTGTCTGGTACCTGCCAGATAGTAAAGGGCTCTCAATGGCAGTGCTCTAGACTGGTGTCCAGCGAGGTTCAGTCTTGACAGAGAAGGGCAGAGGCAGGTTTGGAAGGCCAGCCAGGAGCCCCAGATTCCTCTCTCTAAAGCAGCGGCCAGGAATGAGAGACCAGATAAAAATTTTATGTGGTGGCGCTCCGCAGCGCCTCCTATCGCTTGAGTCCAAACTGAATGTCTACTTCAGGCCACTTCAGGCCTGATGTTTCCTTCCTGCTCACATTTAAGGCCTCCGCTGTTGCCTCTGCCTTTCCCCCACGTCTGTCTGTCTCTCTCTCTCTCTCTCTCTCTCTCTCCTCTTCCCTCTGGGCCCATCCTGGGCTTCTGCCATTTGCCCTCCACTCCCTTCCTCCTTTTTCCCCTGTTCTGGTCTGTGTTGCAGGAGGCGCCCCCTGCAGGCTGCAGTTTGCAGGCTCCCAGATCAGCTTTGGCCAAGGGGAGGCCCTGGAGGGAGGCATTGGGGAAAGGCCAGGCTATTTCTCCCCAACAAAAGCCTCTGACTGCGTCTCTGCTTTCGTTCTGTGGTTCCAGTCCTGTTGGTGTCCCCTGCTCCTGGGCCCTAGCCACTTCCTGCCAGGGACCTTCCAACCTAGGGGTCGAAGTGGCTTCTCGAGGTTGCTAACTTCTGAGTTGCACTATGTTTCCCAGAGGTTCCTGGTTCATCCATCACTTTTGCAGCCCGTCATCTTTATGAACATCTCTGTTTTATTTTTTTATCTTACTTTGCTTTTTAAAAAAGATCTTATTTATTTATTAGACACAGAGAGAGAGATCACAAGTAGGCAGAGAGGCAGGCAGAGAGAGAGAGAGGGTGCGAAGCAGGCTCCCTGCCGAGCGGAGAGCCGGATGCGGGGCTCCATCCCAGGACCCTGAGATCATGACCTGAGCCGAAGGCAGAGGCTTAACCCACTGAGCCACCTAGGAACCCCTAAACATCTCTGTTTTAAAATAAATACTCAAAGTGGTTTTTGTTTCGAGACAAGATGTTACTAATATCTGTTTTGTTACCCTGTTAGCTGTTATGTTTCATACAGCCAAACCGTTCTACAAGTCCTAAACCCCCGCCCTTTAGTCTAAGTATTGATTTTCATGTCACAGCCTTGGTAACTGCTTTAGAAAATTCCTTTTTGTTTCCTAAAATCTCTGAAAAGGACGATATAACTCTGTGAGACCCAAAAGGGCAGCGGTGGGATCTAGTTTCATTCATTCCAACAAACACTTACTTGGTTCCCAGCATTCATTCATTCATTCATTCATTCATTCGACAAATATTTATTGAGCACCCATTATTTTCCAGACACTGTTGAAGGACCTGGGGATACAGCAGTGAACAAGATAAAATCTTTGCCTTCATAGAATCTATATTTTAGTGAAGGGAGACAATGAACAAATAAGCAAATAAACCTGTAGAGTATCAGGTGGTATTAAGAGCTCCAGAGAAAATACTTAGCTAAGCAAAAGGGTGGGGAGTGCCGAGGAGGACTGGAGTGGAGTGAACAGGAGAAAGAGTAACAGAGATGAGGGAGGAGAGAGAGGAATGGGGAGGAAGTATCCTGTAAAGCAGTGGAGGTCCAAGTGAGAATGTGGGCTTCTACCCTGAGGTGGGGCCACTGGCGGGTTGTGAACAACTGAGTGCCATGCTCTGGCTTATGTTTTTTAAGGACTGCAGCATTGCAAATAGACAAGAGGAGGTAAGGATGAAGTTAAGGAGACCTATATAGAAACCCGGGAGGCTAGAAGAGCAGTGACCTGGGGAAAACTGATAATGGCTTGAACCAAGGTGGATATGGGGGAGATGGCCACATGAGGTTGGAATCTGAATATATTTTACAAGTAGCATCGACAGGATTTGCTGATACAGAATACAAAAGAAGGGATCATAGACAACTCTGCTTTTAGACTCGGGAAACTGAGAGAATGCACTTACCATTTATTAAGATGGGGAAGACTATGGGAGGAAGGAGTATGGAAGGGAAGGTCAGAAGTAAGTCTGTCTGTCCAGGGGCACCTGGGTGGTCAGCCAGTTAAGTTTCTGCCTTCGGCTCAGGTCATGATCTTGATGTCCTGGGATTGAGTCCCGCATCAGGTTCCCTGCTCCGTCAGGAGTCTGTTTCTCCTTCTCCTTCTGTTCCCTCCCCCTGCTCATCCTCTCTCTCTCTCTCTCATAAATAAATAAAAGTCTTTAAAAAAAAAAAAAAAAGGCAGGGGCGCCTGGGTGGCTCAGTGGGTTAAGCCGCTGCCTTCGGCTCAGGTCATGATCTCAGGGTCCTGGGATCGAGCCCCGCATCGGGCTCTCTGCTCAGCAGGGAGCCTGCTTCCTCCTCTCTCTCTGCCTGCCTCTCTGACTGCTTGTGATCTCTCTGTCAAATAAATAAATAAAATCTTTAAAAAAAAATAAAAAAAAAAAGGCAGTAAATCTGTTTTTGGACATGTTGAGTTTGAGATGTCTGTCAGCTCACCAGGTGAGGTGTCAAGCAGGCCATTGGGTATGAGTGAGTCTGTCTTGCTGGGAGAGGTCTAGGTTGGAGAAGGAAAACAGAGTCATCAGAGAACAGCTGGTGCTTAATGGCATCAGACATTAATGCCTGATGATCACCTGGGGATCACCTGGTGCTTCGGTGCCAACAAGACGAGAGAGGTCTGAGGACTGATGGCTGATTTAGACGTGAGGAAAATGTAGAAGCAGCAGAAGACAGGGCTGGGAAGGTGGTGTGTGTGTGTATGTGAGTGAGAGAGAGAAACTGAACGACCCTGTGGGTGACTGCTGTCTGTGTTCTGCCTGTCTCTAGGTTGGGTACCTCTGGGTTTGTGTGGCAAAGGGAAGCCACATGGACTCTGAACCCATAGGCCAAGCTCCAGGCCAGCAGCAGGAGTTCAGTGAGCTTCCCAAGATGTGTTCATAAACTCAGTTCGTTAATCCCTCCAAGAAGACCCCATAACTTGAATTCAGTGTAGTCCCCAAGAACACCCTGCTGTCCTGAGCCCAGTCACCTCCCCTGGACATCCTGACAGTCAGAGGCAGCACGTCTCCCAAGAAGCCCCCTGCTGGAGGCCAAGAGTGTCCAGAGAGCCTCAGCAGCCTGAACGGATTGCATTTCCCAAAAAGGCCCCATAGCCTCAGTGCAATCCTTTCACTAGGATGTCCTCAGAGCCTAGGTTCTAAGAATTTCTCAAGGGTTCCTGCAGCCCGAGTCCAAAACATTTCAGAAAATGTTTTTTACAGTCAGAATCTCTCTATGCCCTATGCCTAGGAACCCCGCACTCCATGGCCTGATTTCCAGAGTTCATGGTACCCTTGATCTCCATTACTCAGGGTCTAAGTTACCAAAACCCAAGTTGTTAGGGCAGCTGAAGCAAGGAGTCTTTTTCCTCAGTTAAGGAAGGAAGCTGGGTCTCTCACCCTGCTGGTTACCTTGACAAAGGCCTCTGTCCTTTGCTGGCAGTCTCGGGTCCCCACTAGGAGATCCTCTGGGGTACCCATTGGCAGATCAGGATACAGGCTCAGGATGGCCAGAAAGAAGGATCTCAGGCAAGGAGAAGGATGAGTCACCACCCTAGCCACTCTGTCTCTGTCCCTCTTCTTTTCCCAGTTCTGCAGAATTGCTGGGCACAACTTCCAAGTCATGCTTCCTGAATGGATTCCAGAGTGGGTGGGAGAAACAGGGGAGAGGATGTGGAACAGGAGTCCCAGATCACCCTAACAGAGACCAGCGTGTTTTCAGGGAGCTGCCAGAAGCCTCTGATGTCAGAGAGCTCTGCAACACCACCCCCCAGGAAGAAAGTTTTGAACTGAGTGGGCCAAGGGCTCTGCTCTCAGTCTGCTACAGAGAGCAGAGAAATGCTCATTCAAAACCATTCCTGACCCCCTTCATGCCTGGATATTTAACCTGAACACAGCAGGGACTCGGATGGATTTTTAGCAGGTAAGGACAAGATCACAATTGATTTTTTGTTTTGTTTTGTTTTGTTTACATACGGGTTTTTGCAAGAATCCACTGGCTAGTGACCTGGGGAATGGTCTTGAAATGGGGAATCAGAAGTAGAGAGCACAAGTAACAACGAAGAGGTTGTGCTTGCCCAGGCCAGAGATGAGGAAAGATTAGACGAGGGTAGCAGGAGACCTGCTGGAGGAATAGGATGTGGGAGGATGTGTTAGGAGGCAAGATAGTCAGAGGAATAGGATGTGGGAGGATGTGTTAGGAGGCAAGATAGCCAGGTCTTGGTGGTGGTTTGCCTGTCTAGGGAAAGGGCAAGCATTTAGTTAGCAAATACTTATTAGGTATCTCCTATAGCCAAAACCAGTTCCAGGTGTTTAAATATAGGGTTTTAAAAAAAAAAAAAAAGGAAGGGAACAAGGTCTCTGTCCTGGTAGAGTTCACATTTGAGGGAATGACTCCAGGTTTCTTCCTCTGGTGCCTCGGTGGTTGACGGGGCTTGTTACTGAGTTGGGGACAAGGGCAGAGGAACTGACTCAGACCTGGAGAGGATGCTGAGTTCCATGTTAGACATGGTTCATGGGAGGCCCCTGTGGAATGACCAAAGAGGATGGCCATGTCGAGTGGAGGCCAGAGCTCAGATGGGAGGTCTGGCCTGGCAGGAGGTGTAGGTTGGGCACTGGTTGCACACGAGGCTGTCTAGGGCAACAAGAACAGTGAGCAGAGCTCTTGCGACCAAACTCTGAGGAACCCCAGCCACTAAGGGCAGGGCAAAGGGAAGGAGGTAGAGGAATGGTCAGAACTGGGAGGATCATAAGAACAGGATGCCACGGGGCGCCTGTGTGGCTCGGTTGGTTGACCAACTGCCTTTGGCTCAGGTCATGATCCCGGACTTCCAGGATCGAGTCCTGCATCGGGCTCCCAGCTCCCTGGGGAGTCCGCTTCTCCCTCTGACCTCCTCCTCTCTCATGCTCTCTCTCACTCATTCTCTCTCAAATAAATAAATAAAATCTTAAAAAAAAAAAAAAAAAGAATAGGATGCCATGGGAGCTGTGGGAAAAGCCAGCACAGCCACCAAGAGGGACAGCCATTGCATGTGGTCACTGGGGGTCACATCAGAGGAGCCATGGGACTGCATCTCGGTATGCTGGGGAATAATAAGAAATGAGCAAGCAGAGACAGTGGTGGGTCCTTCTTTCACACAAAGTTTGGCCAGGAAGGTGGCTTCTTCATGTCCTCAAAGGAGAACCATGACAGGCACAAAGGAGAGCACAAGTAACTCGTTCAAGGTCAAGTGGGTCAGGTGAGGAGCCTCAAGGGGCCAGAACGTACTCTGTTGTTTCCCCGGCTGGCTCCTGTAGGCGCTATTGAGCCCACCTTCCAGCCACTCTGCCATGCTTACCTCCAAGGAACTTCTCTGCCTCAGTAGAAGGCCACATGACAGAGACACTGGGAAGAGCTCAGCTTTCATGGTTGGCCGAATTAGAGTTAGGTTTGCAACTCTACCTGGCCACTTCCTCACCGAGTAACTATGGGTAAATTTGTTAGCCTTACTCAGACTCAATTTCCCATCGATAGGTGTCTTTGCAGATATTCAATGACACAACATCATGAACATGATGAACAACATCATGAATGTAATGAATGCCTCTGAACTGCATGCTTAAAAATGCTTAAAATGATAAAATTTATGATATATATGATATATATAACTATAATTTAAAAAGATTAATAATATACCAAAAAACATTAAAGGGTACACTTTAAATGGGTATATGGCACAGTATGTGAAATCCATCTCCATAAAGATGTTAAAAAAGCATTAATGGGCAGATTGAGTTAGTACCTGTGAAGTGTTATTTAGAAATTGCGCCAACTTACCACCAAAGTTAAAGTTTATTTATATATACTACCCTTTATACAGAGAGTTTAACACTGGATTTTTTTATTCTAGGTGTTATAATCAAAGGGGCTAAAACCTCCAAGAAGGAAGAATTTCAAAGAACATCTTGACAGGTCCCTCGGATCCTGAGTTTGGTCCTGGTTTTGGAGGTTGTTGACCACCACCAGCAAAGCTCACATGAGAAAACCAAGCTCTGGACAATCCAGGCCTAGGTTCCAGAGTCTTGAGAGACTGATTAAAAAACAGGAAAGCCAGGGGCGCCTGGGTGGCTCAGTGGGTTAAGGCCTCTGCCTTCGGCTCAGGTCATGGTCCCGGAGTCCTGATCGAGTCCCGAATCAGGTTCTCTGCTCAGCAGGGAGCGTGCTTCCCTCTCTCTCTCTGCCTGCCTCTCTGCCTACTTGTGATCTGTCCCTCTGTCAAATAAATAAATAAAATCTTTAAAAAAACAAAACAAAACAAAACAGGAAAGCCAGTTGATTCACTTACCAGTGGGCATGCATAGAGGGTCCTGGGGCAGGGCCAGCCGCTCGCTGGGTGCCCAGCAAGCAGAGAGGAAGAACACAGGGTGCTCCGTGTTTGTCCGCTACCTCCTTCTGACAATCACATCCAGGTTTCATTGGCCTGGTTCATTCTATCATAGTAAAAGAGAAGCATAAGCGAAGTAATTTCATTAAAAACTTCTGACATTTTTTCTTTTCTCTAATTTGGCCTCCTATAAGGGCCAAGGTTACATTTGTTTTTGTGAAACACCTGTATCTACACAGTTTATTATCTCATTAGTTTTTCAAGATTTTATTTTATTTTATTTTATTTTATTTTTAAAGATTTTATTTATTTATTTATTTATTTGGCAGAGAGAGAGGGAGAAAGAGAGAGAGACAGTGAGAGAGGGAACACAAGCAGGGGGAGTGGGAGAGAGAGAAGCAGGCTTCCTGCTGAGCAGGGAGCCCGATGTGGGGCTTGATCCCAGGACCCTGGAATCATGACCTGAGCTGAAGGCAGATGCTTAACCGACTGAGCCACCCAAGTGCCCCTAAGATTTTATTTTATTTTTTAAGTAATCTCTTCACCCAACATGAGGCTTGAACTCATAACCCCAAGATCCAGAGTTGCACACTCCACCAACTGAGCCAGCCAGGTACCCCTATATCTTCACAGTTTAAAAAGTCCAGTTGGGGACACCCGTGTAGCTCAGTTGGTTAAGTGTCTGCTTTTGGGTCAGGTCATGATCCCAGGGTCCTGGGGTCGGGCTCCCTGGTCACCACAGAGTCTACTTCTCCCTCTACCTCTCCGCACGTACTTTCTCACTTGTTCTCTCCCTCTCTCTCTCTCTCTCATTCTCTCATATAACTAAATAAATTTTTAAAAAATAATGAAGAGTCCAATTGTTCTTCAAAGTGTGTCAGAAAAAACATCAGTCCCCCCACTCCTGCTTTCTTACTTTCCAGCGGAAGCCCCATTTTCAACTCTCTTCATGGGTGCTATTTCTTTTTCATATCGACAGCTTCCTGATATTGTACAGATGAGAAAACAGCTGTAGAAAGTTCAAGGAAGGGACCCCAGTTTTGATGGTTGCTCTAACAGAAATGCAAATACTACATCCTAATCTCTTTACCACAGCTCATTGGTTCATATTGCTCTACAGATTGTAAAACATTTTCTCCCATATTATACCATTTCTTTAAAAAAGAAAGCTATCATCCTCTAAATTATGGTAAAATACACAAAATATAGAAGTATCATTTTAAGTGTTTTTGAATGTATGGTTCAGAGGCATTAAGTTCATGCATATTGTTGGGCAACCATCATGGTCATCCATCTTCAAAACCTTTTTATCATCCCATACTGAAACTCCACACCCATCAAGCAATAACTCCCATTCCTCTCCCTCACCCCATTCCTGGTAAACATTATTCTAATTTTTTTCTCTATCAATTTGATGGTTGCAAGCACGTCATATAAGTGGAATCATACAATACTTGTCCCTTTGTGTATGGTTTATTTTAAAAAGTATAATGGTTTCAAGGTTTATCAATGTTATAGCATATATTATAACTTCACTTCTTGTTTAGGCTAAATAGTAGTCTGTTGTCCATAGATACAACATTTTTTAAAAATTAATTTATCTGTTGATGGACATTTGGGCTACTTCTACCTTTGGGCTATTGTGAATAATAATGCTGTGAATATAGGTGTACCAATATCTCTTTGAGTCCCTGCTTTCAGTTCTTTGGGGTGTATACCCAGAAGTACAATTGCTGGATAGTTTGGTAACTCTATGTTTAATTTTTTGAGGAAGACACCTCTTTGTTCCAACAATAATTCTGTGATAGAGATAAAGCAGGTCCTAAGACAACTATTCCCATCAACAAGGCAGGACACTTGGTGACTTGCCCACCCGTGTCAAAGCTTGTTCGAGGGTGGAGCTGGGATTTGGTCCTCTTGCTGTAAGTCTAGGTTTCTCTCCACCATGTTGTGTCCCATATTGTATTGGCTTTCTTCAGACGAAAGCACCCAACCAGTGGTCTCAAATAAATATTTCTTTTCCTCCAGAGAATGAAAAAGATTTTTCATTCATATAGGCTACCACCCTTTGTTTGCAATCATCATTAGCATTTGCCATTGGCACATGAACTCTCCATTACAGTTCCCAAATTAGAGCTCATGTCACTTCCAAGTAGACCAACCCTGTGAAGGGATGTAGGGGGTCTCATCAGCACTTTGGGAAAAAGAGTGTATATTTGCAAAGATTCAAGCCTATGCTGTGTTAGCCTTTATGTCCAGGGGCTCTCTTTTGGCTCCAATTTTGGGTCCCCTCTACTCTGGAACAACTACTTCAATAGAACCCATGGAATTGAAATAACAATTTTCAAGCAGTTGCCACACCCCAAGAACAGCACCAAGGGCTTTGCACGTGTCATTGAATCTACTAGGAACATCCCAAGAGATGGGAAAGATCTCCCTTTTCTAGATAAAGAAGCAAGGCAAGAAGAGATCAAGCTACTGGCCTGAGAGAATGCCCAGGATCTGATGGTGCCAATGCCGTGTCACTATTTCCCTACCTCACAACACCTCCTTCCCAAGGACGTGGTTTCATACCCTATCTGGCCACTATGTGAAACATCCTAATCTAACATCATGAGATTAGTGGGAACAGAAGGCTTTTGGAATGAATGACTTTTTCCCTCTTTTCCTGCTTCAAGTTCAGACTTCATTTTTAATTGGTAGAATTTCCTCCTTCTGATTTCCTTAGACCCTCTTCTACAGGACCAGACACTTGAGTCCTAGTTATTTGTGCCTCTTTTTAATTTACATTCCTTATGCAGGGTAATAATAAGGTACTATGGAGCCCCCATGGGTCCTGGTATGTAATAGGTGACCTTTAGGTCTCTGGGCTAAGACCTGTGTTCCTGTTTAGCTGATTCTCACTGATCTATGTTGAAAGAATTAATAAGTACATGAAAATAAAATTGACACTCAACAATATCTTTTTGTCTTCTGTCTACCCAATTATAACTCTCCTCAGTGTTCTCTGCTTCAAAACAGTAGGGGCAGGGCATGGAGACAATGGGGGTGAGGAGCTGAGAAGGTGAAAGGAGGCCAATAGGATACAATTAAAAGTTCAAGTCCTAAGTTGAAATCCTGATTCAGTCATTTGCCACGTGGCCTTGGGCAAGTCACTCAAACTCTCTGAGTTATATTCCCCTCACTTGTGAAAAGAGAATAACAACCCCTGGCTCCTGGGGTGGTCTTGATGATTAAATTACATTATGGGTGTGAGGGTGTGAAAGTGAGAGAAGTTGCCAGTACGCAGGAGACAACAGAGGAACACTTGATGGGTAAACAAGTGAATGAAAGACCCAGAAAAAAGTATACAATAGAGAGTCTATTTAAAGAAGTGCAGTTTTTAAAAATTTTCGTGCTATGTATATTATCTTTTAGGGCTATAAATGGCATTAAGCAATAAACGAGGTATGTCAATGAACAGTTATGACTCACAGTAGAAATGCCAAGCCTTTAAAACCTAACAGCCAATTACTGGATCTAGCATCAAAGACACACCAAAGGACTTTAAAAAAATCCTCATAGTCTTGGATATGACAGAGTGGCTGTGTGTGGGATAATGCCCTTGATGCCTAATAAGATTCTGAATAATCACAGTGGAAAATTTTTTTTTTCCATAGCATCAAGTGAGAACCCTATGTCTTATATCTGGATTAGGGCCAATCAAGACATCAGGGTCTAAATGATTTTGGTGATCTCAGCCCTAAAGATTGTAGCCAAATCCCAAAGGCTACATACAGTCTCTTAGTTTCTCCACTAAGGGGCTAGAGTTGGTCTAGACCCCTCCAACCTGTTTTCTGAGGCCTTGGAGCTCCTCGCTGCGGCTGTTCCCTACCCTTTTCCTCTGGGAGGAAACTCCCCAGTCTCCCAAACCCCAGCTGGATACTCAGGCCTGACCAGCTGGGTTCTCCATCCTCCCAGCCTGAGGTGCTGTCCAGATGCTGAGAGTTGCGAGCCTCTGCTGCCTCCCAGAATACCACAGGAGCTGTCCAGCGTGGGATCTGGGAAGGGTCTCGGAGCTTAGGCAACACCTGCACGGCCCAGGACCCAGAGCCTCTGAGCCAAGGAGAGCCCATGGAGGCCACATCCATATGCAGAGAAGGAAACTGGGGCCCAGAGAGGACAAGGGCTGGCTCAGGGACACTTAGCCCGGCAGCAGACAAAAGCAGGTTTTCTACCTCGGAGTCCAGCACTCCTTCCGCGTTGCTGCACTGTGGGCTCTCATCCCCCACTATACAGTATGACACAGTATGACACGCTCATAGACCAGTGTCCTTTGGACACATGCCTATCATTGACAGTGGTGCTCACTTATACAGCCCTTTACAAGGGCTATTTTTTACTATTATCTCATTTAATTCATACCACTACAATGTGACATCATCAACCCCATTTTCCAGGTACAGAAACCAAGGCACAGAGACATATATAGGGGACTGGATACACCAAGAGGGGTGGGTCAGGGAAGGCTGCCCAGAAGAAGAGACATCTGAGCCAGACTGGTGAAGAAGATGTTGACTAGGAGGGTGAGGGAAGGGGAAGGGCTCGGTAGGTAGAGGGACCAGCAGGCACAAAGGCCTGGATTCATTGGGTGGGAAGAGAGAAGTGGAGAGGAAACACAGGCAAAGACAGAGAACAGCATGGCAGGATCATGAGGGTGAGGTCAAAGTTGTGGGCAAGTAGAGGCTGAGGACTGCCTTACACAGCCATCCCCAAAGGCTCCCTCTGTGGGAAGATATCCAGTAGTCTGGGGGCAGCAGATGGTCTGTACCCCAGCCCAGAGTGTCTTGTAGCAGAGCTTGCCTGAGCGTCTTCCCCGAGGGTGCTCCAGAGAGAGCATGGTTCACTACCCTGTGAGTCCCCCTCAGTAAGAATGACATTGATCCTGCTGGGGTCTCCCTCTTCCCCACCCCGGAGCCAAGTCACTGGCTGCAGTCCCATCATGATAGAGGCTCAAGGACCTGGCCTTCTGTGGACTGCACAGGGAAGGGATGGAGAGGGAAGAAGGATGGTTGATGAGGGCCTGAGCAGGAGTACATGTTGTTGTGTTGAACTTGCCACTAGATGGGGTATAACAAGGAAATGAAGGGCATCTGCATTCCCCTGAACATGCACTGGGCACTTGACTCCACTCCCAACACTACAAATATGCTGTTTTACTTAATCCTCTAACCTGCATTTTGCAGTTAAGGAAACAGACTCAGAGATGTGAGCCGATTCTCATGACTGATTTCTGGAAAGTAGACTATCTTATTAGCCATCAGAGTAATAAAATAATAATACGCCATTCTTCCTGCCTCCAGGAATATAGGAAGGGATCACTGAGCCCATCCCTCAAATCTAATAAGTTCTAAACAGCCTGGTTGCTATCTCAAAGCTCCAGGCAGAGGAAATGAAAATGATTGTTTTTATTTTTTTAAAAGATTTTATTTAATTATTTGAGAGAGAGAGAGAATGAGAGAGAGAACATGAACAGGGGGAGGAGCAGAGGGAGAAGGAGAAGCAGAGCTGAGCAGAGAGCCTGCCATCAGGCTCAACCCAGGGACACCGGGATCACAACATGATCTAAAGGCAGACTCTTAACCAACTGAGCCACCCAGACGCCCCCACGTGATTGTTTTTAAAGACATCTGTGGCAGGAGGTAGGAGGATACCTAGACCAGAAATACACTGTACTTGGATATGCTCAAGCTAACATTTATGGGTTCTATGCCCTTACCTACTGAAAGTATCATAAACACCTTTTCCCAGGGCTGCCCATTCTGACGTTAGCCTGATGACATCAGCCCTTGATCACCCAGGCAAATTATTATAGAATGCTAAGGAATCCGCTGGGGCCACAGACAAAAAGGGGTCGTGGAGGAGCTGGCTATCACAAGAATGCTGGAAAACCAGAACGGAGAGAACACCAGGCCCAAATAATGAATGCCCAGAATTATAACCTAGGGTTTGGAAACATATACACCCCAGGCCAGCCATGTTCCCTCTGTCCCTACTCATCTCTTCTGTCTAAGCCTTATCTATCCTTGAAAGCCCAGCTCCGGCTTCACCTCCTCCAGGAAGCCATGTGTGGCTACCCCTTTCCACACTGATCTCTAGGCCCATCCCTAGATTCTCAAAGGGCTTACAGGCTGTTGTGCACAGCATAGCATTTCTGGTTACTAAGCTCTGCCTTTTGCAGCTGCGGTCATGTAACATTTGGCTCCACCACTGAACTGCAAGTTCTTAGAATTAGCTAGAAAGTTTATGTTCTCCTCAATTCCAGGCACACTGTAAATAGAGAGCTTCCTTGGCTTAATGATAGTGTTACATCCCAATTAATCCACTTCTGTAATTTGAAAATATTGTAAGTCAGAAATGCATTTAACACACCTAACTTAACGAACATGAGCACTTAGCCTAGCTTAGCCCAGTAGCCCACAGTCGGGCGAAATCATCTAACACACAGCCTATTTTAAACTAAAGTGTTGAATAGGTCCAGTAACTTGTTACGTAGTGAGCTGAGACTGAAAAGCAGAATGGTTGAAATGTATCAGTTGTTTGCCCTCAAGGTCACATGGCTGCTTGGGCGCTGTAGTGTGCTGCCACTTCCCAGCACTGTGACAGAGAACTAGCCCAGGAAAAGATCAAAATTTAAAATCTGAAGTATAGTTTCTATCGGATATGTGTTACACTTTGTACCATCATAAAGTTGAAAACTCATAAGTTGGGGGCCATCTGTAAATAGTTATTGGCTTACATACACAGTAAGCAGTCCATAAATAACTATAGATTTGGTGTCAAATAGATGCTTAATCAACACCTATTGGTTTGGTTTATAAAATGTGCTCGATAAATGCCTATTAGTTTGGTACATAGTAGGAGTTCAATAAATGGCTGGCTTGACCTAATAGACTTTTTTGGGGTCTCTCCTTTTCTCAAAAATTTTACTTATTTATTTGAGAGAGAGTGAGGGAGTAGAATGGGGGTGGGGTGCGGCAAAGGGAGAAGGAGAAGAAGACTCCCTGCTGAACAGGGAGCCTGATGGGGGAGCTCGATCCCAGGCCCCTGGGATCATGACCTGAGCGGAAGGCAGACGCTTAACCGACTGAGCCACCCAGGGGCTCCTCTTTTTTTTTTTTTTTTTTTTTTAAAGTAAGCTCTATGCCCAATGTGAGGCTTGAACCCACTGATCCTGAGATCAAGGGTTACAAGACTCCCCAGGGTCTCTTCTATGATGAGAACTAGTTAGGCTGATTGGGGCACCAGCCAGCCAATGGAAAGCTGAGCTGGGATAGGAAAGCTCCCCAAAACAGGCCAAAGTAGGGAGTGAGCTGGTGGGAAAAATCCAAGCCAAGTTCTTGAGTGGGACTCACAGTCAAGTCTGGAGGGCCCAGATACAAATATCAGATTCTAAGAGGCAGCTCCAATGACTTTCAACAGCACTTACTCAGGGTTCTTCCCTAATTTCATCTCCCAAAGTAGCGCTGCCCTGCCCTATTGATTTCAGGAGCACTACCCTATTTTATTTCATTCTTAGCATTCACACTACTTGGCATTATCAACATCACTACCATTTCCCACCACACCCAGCACCCACTCCATCTCCCCACTAGAATGTATACCCTAGGGAGATTTTCTTATTCATTGATACTCGCCTTATTCCCCAACATAACCCCATCCTTGCTGGAAGTGTGCCAGCACATAGTAGGTGGTCAGTAAATATTTCTTGAGTGAATGGCTGAATGAACTGAGAGAAGCCAGAAGAGAGGAAATCATCAGGAAGTGGATTCAGAAAGATCTGGATGGGAACTAGCAAATGTCTGGCCTTTGGCTATAATTGCCCATAGCCTGTGTTTTCCACCTTCTTTTGTGGGACTGCAGGTGCCAATGATGGTAGTGTCTGGTTGTCTTAAAGGGACAGAGAGGCTGAGGGAAGAGACGGTCAGCCTATCCCTTGAACATTTCTTCTGACCTCTAACAAGGTAATAAAATGGCTCCCTATCTTATTCTTAGGGAGCCTTATAGGATTCTCTCTAGTGGACGATATGAATACGTATCTCATAAAGTACAGCATGCTCATTTTGTTATGCAAATGATAACTAGTAAATCTGGGTCATTATTCAACATATGTTCACTTCCCTCCCCTTGCAGTGGCGTATACTTACTTCCCTGCTCCCTTGATGCTGGGCTTGGCCAACATGTGTCTTGCTTTAGCCAATGATACATTATTGAAATGATATAGACAGGGGCTTTCTATATACTTGTACCCTTCAGCTGTGTCTTGGGCTCCGGTGACCTGGAAAGAGAAGCAAGTCCTAGCTAGCTGCTGTCCCTTCAGCCAGAGTCCCAAATGGAAGAACCATAGCTGAACCGAAGCCCGCAGTAAAGAGCTGGGCCCAGCTGACCTGCGCAGAGCAGCCCTGCCAAGGCCAGCCCACACCAGTCAAATTACAGACCAGGAGCATGAGAATAGATCCTTGTGATGTAAGCCACTGGTTCCAGGGCTGCTCTGTTCTGCAGCACTGTTGTGGAAATAGCTGATAAATATGTAATTCATGCTCACTGTAGGAAAAACATGAGAAAATATAGATAAGTAAGAAAGGAGAGATATAAGGCATCTATGAGTCCATCATCCAGAATACACACTCCTAACATTATGGCACACGGTGTCTGCTATTTATCTATATGCCACATCCATGGGGACCCACCGGAGGCAACTTTTTGTGACTTGTTTTTGCAGACCAACGCGTGATGAGCACCTTTCCAAAGCCACAAACATTGCAGTGTTGTCTCATTGTCTTGCCAACCCCCTGCAAGGCAGGCTCAGAAAGGCAACCTGATTTGCCCGAAGTCACACCTCTGGGAATCCTCCCAGTCCCCGGTGACTTTCAGTTCAGAGCTCTGTCCACCAGGCCGGTTTCCTCTTGGGGCCTCATTAACATTTTTGGCCCCTGGCAAGGTCAGCTCCTAAGGCAACAGTAACAAAAGGAAACTTTATCTTATCTGGAAGGAGAACTTGAGTGCTTGGTTCCCCCCCTTCGCAAGATTCCAACGGCTGGGACAGAGCCCTGCTGCCTGCCTCCCATCACGTGTATCCTAGGGGATTGCTATTTCCTCCCTAGGGTAGAAGGACACAAGGGCAAGTGGTCGGGGAGTCTTTTTTCAGTGGAGCCTGCAGCAGGCCCATAGGTTTCCAGTGTCATGTGGGGGAGAAACAAAGCTCTCGGTGTGCTAGTCAGTGGGAATGGAGCAGAAGGTAGCTCCGGTTCCTGTAGGAAGGCCAGCCTAGGACCTGCTAGCAAGAACCTGGGAAACCCAGTGGGATAGGCTGCATTCCAGACTACAGACAGCTTCAGGGAGGAAGCTCCATAAGGGGTGTCTGGGTGGCTCAGTCAGTTTAGTGTCTGTCCTCACCTCAGGTCATGATCCCAGCATCCTGGGATCTAGCCCCACGTGGGACTCTGCTCAGTGGGGAGTCTGCCTCTCTCTCTCTCTCTCTCTCTCTCTCTCTGCCTGCTGCTCCCCCTGCTTGTGCTCTCTCTGTCAAACAAATCAATAAAATCTTAAAAAGGATGGGAAAAGCAGCGCAGAATGACCACATCAGAAGCCACAGGGCCAAGACTCAGAGATGGCAGACTTGCCTCCTAGTTGTATGGCCTCAGTTTTCTCATCTGTCAAATGGTCGCAGGACCAAATGCCCAGGGGCTGCTTTCTTCTACCATAACAAAGCAGGGCTGCTGGGAGGGTGGTACAGTGAGGAGTGGGACAGGGCTGTAGAACCACAGCTGGAAGTCTGCTCCCAGAACCCTGAGGGGCAGAGGAGATGGGGTGTGTTGGCCTTCAGGGAAAGAAAGAGCCTAGATTTGGGGAGATTCAGGTAGAGAAAGTAGAGCCTACAGAATCCTCCAAAGTTTGCAGAAAGTAGGCTCCAGTCACAGCTTCTCCTGTGATCAGGGTCTTCACTGGAGAAAGCAATTTATTTGTATTTTTCTTCTCAAATTGATTTTCTGACCCTAGGTGGTGAAAGAGAAAGAAGGAAAGAAAACGACGAATAAAAACAGCCTACTGGGTGGAATGGGGCCAGTGGGGGTGGGTGGGAGGGAGTGCCTCAGACACCAGATGGGACCACTCTGGCCCCCACCCCTGAGAAACCAGAAACTTTGGCGCAAACCCAAGCAATGGTGGGGGACCCTTGCCCCCAAGCCCAGTGACTCTGATGGCAATGACAGTAAGCCCTCGGATGCCTTCTCTAGCTGAAGGGCTTCCTTCCTGCCTCCTCCCTTCATCAAGTGAGTCCAAACCTCTTTACAGAAGGAAGAAGAGATGGGAGATGCAGAGACCTGCCCTGTGACGGAAAGATAGCCGCAGCTTTGGAGCCAGAGAGAACCGACTGGAAATTCCAGCTGTGTGACTTTGTGCAATTTACAGAGCCTCTCCAAGACATGGTATCCTCACCTGGGAAAGAGAGCAAACACATTTCTAAAAATGGAAAGTATCTCACATTGTGTCTGGCACATCCTGGGTAACAAGTATCACCAAGTGGGCCCAGAGAATGAGTGGCAGGGCCAGGACAGAGCCCAGGCCTCAGAGCTCCACACCCTGGCCCCGCTTCTCTCGTCTCGTTGGCAGCCGGGGGCAGCTGGTGCTCTCAGCCCTGGCAGGGAGGGTAGCTGCAGGTTGAGCCTCCTGGGAACCTGCCAGGCACAACCTCCCTCCCTAAGGATTCAGGTCACCAAGGCCACCTCTCTCTGAGGCCTGAGGACAGGGGAGTCACTCTTCATCCAGGCAATGAGGCAGCTCTGCGCAGGCAGCTGTGGGCCCTCTGGAGTCAGTACTCCCACCAGGCCCCAGGAAATGCCACCAGGAGCCTGGCCTGGTGGCTGCTCCCCAGGGACCCAGATCTCCACAGCTCCACAGATCTCCAGATTTCTGAGTGAGCAGGGAAGAGGGGTTTTCTTCAGAGAGCTCCATAGCATACCCAGGTCCCTCAAGCCTCAGCAAAGCTTGAGAGGACAGTGGGGGACTGAGGTTGCAGCTGTGGTGATCCACTGCCCAGCTGGGAAGCCACCTTCTAGCTCTTTCCCTCCTGCGTATAATTCTTCCATCTCGAAATGCCAGCCTCTAAAGGACATGTATTTCCTTCCTTCGGGTCCCAGCCACATTTGTCCCATCACCCCATCTTTGGCATAATCCCCTGGCCCCTGGCACAGAGCCGGATACCTGGTGCTCAGCAAATGGGTGTGGAATCGAGGGGAGAGAAACTGAGCTGGAATCTCAGGGGGTTCTTCAAAGGTACTTCAGGACTCACAGGACCAAAATGAGCAAGGAGAGGTTGGTTGCCAAGACATTTGAGCGATTCAACCTCTACCTTGACTTACCTAACAATATAGATTGCAGTACTATCTGTCTTTCTGTCTGTCTGTGTCTATCTATCTATCTCTTTATTTTTTTGAGAGAGAAAGTGAGAGAGAGAGAGAGAGAGAGAGCACAAGCCAGGGGATGGTCAGAGGGAGAAGCAGACTCCCTGCTTAGAAGGAAGCCTGATGCGGAACTGGATCCTGGGACTCTGGGACCATGACCCGAGCCAAAGGTAGTGGCTTAACCAGCTGAGCCACCCAGGCACCTTAGGTTTCAGGGCTTTAAGAAAAAGCAACCTAGATACAATTATACAAGGGAAAATGTACTGTTCACCATGACTTTGTTCTCATTATAAATATAATGCTTGTCCCCTGAAGAACACGTTCATGTGTAGAAAGGAAAAGAAGTTCTGTATGGGCATGGTATGCATGTGTATGTAATTGCACTGTTAATATTTCAGCACATAGACTTGGAGTCATTTGCTAAATATAAACCTTGTTCAAAAGTGTACATCTATGGGCACCTGGGTGGCTCAGTGGGTTAAGCCTCTGCCTTCGGCTCAGGTCGTGATCTCAGAGGCCTGGGATCGAGCCCTGTATCAGGATCTCTGCTCAGCGGGGAGCCTGCTTCCCCCCTCTCTCTGCCAGCCTCTCTGCCTACTTGTGATCTCTGTCAAATAAATAAATAAAATCTTAAAAAAAAAAAAGTGTACAGTCTGAAGCAAACTCTCTGTCAGCCATCCAAGGCCCTTAGTGATTGCGCCCCCTGAGGCAAAAACAGGAGGAGGGGAGATTTCTGCCATTAGGAATCTGGCTCCTTTGGCATGCTAACCTTAGACCCTAAGAGGCTTTGTGGGTTTGGGGCTGGGGGGTAGAAAAGGACAGGTGACATCCATCCCCCAGGCAGGGGAGGGAGGGACAAGTGGGGAAGGTGACTTCCCATGAGGGTGACAGTTCCTAGTCATTTAACACCCACCACATGCCAGGCTGGAGATGGCCAGCAGGTCACAGTGTGCAGACCCTGCCGGTGGACCCCTGCTGGTGGACCCCCACTGCTGAGCCCCCACACACCTACCCACTGGCTGTCCACACAGCACCCCAGGACACCGCTGCCAGTTACTCACGTTGCCGCCTGAGTTGCTAGACTCTTTCAATACGTTCCCTCTTCAGGCCTCACGGCAGCCTGTGATTAAGGCAGAATCCCCATTTTTATAATGAGGAAGTCAAGGCCTGAATGATTAAGTCACTTCCCCCAAAGCACTCAGTGGGAATCCCCAGAGCCAGGATTCAAATCCCATCTGTTGGAATCCATAGCCTGAGCGCCCCCTCTCTGCTCAAGCCCAGGGACCTCGAGAGGGCCACTGCGGCAGCCTCTGGGAGCTCCAGAGCGCTTCTGCGGGACTCCTGGCTTCCATTTCCACACCACTCAACTGACGCCAGGCCTGGCGCTGGGCCTCAGATACCTGTAGGTCCCGCTCCTCACGGTGAGGCACCCCATCCCCACCCTCCGCTGTTCCCCTCCCCCGAAGGATCAGGAGGCCATTCACAGTCTACAGACCAGCTGGCAATGGGAAAAGCAGAACAGGCCCCAGAGTTGCCACTTCCTTGTCTTGACCTCTTGTCTGGCCTGGGGCCAACCGGGCAGAATGGGTAGGGAGGAAGGTTCTTGGGAACTTTCCAGTGACACCTAGCGGAAAATGCCTTAGCTATAGGGGAAAATCCCTAAAGAAACTGTTCAGTTAAATCAACTTTCTGTGGCCCAGGGCCATCCCAGACCACGACCAGCTGGCCGTTATGTGAGACAGAGAGAGGTCACACTTGGGCCCATATCTTGGAACGCCCTGGGAAAGAGGATACAATTAACTTATTTCAGTCATTTTCATTCTAGTATGAATGAGTTTGATGCATTTTCCCAGAAGCTAAAGGGAAAGCTTAAGCCCCAAGGTCTTTTTTTTTTTTTTTTTAAGATTTTATTTATTTATTTGTCAGAGAGAGAGGGAGAGAGAGCAAGCACAGGCAGACAGAATGGCAGGCAGAGGCAGAGGGAGAAGCAGGCTCCCTGATGAGCAAGGAGCCCGACGTGGGACTCGATCCCAGGACGCTGGGATCATGACCTGAGCCGAAGGCAGCTGCTTAACCAACTGAGCCACCCAGGCGTCCCAAGCTCCAAGGTCTTATGGTGAGTAGGTCCCAATCCGGGAGACTCAGACAGAATGCAGGTTCAAGCCCAGGTTCTTCTACTTGGAGCTGAGTGAACTGGGGCTAATAACATCTCTCTCTGAACCTCAGTTTCTTCATCCCTCAAGCGGAGATTTGTAATAAGTCCAAGGTTGTCAAGACCATGCATAGCAACCCCTGAGTGAAGATGGACTTAGTCATGGTGTTTGCCTTACCTGCCTGCGTTCTTCACGGGACCTCAGGCCAGAGAAGGTTGCCCACTTCATAGGTGTTCCAGAACAAAGCCGGAGAATAGCCCCAGTGCCCTGAGCCTCAGGCTGAGTTCTGAGTGACCTGGCTGATACTGAAGCTGGATGCTAGAGCAGGGTTCCAAGTGGGTTATCTGGGACTGGCCTTGACCGTTCCTGCTGCAGAGTGGCCTGTGGATGGACCCACTCTGAACACCTGGATCTGACGTGAATGTCGACATCAGCAAAATTGTCCTCACAGAGTGGGGCTGAGGGGACAGGCCTTCCTCACCACCCTGGGACAGCCAGGGATCTGGAATCCCAGGGTTTTTGCCCCAACTTTCCCCCTTGGGTACATGACTCCCCTCTGAGGCCAATATAAGCCTTTTGTCGGCGGCCGGTGGTGGGGGAGGTGTCCCTGCAAGTGAGGAAAGGGCAGGAGTGGTCACAGACCCTAGGCCTCCACAAGGCAGCCTGGTATGCGAGGAATTTCCTACCGGGGCCAGAGGTAGGTGGTGGGGGGGGTTTGGCAGAGCAATCAGAGTGACCACTGCTGAGCGCAGCTTGGTTGCCAGGCTCACTCAGCCCTTGCCCAGCATTTTCTGTGGGTTCTCAGATGTGGACAGACCTCCAGTTTCAGGATCAGGATCATGGGAGACGGCTCAGGGCTGCCGCAGAGCTGGCGGGGACAGGAAGGTGGGGAGAATAGGAGCCGTTGTCCGAGAGGGACGGGGGTTTGGCTCCACTTCCCCTCATGTGTTATTAAAGAAAACAACACAGAATAATCTGACTTTGAACAAATAAACCCAGTATGCCAGCCGCAGTCCAGACTGTCCAAGTGAGAAACCCAGAAAAAAACCCTGGAGGTCACCATTCTAAAGATGGAGACTCTGAGGCCCACATAGGTGTCAGGACTGGCTTGACCCGAGGAACCGGGACTTTAACATCAGTGTCTCCGCTTCCCCATCTATTGTAATTTCCACCCCAGGAAGGGAAGGGTTGTTATCTGAAGGATGGCAGACCCCAAATCCCTCCGGCTTACACGTCCTCTGCCCCCTCCTGACCACGGTCCCCATTCAGAACCAGTCACCCAGCATCAACAGAAAATAAAGCTATTGTCTTTGGATGTTAGGATGACCAATTTTCTCTTTTCAAAGACTCTTCAGTGATAGATTCAAAACAAAAATCACTTAAAGACTGACTTCTGCTGGGAAGCCCCACAGAGCCTTGTGTATACCTCATGGATGAGTTCATGTGGTTTGAATAATGGTTTGCATACTTGGTCTCTCTGGCCCCCTGGCCCATAATCCCCTTGAGGGCCAGACAGGGGTCCTGTTGGGCACGGAGCTTTCCCAGCACTTGCTCACAGTAGGCTCACGATAAACATTTGTTGAGTTAAGATGGAAATGCACACAAAGGGTGTCTAAGGTGCTATTTTGCTCATAGTGTGATAGGCACGGACAGCAGGGGCCAGGCCCCCAGGTGATGCTCACAACTTGGTCCCATGAAGTGCTTCAGGAGTCAAGTATTTGAGGGTCAAGCAAAATTGCTCAGTTCTCAACCAGCAGACAGAAGGAAAGTGATTTGCATTTCCTGACTGCACTGATTTTCAGGAGGGCATTCATAACATACTCAACACTGCGTGCTGTGAGCTTAAATTCAGAGAACTGGCTGGGAGGACGATGTAGCAATCTCACTTAGTAAGTTGAAGATGTTCCTCCCCTCAGACCTCTGGATTCCACTTCTGAGCATATACGCTAGAGAAACTTTCACAGACGGGCCCAAGGAGACAAGAATCCGAACATTCAGTGGGGTAACGTTTATAAAAATAAAAAAGGTCCATCTACAGGAAAAAGACTGAATTGTGGGTCAGTTCAGGTCCTGGAATACTATACAGCAATTCAAATCAACCAGCTAGACCCACATGTGTCAAGAGGTAAACAAATGTTTGTTATGCCAGGCAGAGTCAATGGGACACAGACAGGAATTTGAACCAACAGGTCCTGCTGAGTCCCAGCTTAGCACACCTCCCCGAGACTCTGCTGCTATCTGGGGGGTGGGAGCGCTCTTCCTGGACCAGGCCCCTTATCTAGATTCTTACAGGCAAAAAAGGGCAAGGCAAAAAGCTCTTTCTGAGTCTTTCGGACCTTGTCTTTGGCTCTAGATAATCCACTTGCCAATATGGCACAGTTTGGGAAGGCTCATTCTGAAATCCTTCAGTATGGTTCAATCAATTTTTCAGAACACACTTGTGTAGCCGATCCCAGCCAAGCCCCTGAAGACCCCTTGTGTCCCTGCCAGGCACCACCAGCACCTCTCCAACCAAGGGTGAGTCCTGACCTGACCCCACAGATGAGGGCTGACCATTGTCTACTTGATGTAAATGCGAACTTATGCCATGTTACCCTCATTTTTAAGGGGCCTCTCCCATCTCCCTGCCTCTCTAGCCCTTCTCTAAACCTCTGTTTGACATGGTCTGTCCCCGGGGGCCTCCAGAAGGCCAAAGCAGAGGCTTATTTTCTTTAGTACCCCTCACAGGATTCAAGTGGACCAAGAAGGCTGGAGTCCAAGATTGCTGGTGAATTTTCTGGGCCCCAACCCCATGCTAAGAAAAACAAGTCTGTATTCAGCGGGAAGGCAGGCTCACCCCACCCTGCTGTTTGGTTTCCCAAGGGAGGTGTTCCTGCTTCCCTCTCTCTTTTTGACCCCTGCTCCACTTCCTTCATTTGGAGGACTTCCTCCCCCCTTGGGCCAGGCCTCACTGACCTTCTGTCAGCACCTCCTCTGAGGGCCAGGGCCTGGGCGGGAAGCCTGGGAAAGCTGCCCCCGGCTGCTCTTCTGTGGGACTGGAGCCAAGCCTAGGGCAGTCTGCTTTGAGGTTGGTGTGAGCTTGGGAGTGGGAAGGGTAAGATCTCCAGGCAGACACAGGGCCAGGTCCTGTTCTGGGATCAGCTCTTGACACCCAGAAAGCCACAGGGCCTGGGAAAGGTCCCCATAGGCCTGCCTCTGACCTACCCCTGTCTCACATGATGAGATGCAGACCCTTCAGGGACCCCCAGGCGCACACATACACGCACAGAACTCACGACTAATGCCAACAGCAGAGACCTTCTAAGGCTGCTTAAAACTCTGGAATGTTGTATTTATAGATATCATCTTTGTTTTATCGTGTTTTGTTTTAGATTTTAACTTCCAAAGTTTGTTTATCCATTGCTTTTCCTCCTTCCTTCCTCCCTCCCTTCCTTCCTTCTTCTCTCTTTCTCCAAGAGAATGTTTGTTGACCATTTAGTCAAGTTATATACCCATGTGGGACAAACTAGGCCCCTGTTACAGTGCCATGTGGAGAGAGCGGGGGTAGAGTTGACATTTTCCCCAGTCCCACACCTGCCCCAGCCTGACCCTGGGGTCATCTGTCCAGCAGGCTGTGTGGCTGGATCTCACGGTTCCCATCATAGTTCACTGACCTCCAGTCTGTGCTAAGGTCAATTGTCCAGACTGTCCCCTGGGCTGACAAGGTAGAAGGTGACTCCCAACAGGGCAGGCCTCCTGGATCAGCATCTATTGGACGGGAGCCCCTCCTTGGTTATCTATGAGAATATCAGCCTCATCCACACAGCTGTTGCCAATGGCGGTCTTTATTTAGGGCTGAGTTTTGTCCTCCCCTTACAGGGACTCTTAGATGGCACCTCTCACTGGGGTGAGCTATTGCCTTCCCTTTCCTTCAAACTCAGGACAGTAGAGCCTGAGGAAAAACTTGCTGGAAAATGGGGAGAAGCACAGCAAGAGGGTCCTGGAGACAAAAGTGGATGGGGGCTCAATGCCCCCCACTGCTCAGGGGCCTGGTTTGCTGACAGGAATGGGGTCAGAGTCAGCTCTTGTAAAAGCCCATGAACTCCCTGGAAGGGGGCCTCTGCCTGCAAAAATGCCCTTACAGTCCACATACCACGAACACACTTATTCTCACCACCTCCCCATCATGGACACACTTCCACAGTGTAGCCTCACACATCCCACCCCCCACTTTACTCCTACCCTTCTCCACCACTCTCACCACACCTAGCAAGGATCTTAAAAATCCAGTCATTGGATTTCTAGGAGGCGTGGCCAAGACAGAGCAGAAACCCAGGTCTCTACATGGTTCAGGGAGCTGCGTGTGGTGGATATACAACACCCCATTTCCTCCCCCTGACTTGTGTGACCTTGGGCAGGTCACTTAGCCTCTCTGAGCTACAGTCTTCATCTATGAAATGATAGCACCCACTTCAGTGGGCTTTTTTGAGGAGTCATGTGGTATGAGCACTTTCCTTGCAAGCTACAAAGATGGTGAGAGAATGTAGACAGTCTGAATTCTGACGATTTTCCTTCTTTTGAAAGTTCTTCTGCAAATTACATTGGGAATACATGTTGCAAATATTTTTTCCTGTTAGGTTTTTAAATATTTTTTAGTGCTCTTGTTTATTATATAGAAGTTTATGATTTGAATGTAGTTAAATATATCCATCTTTGTCTTTTTTGTATCCTGCCTCATGTTATAAGTGAAGAACATTTTATAAATGACAGATTCTTCAGACAAACGCAGAAAAGATAAATAGATCTTTAAAGTATGAAAATAGCCTACAAATTCTCTCATAATAAAATAAATGTTGAGCTATCATTTTTCACATTATCAGATTAGCAAAAATCTGGTATTGATAACATAATCACATTGGTGAAGTTGTTGGGAAACAAGCACTCTCATACTTTCCTGGTAGAAGTATAAATTGGTATAACCTTCATCAAGGGCAATTTTGCTATATTTGGAAAAATTAAAAATGCACATACCATTTGATATAGCAATTCTACTTCTAGGCATTTACCCTCAGATATTACACATGTATGAAAGGACACATGTGCAGGGTTGTTCATGATAGCCTTATTTGTAACAGCAAAGGAAACAACTTAAATCTGTTTTTTTCATTCAGTGGGCTACCATGTAATAGTAACAAAGAATAAGCAAGATTCATTTTTATGAACTGATATGAAAAAAAATCTCTATATTGTTTAGTGAAAAAAGCAAGGTGTAGAACCATGTATGTATGTTAACATGTAACAGTCTCACCCCCACGATGGAAACAGACCTCCACGTTGTGGGAACAGATCCCACAGGTCACTGTTGTTGGGGATGGGGCTCACCCCATGCTGAGGATACTCAGAAAATGTAATGTACAGCGAGCTGTTTGGCATTATCCTATAGCAAGAGGTTAAGGACCCAGCTCCCAAAGTGGTGAAAATGAGAACCAAGACTCCCCAGAGCTGAGTGACATCTGGAAAGAACCAGACACAACCATGAGAAGTAGCATGTTATTATATTTCCATATACTGTATTTCCATTAAGTCAAATGAGTGGAATCACTTGAAAGCTGAGTGGAAGAAGCCTAATGACCAAAAGTTTTTGGCCATTCTGTGTAAGTGGGAATCAAGAATTGCTAAAGAGAGACAAAGAAGTAAGGCTCACAAACCTCGTGACCCAGACCAGTCCTAAAACCACAATTTGAGTTAGTCAATAAAAAAAAAAAAAATTAAGTGAAGGGGCACCTGGGTGGCTCAGTGGGTTAAGCACCTGCCTTCGGCTCAGGTCATGATCTCAGGGTCCTGGGATCGAGCCCCACATCAGGCTTCCTGCTCAGTGAGGAGTCTGTTTCTCTCTCTCTCATCTGCTGCTCCCCCTGCTTGTGCTCTCTCTCTCTCTCTGTCAAATAAATAAAGTCTTTTAAAAAAATCAAGTCAATTTTTATAATAAGAATTATGATTGAGGGGCGCCTGGGTGGCTCAGTGGGTTAAGCCGCTGCCTTCGGCTCAGGTCATGATCCCAGGTCCTGGGTTCGAGCCCCACGTCGGGCTTTCTGCTCAGCAGGGAGCCTGCTTCCTCCTCTCTCTCTGCCTGCCTCTCTGCCTGCTTGTGATTTCTCTCTGTCAAATAAATAAATAAAATCTTTAAAAAAAAAAAAGAATTATGATTGAGATATTCCTATTCCTACCAGATCAATAGCTACTGCTTGTTAATATTTTTACTTGTGATAACCTATGCTTTGCAAGACCACAAAAAAAAAATCCATTATTTTGTCACTTTCATTAAAATCTATTCTTCTTGCTTCTTTTGTTGGATGTATACATTTCATATTTGTATGTGACCCCATGAAATAAGGCTCAGATTAGTCACTTTATTGGTTTAAATGACAACTTAGTCTTATTTAATGGAGGACTGTAATATAGCTTTTCCTTTTTACAAAACTTGTGATTAGATGTATATTCTGAAATTGAATAAAACAAAATAATAATCAGGTAGTAAAAAGAGAGCAACCATTTGTATTAAAAAGGGGGAAGAATACCCTTATGGATTATTATATTTGTGCTCTTATGTAAAACTTTATACACAGATTATATATAATATTGTATACAAATGTATAATCTCTAGAAGAATTCACAAGTAACTAATAAGAGTAAATAATTGCTGGAGAGCGAATGGAGATTTTTCTCCATGTATCTTTTCATACTTTAACAGTTTTGAACCATGTGACTGTTACTTCACCAATTCAAAAAATGTAAACATGCAGCGTAAAAATAGTGGCAGATTCCTGAACCCCAGTTCAGAAGATCAAGCCAGACTCTCAGGAACTGGACCTGTAGCTTTTGGTTAACCAGGATCGTCTTAGTGGAGACCTGGCCTGTCATGGAAGATCCCTGAGAATCCGCAGAGCCTTTAGACGTCGGAGTTAAGGTCCCATGGTTTATGCTGCGCCACCTGGTGGCCTCAGTCAGACAAGAGTCCAAGGCACCCCTCTAAAAAATCTGCAAGGATGCTCTGCAGATACAGAAGAGGGACCGTAACATGGCATTGTGCCCACAGGCTGGGTGGCTCCAGTGAGCACACAGCTGTGTGTCTGGGTCTTGACTGGAAAGAGGCGCGGCTTCCCAGATTTCTAGAACCCCTGTGTCCCAAGGAGCCACCAGAGGCAGGCTTCAGGAGCACACAGAGCATGGATTTTAAAGTTAGGCCTGAGTTCAAACCCTGATGCCACCATCTGCTCGTCTTGTCATCTCACATGGCTTAACCTTCTAGGTCCTCAGTTTTCTCATCTGCCAAATGGGTACAGGTATACCTCAGATAAAGTCTGCACACAAACCTAGAAAAATGCCTCTGCATAGCAAGAATTTGATAAATGTTAATTCTCTTTCCCTTTGTTACTTCTTCATAAATTTATTCCCCCTGACCAAAAGAGGGTAGTCTGACTCCTGGGAGCTTACTGTGACCACATTGCTGGGAGGATTCAACATTGGAAAGACTGAGGGAAAAGAAATCTGTGTTCCTCTGGTCTTGCTAAACACTTTGCTTCCTTCTTTCCGCCTTCTTGCTTTTTAACTACCAAGGAATAAATTCTGGCCTGGCTGGCGAGGGGAGGGAACTCAGGAGGTGTCCCAGATTCCCATAGGCAGGCCTGATCCAGTTCCAGTCATTCCCCCGGGAGGCCTGCACACTCCATTAAGCACTTCCTCTGGCCAGGGAACAAGGCCCAATCCCCGCCTTCAGGGAGCACCCAGTCTGAGGAGAGAGCCAAATAGAGCAAAAAATCACAGTGAATGTGCAGGAGGGTGAGGGCACCCAGAGAGGCACTGATGAAAATACTCAGTTGGTCATTTGCTCTTTTGGGTTAAGATACTGTTTCTAGAGGCTCTTGATAGCATTGAACTAAAGAGCCCACTAGCCTCTTTCCCCTTAATTCAGAGTAGCATTTTAGCATCCCTCCCAGGTCTTCTCAAAGATGGCAGAGCCCCAGGGAGATGAGACATTACATGTTGTTCGAGGCTGTGGGTAGGAATGTTCTGAGAACAAGGCAAAGCAGCCTGGGAGGGGTGAATACTGGGTTCCAAGCTGTCTGGCAGGGGGAAGACGCCAGCCTGCCTGGAGGAAGAGCCTCATCAGAGGAAAGTGGGTAATACCAAGGTCACCTGTGCCACACTTCTGCCCTGGCTGTTCTCCGTACCTGTGGCGGCAGAGGATCTTCCAGAAGTCAGACACTACGGGAAAAGAATCCTAACCTTAGGCATCACCTCACTCACAGGTGAAGAAACAGAGGACCAGCAAGGGGAGGGTTTTGCCCCAGTCCCAGGTGGATGACCGTGACCTGCACCCTGAATATTTTCCCCATTGTGTGGTGGGAAGCACTGGGGCTTTGGAGCCAGATAGGACTGGATTTTGACCAGGGCTCTACTGTTCATTCATTTGCTAAGTGGTCTTAAAAAGTTCATTCTCCTCTCTGAGCCTTGGTATTCCTCATATGTAAAACAGAGACAATAGTTCTTCCTTGGGATTGTTATAAAGACTAAAGATAATATCTGCAAATCGCCCTGCAAATCCCGCACATCCCTTCACAGGCACAGGACAGGTGGGACCACTGTTGCTGGTGCTTCTCCCATTCAACTACACCTGGCACAGATAGGTAGGAAGACAGCCCGCTTTGCACATGGCGATGGTCATGGTGGGGTCATGGGGGTCCGGTTGGGTGTGGGGGGTGCAGGTGTGCCTCATGGCTGGGAAGTGAGACTTGCTAACTAACCTGCCTTGCATACAGGCGACGGAGTGGCGGGGTGGGGCGGGGGGGCGGGGAGGCCCACGCCCAGCGCACAGGGTGGGGAAACCCAGGAGAAGGCGTGTAGGATGTAAGGATAAGGGGTGTGGCATCCTTATTCATATTAAGGCACCTGCCAACAGCATGCTTGGCAGTCAGCAGAGCAGTTGCCAGGGGCGAAAATACCACAGGGAGTCTCTATCCCCCTCTTCCTTCTGCTCCAGTTTCCTCATTTATGTTCTTATTCTTGTTCTTTTACTGTATGACATCAGTGAGAAGCATCGTTGGAGCAGCAGGAACAGCGGTCTGAGTGCAGCGTAACGCACGCTTCTGATACTAGCTCACACGCATCGGTTCGTTTCCTCTAACCGCACAGCCCCGCAAGGAACATGTTGTCATCCCCATTTACAAGAGGGAAAACCGGAGGTTCAGTTCCTTGCCCAAAGTCACCTGACCAAGAAGGTGCAAGAACTGAGCTTCAGACCCAGAGGCCTGGCCCGACCTCAAATGCAGAGTTTGCGCACCTGAGGCGGACATCTCCTGCCCGGGTGGGAAGGTTCTTTCCAGGGAAGAGGGGCAGCTATGCACAAGAGCCCGCAGCTTTGGGAGTCTGGACTCCTGGGGATGAGTGGGTGCATGCTTGGAGTAGGGGAGCCTCAGTTGCTCCCCAGACAGTTTGCGCTGGAGGCAGCCCTGGAGGAGTAGAGGGCATCCCAGCAGCAGAACATGGGAAAGAGTACCGCCCAGCAGGAAAGGGGAAGGGAATGAGGGAGACATTAGGTCCTTCCTGATATCTGTTGCGTTTCTCTTGGCAGTGACCTCAGTTCACCCCCATTAGTTTTGGAAGAAGCAGGCTCTATGGCTCTGGGTCTCCGGCCTCAACAGATCACCCTAATGCATCCCTAGTCCCCAGCAAAACACACAGAGAGGGTTCTCGGGGTCTTCAGAAAGAAGCCACCCCACTTCTCTGAGAAAGCTTCCGTGGGTAACTTTTCTATCTGGTGTTTACGCCTCAGGCTTCTGTTTTAAAAAACTCCCCAACATAGGAAAGGTGGGAGGCCACAGGACCCTGTAATACCATCACACCGGCCCCCCGGCCGCGGCTAAAGTGGCAAGAACCCAGCAAAGACCAGAGCAGTAGGGTAAAGAGACACCACAGCCGCTCCCCTCACTCCTGGCCCAGGAGAGTCAGCCAGGCACCCAGGCCAAGGCCCAGTATTTTCAGCCTGCGGCAGCGTCAACAAAGTCTGAGAGGCATCAGCCATATTGTATTTCATGTGACCCAGGCACTGGGCCAGCCACGGGGCCATGGGGAGCCCATCCTTCGTCCTTGCCTCAAGCCTGGGCCCTATCTCCCTTTCTGCTGGTTTCCAGAGCCAGACCCAGGCAGAGGCATGTGGGAGGGGCTCTGGCCGGGTCCACTGAGCCCCGGAAACAGATGGCAAGAGGGACGCGCAACTCGAGAACGGGCTTGGGCAACCCAGCAGCCCTACTCCCTACCCATCCCCTCCATAAACATCATGAGAAGTGTTTCTCTCTGGGCACTGCACAGGGGGTGGGTGACTCACTGTCCCGGTTTGCCTTGGATGCTTGTGGGTTTAGCACGGACAGTCCTGTGTCCCATGAAACCCCTTGGTCCTGGGCAGGTCAGGACTCCTTTTTGAAGATGCAGAAGTTGAGGCCCAGGAAAAGCCAGACCTTTGCCCAGGTTCATGCAGCTAGAAGGGGAGGAGCTGGCACCGGACCTCTAATCTGTCCAATGCTTCCTGCCCCCTCCCCAAGCCAGGCCTGCTTCTGGCTGGTACAGCTGAGTCCAGGAGCCCTGACTGCTCTTCCTCCTCCAGAACCCTTCCATCCTGGCCTCCCCTCAGCTGTTCATTATTTTATTTTTCTTGAGATGGCATCAAAATCACCTGCAGGGCTCGTTAAAGCAGATTGTTAGGTCCCACCCCCAGAGTCTGTGATTCGGCAGGTCTGGAGTGGGGCCTGAGAACCTGCATTTCTAACAGACCCCCAAGGGACACTGTGAGAATAGCTGATGTATATCCCAGCTCCGATAAAGTCTCACAAACCCTCTGGACCTCCCCATGGCTCACTGAATAAAGGCCCAGGTCTGCATTCAAGGCTTCTGGGATCCAATTTCCATGGCCCGCTCAGCTCCCCTCTACACCAGGCCCCTGCCCTGCCGGGCTCCTCCTGGCTCTGTGTCTTTGCTCAAGCCGCTCCTGGCCTGGCCCCCAAGGCCCCTCCACAAACACAAATCCCCTTAAAGAAGCTGAAACTCTTGGTTTCGGCTCAGGTCATGATTCATCAGGAGATGGAGCCCCGCGTGGGACTCTGCACTCACTGGGAGTTACCTGTCTCTTTCCCACTGCCCCTCTCCTGATCTCTCTCTCTCTCTCTCTCTCAAATAAATAAATAAATCTTAAGGGGAAAAAAAAAAAGACGCTGCCTGTTTGTAATGTCCCCTCCTCCAGATGCCCCCACGGCTTCCGTCAGGCCCGAGGAAAGACTCCCCCACCCCACCCCCTCAGCTCACAGCTTAGCTCCTGTTTCATCCTGCCCTGCAAACAGCTGTCCCTGTCACTGGTCTGTGGACTTCTTGAGGACACGGACTTTTGTCATCTTTGTCTACCTCTATTTGTTAAATGCATGTGACCCCAGAAGACAGAACCAGGATGACAAATGGATCTTCAGGGAGACCAGGTTAAGAAAGAACTTGTAATAAAGCGAACAGTTTGACACCAGCTTTTGAAGTCCCACCGGCAGAGTGTGAGCTCCCTGTTGCCTCTGGGTTCCCTCAGTGAGGTTGAATGAGCATCTACAAAGTTGCTCAAGTCCCTGGTTAGGCAGGTACTGATCACTCCAACCTCCTTCTCAGGCCCCTCTCTTCCCAGGGCAGCCCGCCAAGCCCACTCTTCCACATTCTAGACCCTCTCGAGACTCCACAGGCTGGCTGGCCCTTACCAGAGGAGAGTGATGGTAGGCAAGCATGAGTTTATGTCCGTGGCCTTCACTGTCTGATTATAAGACATGACCAGTGGTGAGGGACCCTGCTTCAGGCCAACATGCCTCCTTCTTTTGATTATGGCCTCCTCAGAATGATTAACCCTTCCTGATGCACCTGTACCACTTCCTTCACCTCATCCACACCTGTGCCTCCAGCTTCAAGGGCTAGGGTAAGCAGCTTATCTATGAGTAAGCTGAATCACTATAGGTTTGCTCCCTCTGGGGCTCCTGGGGATCAGTGCCAGCACCACACCAGGTGTGTCTGAACTCTCAGTATATACTTACGTCCCATGTCTGCTCAAACCCTTTCCCCACCCATGATGCCTTACCAAGTACACACACGTGGGCGAATGTCCTCTTGCCCTTTCCCATCTGCTTCTGGGAAACCTATACAACCCATTCCAGTCAAGGAGGCTGGGACTGAGGCTTCCTGCCCCTGCCATCCCTGGGGGAAATTTTACTGTTTGAATCAGACAAGTTTGAAAGACTCACTTGATTGCATTTTGGCTAAGTAAACTGTTGTAGTGCTTTTTGTTTATTTGTTGGTTGGTTGGTTGGTTGAAGAGGAAAGAGGAGGATTTTCTGGAGTCTAGACTCATGGCTTGGTGGGGCCGATCCAGGAGTAGCACTGATTGTAAGAGTTGGGTGAGGTCCACTATTTGTACCATTCAAGACAACCCTCCCTGGCCTCCTACCCCACCAGGAAGTGCCCATCAGTCAGTTTGAAAGGCAGCAGCTTGGTTGTTTGGAATGGCCTGAGGAAGCCGTGACCCAGGGGACCCAGCTGGAGAACACCCGGGTCTCAGCTCGCCTTCTGTCAATCTCCAGGTCTCCTAAACATTCTCATTTCCACTCCTTCCTGGGGCTGGCTGAGGTCATGACCTTCTGAAAGAACGCAGGGTCAGCCAGCCCAACTGAAATCTCCCCGTGTGTGAAAGGAGATACGTCCAACTGTGAACACATACAGCCCACATCCTTATGACTCAGCAGATGTAGCTGTCCTCAACCCTGTCCCCTGGAATGTCAAACAGACCAGCCTCAGAGGTCTGACGGCATCAGAACAGATGCAGCCAAGCCTGGGCCCAGAGGCATTTGCCCCATGAGTCCTTTGGGACAATACCCAGACATCCAGATATACCCACACAGAGATGGACGCACACACCCAGACACACCTAGACACACGAGCAGATGCACACATACAGAAAACTCAGACACATCCAGTGATATGTGTACATACGCACATCTAAATACACCCACAAGGAAACATGCACACACACAGATACCTGGGAACACCCAGAAACACACACGCATGTGTACACACACACACACACACACACACACACACACACACATTCTCTCTCTCTCTCTCTTCCAAAGGACTGAGTCAG
The DNA here is from genome assembly GCF_902655055.1 of Lutra lutra. NCBI lineage: Eukaryota > Metazoa > Chordata > Mammalia > Carnivora > Mustelidae > Lutra > Lutra lutra. The sequence goes on from NC_062284.1 coordinate 44,710,489, forward strand.
AGTCAGATCTGTCCTCCATGCTTAACCTTGAATGCTTCTCCAACCCTAACAGGTGGCTACCAGCTCTTTGGTAACTTTCCAAAGTCCAATCATGGAAAGGCATAAGGACAAGAAATCAGAACACAGATCCATACCTTCTTTTCCCTTCTCTTGCAGAAACTTATCCATCCTTTAAGGTCAGATGAAAGTCTGATGCACAGTAGGCCTTCAACACCATTGTGCACTGGACTATGTCCATGAGGGCTGACCATGCTGGGAGAAGGTGGCTGCCCATTCCCCAGTCCTCAGAGCTCTGTTTTGGTTTCTTGCTGAGGTCCTCCATCTACACTTGCCATTTTGGATCAACCAAGGAAAGACAATCTCTTCATTAGCTCCTTCCATTAATACCTACTAAGCCCCCACAGACACTACACAGAAAACAGCAAATGGAGAGTCCCAGTCCTGCTCCCATGAAGTGTATGGCGTGCCAGAGGAGACAGACATCAAAACCTCAAGTAATTATTTTTTAAAGATTTTATGTATTTATTTGTCAGAGAGTGAGAAAGAGAGCATAGGTGGGGGAGCAGCAGGCAGAAGGAGACACAGGCTCCTGGCTGAGCAGGGAGCCCGATGGGAGACTTGATCCCAGGACTCTGGGATCACGAACCGAGGTGAAGGTAGATGGTTAACCGACTGAGCGACCCAGGCGTCCCTCAAGTAATTCTTGAAGTGAGTCATTGTTATGTACTGAATGTGTCTCCCTCCGTTCCCCCTGAAATTCATATGTTGAAGTCCTAAGTTCCAACACCTTTGACTGACTCTGTCTTTGAAGGTACATTACCCTTATAAAGAGGTAATTAAGGTAAGACGAGGTCATATGAGGGTTCCTAATCCAATATGACTGGAGTTGAGAGGTTAGGACACAGACACGCAGGGGGAAGGCCAATGAGAGAGGCCTAAGGCCTCTCTTAGAAGAAACCAACCCTTCTGACAACTTGATCTTGGACTTCTGGCATCTAGAACTATGAGAAAATGAAGTTGAGTTGTTTAAGCCCACACCAGTCTGTGGTGCTTTCTTATGGAAGTCCCAGAAAACTAATACAATATTTAATTAAAATGAATGAATGTCGTGAAGGTGTAACATGAGGTTATAGAACCCAGACCAAAGGTCTACTGGAAGTGGGGGAGGGTCACAGGAAGTGTCATTTAAGCTGGGACCTAAAGAATTAGAAATTAATTCCCCAAAGGTAGAAAGTAGGTGGGGCTTGGACAGAGGACAAATGCTCTGGTCAGGAAGCAATTGAGAAGGAGGCCCTGTGGGGAACACAGTGAGCAAAGGGCTCAAAGGCTAAAGCAACAGGCATGGGCCTGATCACGAGGCGCATCATGGGCCATGTTCAGGATTCTGGGATTCAAGATGAGAGACAAGAGAAAGGGGAGATACAGAGGATTAGTTTTACTTTAAGAAATGCTTCTGGGGTTACCTGGATGACTCAGTCGGTGGAGCATGCAACTCTTGATCTTGGGGTCGTGAGTTCAATCCCCACGTTAGGTGGAGAGATAGGAAGGAAGGGAGGGAGAGAGGGATGGGTGGGGGAAGGAACTGCTTTTTAGCTAAAGACACAAACCACCATTACTTTTTAAAAAGACGTGAGCTGAGCACTGGTGGCTTTGCACCCAGCCATCGCGTGAGCGAGATGGCTCTGCCAGTCTATGCCTGCCAAAGGAGATCCGTGGAGAAGGAAGGAGGCACAAGTTCTAACTTCCCGGCTGTCTCCCTTTCTCCCCATGTCAGTGTAGGTCCTCCGGGAAGCAGATGCCAGGACAGAATCAGAGGTGCAGGAGATCTGGGTGAGAGGTCACCTAGGAAAGATGAAGGGCAAGGGAGCAGGAGTGGGCATGGGGGAGTTTCAGACCACTAGGAGGTCTGACCCCAAAGACAAGAGAGAGGGAAGGAAGGAGGGTTGGATAGGAAGGGGCTCAGATTGCTGTGCAGCTCTGAAAGAGTCTCAGCCAGGGGCTGGGGAGCCCCAGAACAGGGATTAGTGGGTCCCACCCTAGATTATAGTGCCCTGGTTCTAGAACCTACCGTTACCCTCATCTAGCCCTCAGCCCTGCCATGTTCAGTCATTGGCTCAGTCATCAGCCTGGGAAGAGAATAGTCTGGTGTGAATGGTCTGGTGGATCCTAAAGGTGCTGGGGGGCTTGGGGGCTGGCCCCTAACGGTGCTCTTTCCTACAGGCTGTCCCTAAAGGAGAGAGCCTCGTGGCCACCTCTGCACCACCCACATTTCTCTTCTTCCTTCCTCCCTTCATTACTCCCATCACTCCCTCCACCCTGCCTTCCCTCCTCAGATCTTTAGTTATCATACCACATGTTCTTTTTTTTTTTTAAAGATTTTATTTATTTATTTGACAGAGAGAGATCACAAGCAGGCAGAGAGGCAGGCAGAGAGAGAGGAAGGGAAGCAGGCTCCCTGCTGAGCAGAGAGCCCGACGCGGGACTCGATCCCAGGACCCTGAGATCATGACCTGAGTCGAAGGCAGCGGCTTAACCCACTGAGCCACCCAGGCACCCCATACCACATGTTCTGAATGAAAACACAAAGCAGCATGCTCAGTGCCTGTTTCTGCTTCTGGCCTCCCAGCAGGCCCCCTCCAGAGAGGGGAGAGCTGGGTGGCCAGCAGAGAGCCTCGGACACCAGTATGGGGGGAAAGGCCCTCATGCTCCCCACTGTGTTTAGTAGATCTTTGTTGAATGTGCAGAATCAGGCATCATACGGGCTTGTCAGAGCAGAAGAGCTGAGCAAGAGCTGCATCCAGCCCCCAAGGGGCCTTCTACCAAGAGTCTAGGCCACCAGCGTTTGATGCCATCATTAGCCATGGTCTTTCTTTTTTAGCACTTCTCAAAGTTGACTATGATCCTAGAGTGCAGTTAAATTTAAATTTATTTAAAATAAATCCCTTAGGTTTGCCAAGTTCTTCAAAGCTGACAAATCTCCTTTGCAGAATTGGTTTCAACAAGGCGCTCATGACCATTTCACAGATTTAAAAAAAAAAGACCGAGGTCCAGAGACACCTGGCTGGCTCAGTTGGTAGAGCATGTGGCTCTTGATCTTGGGGTCATGAGTTCAAGCCCCACGTTGGGTATAGAGATTACTTAAATAAATGAAATTAAAAAAAAAATAAAGGCCCATAAAAGTTGAATGACAAGGGGCACCTGGGTGGCTCAGTGGGTTAAGCCTCTGCCTTCGGCTCAGGTCATGATCTCAGGGTCCTGGGATTGAGCCCTGCATCAGGCTCTCTGCTCAGTGGGGAGCCTACTTCCCTTCTCTCTCTGCCTGCCTCTCTGCCTACTTGTGATCTCTCGTTTATTCCTCCCCTGCTTTAAAAAAAAAAAAAAAATTGAATGACAAGATCAAGATGCAACAGATGAAAAATGGCAGAACTTATTCCAGGTTTTTGTGCTCTGAGTGGTGAGATATTAGGACTGATAAGAACCAGAAAGGGGAATTGAGGAAAGGCACAGGATCCCCTTCTTTCTTTCTTTTTTTTTTTTTTTAAAGATTTTATTTATTCATTTGACAGAGATCATAAGCAGGCAGAGAGGCAGACAGATAGAGAGAGAGGTGGAAGCAGGCTCCCCGCAGAGCACAGAGCCCGATGTGGGGCTCGATCCCAGGACACTGGGACCATGACCCGAGCCGAAGGCAGAGGCTCCAACCCACTGAGCCACCCAGGCGCCCCGATCCCCTTCTTTCAATTCAAAATGAGATAAAGAAACCCAAGTGCAGTCCTGCCCAGGAACAGGGGAATGGCCCAGCTGGCTTTTCAGATCCTGTCAAGCTTCTGGGTTTAAACTCAGAGATGTGAAGTCACCCAGAGCAAGAGGTGGTGAGTTCAGTCTACTTGGGCTTGGAAGATGTCCTCGGACCAGGGTCCTTAGGCAAACTCCAAGGGGAGGTGATGAGTGAGGAGGTGGAGCTGGGAGGAGCAGGGGGCGTTTTTTGCCCCTTTTCTTTAAAATGGGCATATGAGGGGCACCTGGGTGGCTCATTGGGTTAAAGCCTCTGCCTTCGGCTCAGGTCATGATCTCATGGTCCTGGGATCGACCCCCACATCGGGCTCTCTGCTCGGCGGGGAGCCTGCTTCCTCCTCTCTCTCTCTCTCTCTGCCTGCCTCTCTGCCTACTTGTGATCTCTACTGTCAAATAAATAAATAAAATCTTAAAAATAAATAAATAAAATGGGCATATGAATGGGGTGCCTGGGTGGCTCAGTTAGTTAAGTATCTGACTTTTGATTTCAGCTCGGGTCATGGTCTCAGAGCCATGAGATTGAGCCCTGCATCAGGTTCTGCCCTGGGCATGAAGCCTGCTTAAGATTGTCTCTTTCTCTCTTCTTCTCCCTCTGCCCCTTCCTGCCTCACTTGGGCTCTCTTGCTCTCTCTCAAAAAATAAAACAAAATGAGACTACGAACGCAACCCAGGACTCTCATAGGGTAGCAGGATGAGCTCTCATCAAAGTGCCAATAAAAGAACAGAGAAAAGTCCATCCTTGAGTTGCAAGGGGCAAGGCCCACCCAGGGGTAGTCACAATGCAGTTTCATGTCCCATCCACTCAAGCATCGGTTGACCTGACGGCCATTAAGGTCTTCCTTTTTTTTCACCTCACTTCCTCTTTTTAATTATTTTAATGTAATATTTGATAGATGCAAAAGAATCGATACCTAATATGTAAGTAAAAAAGCACAATAATGAACTCTTAGAGGAGTCCACCGTGAATGCAGTGTTGGCTAGAACACTGCCAACAGCCTAGCACCCGCCTTTGTGCTCCTCCCCGTCTCAGCTCAGATGAGCCCCTCCTCATCTCAAGGTGAGCTTGGCCTTGAATTTTGAGCTGTGTCATTGCCTTGTTTGTAACATACGGTTTTATCATATTTGCTTGTATTCCTAAACGATGTTTGGTATTGTTTTTGAGCTTTGCCAAAATAATATCATACTGTATGTGCTTGTCTGGGATGCTTTTTTTTTTCACTCCACAGGGTGTCTCTGGAAGGGAGAGAAGAATGTGGGTTGGGGGTAGGCAAAACTGCAAAACTGGGCTGAATCTAGATCTCAAGTGCTCAAGCTGTGAGATTGCATGCAAATTTCTTAACTCTGTTGAGTCTCAGCTTCCTCATCTGTATAAATGGGGCTCTTGTTCCCCTTATAAGGTTATGAAGAGGATACAGTAAAAGCCTGCATATGAAGGGTTCCTCTTGCAGAACAGGTTTTTAAAAATTACTGTGAGCTTCTATTGTTTTCTTTTCCTCTTGTTTTTCTTCTAGCTCCACGGTGGAGATCACTGATTCACAGGGGGAAAAATCCTTACAAAATTACTTCCCCCCTAGATAATACAATCAACTGTTTTTTAGATTAAGAAGTGGGAACATGAATTTTATCCAGTAACTGAAGACATTACTAAAATATGTACTTGAGCTATATATTATGACTTGCAAATGGATGGAGAGGGAGAGAAAAAGAGAACTAGTAAGAGAAAGGAAAAAACAGGGAGAGAAGCTATGAGTGTGTTTCTGCTTTTTGAAATGTCAATTACCCATTGTTTACCGCTCTTCAATTGCTCCCATCCCTAAGCCCATCAAGGTTTGCTTAGAATGGGATCCTCTCAGCTGACCACTGAAGAAGACATTATTCTTTGGGGTCCAGCTTCCACGAACAGAACAATGATGGGATGACATCGAGCTGGGAACCAGATGGAAAGAAAGTTCTACAAGCCAGTGTCAGATAAAATTCCTTGTGATATCTCAGTCCTCAGTTTAGCTCTTTTCATATATACCGATTTTGTCTGTAGAGCACTGGGCTTAACTTTTCTTTCACAGAGATTCTGTGGTTCACCTCTTATGATATGGTCTGCATTTGCTTCCCAAATAGGGTTTTCACCAAATAAATATGTGAGTGGAAAAAGCAAAAGTGATCTAAGATCTGGAGTCAGGAAGGCTGGTGAGATTGACATTAAAACAGAGAGCACTCAAATATTTATGTGTGCATTTGTGAAATATTAATGCAGCGCCCAGCAAAAATACACAGGCAAATACTCTGGGGCAGGGCTCCCTCAGATCTCTTTGAAGACCTGCCTTTTCAACCTAGCATAGCTTTCGTCACTGGAATATTCCATTCGCCTCAGAGTACACTGTGGTTTCTTTCAGCCTTGAAGTGTCATCTGGCCAACACAGCCTTCTTCAGAACCAATCCTACATACCTGGTTCCCATTGCCAGCTGCTCCCTTGATCTTCCCACCTGGAGGGCACCCACCATCTGCCAGCAGAGACCCTGCAGGGACTGAGCCTCTGTATGGGAGCGGCATGGGTACGTGGCTTCTTCTGGCTGCTAGACTTCAAAGGCATCCTCAAAGGCCCCCCTCTGTTCATTGCCTTTGCCCTGTGCTTCCCAAAGGATTTGGGAAACCTAGTAGGGGCCATCAAACACCAGAGAGCTGGGCTAAGGGGACTCAGATAGCAGGGCTTGACTGAGAAGAAGCCCAGGAGGAACCATCTGTGGGCAGGTGGGAGTCCTGGATTGTGGATGCCCTCAGGGCAGGCGACATGTCTGTCCTATTCACTCTTCTAACCCCCGCATCTAGAACACTGCCAAGCACATACTAGTTCCCTGACTGACTTGCAATCCATGGAGATGGACTGATGTCCCCACTTAGCAGCAGTGTCCTTTATTCTGCAAAGATAGAAGCATGTGTGACAATGTTATCCATTTCCAGGAATGAAGTACAAAAAGCAGGGCGCAGTAAAGGACTGACGAGAACATGTTTAAAATGAGGCAAAGTGAAAGGTCCATCCTCTTAAGGGTGTACACAGTTCACTGGACTGAAGAAAGGAGCACTGTGCTAGGAGTCAGGAAGTCTTGGCTTTCATCAGACATTTTCACAAATGTGCTGTGTGACACAGAACCAGTCACTTCCTCTTTCCAGGCTTTGGTTTCCTCTTCAGTTAAATGTAGCAGCTGGGCCACACAAACCCCAAAAGTTTAACTCTATGCTCATGGTTGGAAACTCATGGCTAGGTTTGTCAACGTTGGTCACTCTTCTGCTTCCCAGCAAGAGGTCAGTCCCCATCCTCTACCACATATTACTTCCTAGGAGCTCCCACCGAGCCCCTGGTCCGGAACATTCTCCACTGATAGATGTGCCCTGCCACAGCCCCTCACAGGCCCTGGGGCCCTGGACCTGGTTCCCAGCCTCAGCTGTCCTCCAGAAGCTGCAGTGAGGCACAGAACTGGTTCTGCCCGAGAATGGGGGAACCCAGGAACCACAGGCCAGCAGCAGAGCTTCTTCAACACACTGACAGCTCCGTTCCCTTTCTTCCTGGAAGGTTCTCTGAAACTGGGCTGCCTTTCCATTCCCCTGGAGCCATTTTGCTCTGGCTCCATGCACTGACTGAAGGCAGTGTGGCCCACTCCCTCGCAGGATGCGCTTCAAACCTGCTGCTGACTCAGCCTTTCTCCCGGACCCTTTCTTTTTGGCCCTTTTTCCTTTCGCCCTCTCTTCTTCCTGGCTCACTTTCCCCCTCACTCACCTCCCCAAACTTCCCCTTTCTTCCCACATACTTTCTCAGTCTCAATGCTTCACCCTGATCTCTGGCTTCTAAGGCCCTTCTCTCGGGCTTCTGGTCAGTGTCACCATTCTTTTGGCCTGGAAAGCAGGGCCCAGATTTCTACGTCATTAAGGTTCCCTTACTTCCAGGATCCAGGTAACCCATCTCTTTTTCCTCTCCTTTCTCCCTGTGGGTCCTTCTTTGCCCTTCTCCATCCACATCTTTCAAAAAAAGTCCCCTGCCCTGGGCACCTGGGTGGCTCAGTTGATTAAGCATCTGCCTTCAGCTCAGGTCATGATCTCAGGGTCCTGGAATCCAGCCCCATGTTGAGCTTCCTGCTCAATGGGGAGTCTGCTTCTCCCTCTCTCCCTGTTCCCCACCTCCCAACTTGTGTTCTCTCTCTTATCTCAAATAAATAAATTATATCTTTAAAAAAAATGCCCCTTCCCCATCTTGGCCATAGTTGGCAGGTGTACTTATTTTCTAGGGCTGCCCTAACAAAGTAGTACAGATGGGTGGCTCAAACAACAGGAATTTATTTTCTCACAGCTCTTGAGGCCATTAGTCCTAGGTGTTGGCAAGGTTGGTTTCTTCTGAGGCCTCTCTACTTACCTTGTAGATGGCTGTCCTCTCTCTGTGTCTTCACACGGTCCTTCTTTGATGTCCTATCTCCTTGTCTTATAAGGACACCAGCACGTTGGATTGGGGCCCACCCCAATGACTTCATTTTAACTTAATTATCCTTTAAAGACCCTATCTCCATATATAGTCATATTCTGTGGTACCGGGGATTGGGAGACACAACTGAGCCCCTACCCACAGGGGCGATGGTAGTAGTGGTGGCCTTATATGCTGTGTCTGTGCTGATTGGGGGGAGGAGGTGGAAAATCTTTAGGGAAGGGTGTAGAAGGCAGGTGCCCTATGATCCAGAGGGAATGGTTCACTGTGGCCTTCTGAGGTACTGTCCCCTCAGCACCCCAACGCTGGGTGCTCCCCTAGAGTCAGGCACCTGAGCTAAAGGAAACCAGATGGGGATAGCCCTAAAAGAAGCCAAGCATCAGGCAAATCAGAAGTTTAATAAAAGTGAAAAAAAATTATAATACAGTGGGCTGCTTTAGAAGGTCTAATATGTTGGTCAGCCCAACATACGGACTCCATGTGGGTTCTGGGAGGTCATGGGATTGGTCCCTCACACCCTAAGATTCACTCTTCTCACTTGTCTTGTTCCCACGGGGGAGGCCTCTGTCTTTCTGGTGTAATTTTTGACCAGGCTAGTTCTGAACTCCCTCATCCTGTGAGGAAACCTGCTGGAGTCTGACCTTTCCCCCATGGTGATGATGTTCATTGACATTGTTTTCTCAAGTCCACACCTCATCCCAGGTTCTGAGGTTGGAAGACAGGTGAAAGCCCGTTTTATGGAGAATAAGAGCTTGGGGACATTGGGGCCTCCTCCTTAGGAGACGGCCACTGCTCCCAGGGGCTCCTTGCTCCTCCCTAAAGTCTTCTGAATCCTGCAGGCCCATCTGTCTTACAAAGCGTTCAGGGATGCAGAATGCCTGGGCACTGGTAACGAGTGGGGACCCAGAGTCTGCGCAAAGATTGCTGGGCCAGCTAGGAGGTACTGCTCCTCCTCCGGGGGTGGAGAGCTTTCCTCTTGGCGATGTCCTCCTCTGCGTCACTCTCACAATTCCTCTGGAAAAAAAAAAAAAAAAAAAGAGGCCCAGGGTAAGGGGGTCATGAGAGTCCAGGGACAGGGTTGTGCTGGGCAGCCCGGCTGACACACCTGGGCCAGGGGCCTATAAGCCAGGGAGGTGGATATTGAGGCAAAGGCTGTTGCTCTGTCTGGAGTCTTGAGGGGGACTGAGTGGGGGGTGGGGAGGGACTTGAAATGGGGCCAGACCAATTGCCTGGAGGTCTCCTTCTCAGGAGGCAGGAAAGCAGGCAGCACATCTAAGAGAAACCAGGCACCAGGAGAACCCAAATCATAATAATAATCAAGATAATATCTGGTGTTTGTTGTAGCTGCCACATAACAGTTGACAGGTCTCCCAAACTCAGCCTGGAGAGAATGGGGGGCAGGGGTGAGCCACAGGGACCTCCCCAAGCTCTGATGGCTGCTGCCCCACACCCACTCTGCTCTGACTGGCTCAGGCTGCTCTTCTTCTGGCTTTTGTGCTCCATCCTTATGAAAGGGGAAAAAGAGTAAAGTGTATTCCATGGCTGAACCAGAGTCAAGGCAGCCATCCTGGAGATCACAGTGCCTTTTTTATTCAGGTCATATCAGTCTAATCAAAATTTTTTGAAGATTTTATTTATTTATTGGTCAGAGAGAGAGCACACAAGCAGGGGGAGTGGCAGGTAGAGGGAGAAGCAGGCTCCCTGCTGAGCAAGGAGCCTGATGCAGGACCTAAGCCACACAGGAGACCCCAGTCTAAACAAATTACTAAAATTTATTAAGAGAGGTACTAATCCAGAAAGACTTCAGTGTCTCATAAATACTCGGTTGTTAGATGTTCAATTTTAAGGGTGCCTGAACAAAAGAACTTATCATCATCATCATTATTTAAAGGAAATTTCCTCTGAGAAAACTGTATAATAGATGTCTAGGACCCAAGCCTTCCTTTTCCACTTGTAGAATGAGGCATTGAGCTGATGGCACTGAATGTTTAAGTAAAAAGAAGGCTATATTTTAAAATGTGTGCACAAGGACAAAAACTAAGAAAGAAATTTACAGGGATGCCTGGGTGGCTCAGTCATTAAGCGTCTGCCTTTGGCTAGGTTATGATCCCGAGGTCCTGGGATAGAGCCCTACATCCGGCTCCCTGCTCCGCGGGAAGCCTGCTTCTCCCACTCCCTCTGCTGTGTTCCCTCTCTCGCTGTATCTCTCTCTGTCAAATAAATAAATAAAATCTTAAAAAAAATTTAAGAAAGAAAGTTACGTTCTTTCAACTAGTCTCTGGTCCTGTCTTCCCATGGCCTCCATCATATCAGAGCAACTCACTTGCCATGTGCCTTCCCGGAGCTTTCTCTCTCTCTCTCCTTCCCCTGGCCTAAGCCAGTTGGAAATCCAAGGTCAAGATTAACTTTAGCCAAGTACATCCTGGACCAAGCCTGGCTATAACAATAAAAATAACTCAAGCTCTGCTGAATAGCAATTTTTTAGCATGAGTCAGAGCCAAACAATGAAAAAGTAAGCTGGGGGAAAGTCTGCCTGTCATTAACAGGGATTTTCAGAGGGAAAGTCCAGTCCCCTTGAACAGCAGGTGCGGAGAGCCATCAGAGAAGGGACACGGCTTTGCCAAAGCCACACAGTTGCTTGGGGCCTCTGGTGCCACAAATCCTCAAATCAAGGGTAAGAACAAACGAGAGCTTCGGCTAACGAAAGTGGACCCCAGGACCTGGCGCAGAGGGGGGTCCCGGCATGCAGCCCAAGCACTGCATGTCCTGGGACTTTTCAGGGCTGACGGCCCCATCCGTCTTAGGCAGCTGCCCTTTCTGTGCCATCCCAGACACTTCTGGGGCCTCCCCACTTTGATGGAGCAACAGGGAGTGTCCGTCCTGGGGACCTCTACGGCCGAAACACTAACTGAATTCAAAAGCACTTGGCACTGCATTTCAGACTACGGAGAGATTTTACACAATCACAACTATGAATACACACTGAGCACTTCTAATGCCAGGCTCTAAGGATAGGTCCTCATTTAGTCCTCGTGACTACTCTACGAGGTAGGAACTGTTGTTAACCCCATTTTACACAGGATAGCATTTTGGCACAGAGAGGTTAAGTCATTTCCTCAAGGTCACACAGCTAGTAAGTGGCCAATATGAATTCTGAAAGTCTAGTTCGAGAGGCCACGCTCCTGATCAGAGTAAGTTCATTTTAAATGTACATGAATAGTTACAAGCTAGTCAAATATCATCTAAATATTATTATTGTTGTTGTTGTTTTTTGTTATTGATGGCAATCTAAAGCAAAACAGAAATGGACAAATTGAAAGACAAATATTAAGCTTCCATTCTACAACACATCTTTGGATTGTCAGGAATATATTTTGGGTTGACTCTGGTAGTTGCGTTATTCAAAACCCTCAAGGTCTCCAGCAGGCCACAAGTCCTCAGGGAAAGACTGGGGCAGTAAAGTCCCTTTGATGGTCCACTAGGCAAAGATTCAAGATCCTCCAGAAGCCCATGCTGCCCCCTTGGAGTGCTCCCCTCCCAGGACTGACCCAGGGGTCCCCCTGAACACGCAGCCTCCACCAATCACACAGTGCTGAGGAGGACAGGACAAGCAGAACCGGTGGGAAATAGTTAGCACCCACATGATCCCTTCCACCCCCGAGCTCCAGGCCACCCCAGAATCCTGCCCATCAAGAGAACACTGCATTTCCCTACCAGGTCCTCATCTGGCCGCAGGTTCACCTTCTTCATCAGGGAGCGGGTGAGGTGGTTGCACAAGGAGACGATGCTGAAGGAGAGCTGAGGGAGAAAGGAGGAGAGAGGGACTGCCAGTTGAGACTGTGCACAGAGACGCGCTGGGGTCCCCTGCTCCCCACCCCTTAACCCTGACACACCTTCCATCGCCTGCGGACATACTGCTTCTTGAAGTTCTCCAGGTTGACCACAGACTCCCTGCGGACCAGGGCTTGCTGGTTGTCCACCGGCTGGGAGACAAAGCAGTTTGGTGGCTGATGTTGGGCTTGGGTCGGCAGCCACCCCGCTCTCCAAACCCCCGGCCACATAGCATCCTTAGCCTAACTCTGCCACCTCCCCCAGGGCAGGGCATGCAGGGGGACATCGCATTGAGGCCAAAGGTTGCAGATGTCTCAGCAGTTCCGGAGATGCCCCTGGGGCCCCTGAGCTATATTATAACACAGTCAACACACACTCTGGCTGGGCAGGAGCTGGGTCCCCCCAGAGTGGAAGAACGGGAGGCAGGGCCTTCAGGCATTGCTCACTTTGGGAAAGGGTCATCGGACAGCAGTCTAGGATGCCCACTGTGCGCTGGGCTGCCACTGGGCTTAGCAAAATAGAGGGCAAATAGAACACCAGGACTCCATTCACAAGTAAACTGAAGGAAACAGGGGCTTCGGTGGCAGGGGAGAGGAAATGGGATGTAGAGTTGCCTTTCACAGCCTGGCTGGTAAAGCTCAGCTTAAATCCTGACTTCTCCAACAAGCCTGGCCTGGCTTTGCTAAGCCTCAGTTTTCTCATCTGTATTATGGGGATAATAGCTTTATTAAGGTAGAGATGACATATTAAAAAAAAAAACAGGACATGTTTAATGTACACAATTTGATGAGTCCATTCCCCCTTGAATTCCTCCCTTCCTGTAAAACAAGGTTTTCCTAGATCAAAAGACAGCTTTGAGAGGTTCTATGAACCTCCCAAAATGGTTTGCAAATTTTAGTGTGTAAACTTGTACATGAATCTTCAGAGCAGCATTATTCATAATAGCCAAAAAGTAGACACAACTGAAATGTGCACCACCCGATGAGTGAACAAAATTCCATACAATGGAATATAATGCAGAAATATTATTCATAATATAGTTGACCTTCAACAATTCAGGGATTAGGGCACTGAACCCTGAGACAGTCAAAAACCCACATATAACTTTTGACTCCCCAAAAACTTATCCACTAATAGCCTCTTGTTGACCAGAAACCTCCCTGATAACATAAACAGTCGACTGACATGTTCTGTATATGTTTTATGTACTGTATTCTTTAAATAAAGCAAGCTTGAGAAAATTATAAGGATGAGAAAATACATTTACAGTGCTGTACTATGTTTAGAAAAAAAATGTGGACCCCTGCAGTTCAAACCTGGGTCCACTGTTCTGACAGATGCTACAATGTGGATGAACCTTGAAAATATTATGTTGAGTGAAGGAAGCCAGACACAAAAGGCCACATATTGTATGATTCTATTTTCATAAAATGCCCAGAATAGGCAAATTGATAGAGACAGAAATGAGATTGGTAGTGGCCAGGGCTGGAGAGAGGGGTTGTGGGAGAGGATTCTGAGGGGGTATGAGGTTTCTTTTTGTTGTGACAAAATGTCCTGGAGTCGGATGGTGGTGATTGTTCCACAACCTTGTGAAGATACTAAAGACTACTGAATTGTATTCTTTTAAACGGGGAGTTTTAGGGTATGTGAATTGTATCTCAATAAAAAATTTAATTTAATGGGTGTGTACAGGCAGGCAGTTCTTCCGAGGAGAGCGGATAGATTTCATCCATTCTCAGAGAACTCTGTGACCCCAAGAAAATGAACTGCCGGCCCATCCAGCTTGATTTTTCTCTCTGCTCTGACAGCCTCCTCACAGCAATGCCTCATGCGGCTTCCCAGTGAATGCTGTGTGACGTAGCTCATGGGTTCCTGAGTGCTGGTCTTGTCCCTCATCCATATTGGAGCACTCCTCCATTCTCGATTTCTCATCATGGCCCTCAGCACTGGGGAAGCCAGCACATAGGGCTGGCCCACACAGCAGGGGACCTAAAATGCAGCAGGAGGCGCACTTTCCATGTCCACCCAATCCCTGCTCTTGGAAGGCCCCCATGTGTTTCAAAGCCCAGTTCAAACACGTCCATTCCCCAAGACAGCTTCCGAAAAGCAATGCCTCCCTCCCCGCCATAACCGAAACACAGGTGGGCTCCCTCAGTATTTCTCCCCAACCTTGGCCAGCTCTGCAGTGGGGCCGTCTCCCTAGCAAAAAACAACTGGAGGGCACAGAAAGAATTTTCTTCATGGTTTTGTCAGTGTCCTCTACCCCACCTCCTCCCCATCCTGAGCATACACCGGTAGGTGCTTAACAGCTGTATCCTTAGTTTCCCCGAGTTGCTGAAGAGACACCTGACACCTGTTCACTCCTGCCAATGACAGGCGCAGGCGCCTGGGTCAGAAGCCATGACACCATGGCTCCCCAGGGCTCTGCCTGGGAGTTAGCACAGCTCTGTGGGGGTCAGGGAGCAGGGAGGAAAGTGTGCATACCCTTGACATTGGAGGGGGGATGAGAAAGCTAGGGGCTGTTCACTCTCCCGAATTAAAACACTCTTTGGGCCAAAGAGTGAGGAGGAATGAGGGGAGGGGAAGGAGAAAGATGGAGAGGGAAGAGATGAGAAGAGGATGAGGCCACTGAAGGGACCATGCGGCTAATCTCTCCTAGCTCTTTCCTTAATCGACTCTCACCTCCTGTGCTGCACCTGCAAGCCCAGTCCTGGGTCTAGGTCTCACCTGAGGGCAGAACCTGACTTTTCCCAGTATCAAAGCCTTCCAGCAGCTTCTTCCCTGCACTCTTGATGGAAACCAACAAGCTCACCAAGATCCCCAAGGACTGTACCATCTGGGTCCTTCTCCAACCTGATTTCCTCCCTTTCTCCTTTCTCTTGCTGTGGCTCCTCCAGTCTGCTTCCTGGCTCAGGAACCCAAAATCTCAGGGTCTTTGTCCTTGCTCCTTAATACATTCACTTTGTCACTTTGTTCAGTCTTTGCTCAAACGTCACTTCCTCAGGAAGCCTTCCTTGACTACTCTGTATCAAACAGCATCCCAACTGCCCCATACAATGCACTGTGCCCACACCCTACTTCTTCATAACAGGTCCCACTACCTGACATTTTATTCTGTATTTATTTGTTTTTTGTTACTCTCTCTCTCTCCTGCACCTCCCAGCAACTAGTATCTGCTTTCCAGGGTGATTTCCTGCCTCCCCAACCCACAGAACATTTCCACCTCTAACTTCACCAATGTCTGCATTCACTTTTGAGCCTCAGACCTGCCAGGAACCCTTGTACTTTACTTGGAGAGTTTGATGAGGGATCAGCAGACTCTGGGAGGGAAGGGACCTCTTCTTATCCACTTCCTGATCAGCACTCTTGTCAGAAGAGAAATGCCCAAACCCCATGGCTGGAAGATCAACATATAGTTGGGGGAATCCCTTTAATAGGCATCCTATCTTCCAACTGGTCCAGCAGTGCCAGCCATGGAGCAGAGGGGCCCAACTAAAATATGGGGTGGGGTGACCACTCCCAGGGGCCATTAATGGGAGGTGATGCAATTGCTTCTAGGGCCCAGTCTATGTGCTACACAAACAGCATGAACTCTGAGAAGGGGGCCAGCCAGGCATAAATCTGTCAGGCTGGCCTTTCCTGATCAAAGGGTCTCCTTGGCTGCTAAGAGGCTCATCACATGCTGACACTACCATCGAATCTTTGAAAGAGGCATAAATTCTGCAGTGAAATCTGTTCCCGGAAGGAATGTGGCACCAACACTTCTGATTCAGTGAGGGGTGTTGGGGGGATGGGGCTGTGTTCTGCCTTCTCCTGGCCCTTCCCTCCCTGCGAACACACACTACCCACCTTCCACCCTGAGGTCCTTTGGCTAGAGCATGGGCAATTCTGACCAGACTCCTAGGAGTATGTTTAGTGTCTCGGAAAAATGTCGGGAAAGGAAGCAAGAGGAGAGAACACTGTGGCTGAAGTCAGGTTTTGTTTATGGAGATGCAAATGGCCTTAGAAAAGTCCAGCAGGGTCAGCACCAATGCCCACAGAGCAGAGAGATGGTATAGCAACTATCCCCCAGGCACAGAAAAGGAACTCTCTTTATAAGAAGAGACACTCCAGACTTTCTCTCAGTATCAGGCCTCCTCTAGAAACTGCAGACAGATTGCAACTTCTCAAACCTCCACCTGTGCCGTTTCTCCAGCTCCATCCTCCACAGAAAGTCAAGGACACCTGAGCACCCACTTCCCTCTCCAGCCTAGGTCTGTCTGTTTCCAATCCCACCAATCTCCCTGAATCCAGTCTCTCTATAGGTGGCACCTCCAACTCTCCCTTTTGGGGGCTAGAGCCTGGGCCCTACTGGTTCTCACCTCCCAGTCTTCCCAGGAAAGGAGAACGTGAGGCTTCTGAGAGCCTGAGGGTCTGCCTCCTTATGCATGGATGGGGAGAGCTGTGGAGAGACTGTGTCTCCAAAGGTCGTCCTGTACTGAAGAAGCCAATGGAAAGCAGTGGGAATGCCCCCTTTCCTTGCCTGACCTGGTCTCACTTCTCTGAGTTAGGTCTCTGTACTTTTAATCCTCTTTCCAGGACCTTCAGTTTTCTGAGCAATTTTTGGTCCCCAGGAAACGCTTCCAAAGCTCTCCCTCCTGTACTCTTAGAGAAGACAGGAGACCTGAGAGATGTCACAGTCAAATGCTACACATGGACTGTGTTTAGATCCCAATTTGAACAAACCATGCACCACAACAGGACAGCCTGGAGAAAAGTGGGGACATGGGGCATAAAATATCTATTCACACGATATCAAGGAATGATTCTTGCTTTTGTCAGGTGTGATAACGGTACAAGAGTAGCATTAAAAAGAAAGTGCTTAGAAATTCATGCTGAAGATGAGTGAAATAAATAAGTCTAAAGTTTGCTTTCAGATAGTGCAGAAACAGCAGAGTGCAGGTAACATGGGAGATCACTGGCCATGACTAGCTCACTGCTGCAGCTGGGCAAGAGGTATCTGGAATTCACTATACCATTCTGGATATTTGTGAAAATTTCCCATAACAAAAAGTTCAAAATGAAAACAGCCCTTCTCTTAAATCTCTGTAAATCTCCTCTTTTATCTCCATTTTACAGGTCCAGGCTCCTGACCCCAATCTGGGCTCATGCCCATCCCCCCCAAATTCTACATGGCCTCTTCTCCTCAGGCTACAGCTTGGGAAGGAGGTGTTGAGGGGGTGGGGTCCCTCCCTGAGAACACTTCTGCCCCCTGCTGCCCCTCTGACCCTTTCTCAGTCCAAATTTATCTCTACCATTTTCTGGAATACTGGGTACCTCTATTTATGGCTTGGCATGGCCTTTCCCATCTCCTAGCTTGGGGGGGGGGGTGGTACCATGGTTCCCATCTGTCCCAGACTGAGTGCTTTATTCAGGGGTTGTCTTGTCCTTATCTGTCACTTCCCTCCAGAGCCAGAGCACAATCAGTATTTGTCCCAATGAACTGGTTCCTTCTGTTCCTCAAATATGCCCACTGCTGGGTCTCCTCTACGGGGCAAAGAATCTTCTCCACAGGCCAAGAGTTTCGCAGACAAAGGAGAAAAGGCCACGGACATTTCCAGAGACAGACAGTGGGGTTGGAAGCAGGCACACAGCCACCTCCCACATGGGCCAGCTATACTGTGTATCAGAGTGAGGTGGAGGGTCACTGTCTTCATAATCACATATAGGGGAGGCTGGGCAGTGCGGGGAGAGGGCTCGTGGGGGAGACCAGCTTCTCCTGTCATTATCATTTCACTGTCACCTCCTGCTGCTGCAGACTCACCGGTTGCCATGCTATCTCCACCTTTCCCAACACAAAGCTGAGCTATCACATGCCATGCACATTGGCCTCAGCCCGGGGGGACAGGCTCCTGCCTTCCCCAGGTGCCAACTTTCCAGCTTCCTTGGGAATCCGTAATCTGGAAGATGTCAGCCTCCCCTCCCCAATAGCCCAGCGTTGCCTTTGCACAACCGCTCAATACCTAGTGAATGAAAACTCCTCCTTCACGGCTGATAATGGCCTAGCAGTGCTCCCCAGGCCCGCCTCCCTCTATGTACCAGTGAAACACTCCTTTTCCGACACCCCATCCGGCCACCGTCAGCCCTGTCCTGCCCTTGACTCCACTGTTAAAATGCCAGTTATGCCCAGGTGGCAGGGAACCCCGGGTCTCCTCTGGCTGGGCGTTCCACCATACTCCTTGGCCTCTCCCCTAGGCATCAAGTTCTGATGCCAAAGGGCGATAGGAGTCAGACTGGCCAGGTGACAGAGGAAGGTCACAGTCCCCTCTCATTTCCCTGAAAGACTTGGGGGCATTTCTCAGGTCATTTCGATTTGTGTTCACAAGCTCTTAGTTACAGAGAAGGGTCTGCTTATAAAACATCTAAATAATAAATAGCTACCAATGACCAGACATGAACCGAGAGAGGACAATTCCACGACTATGAGGAAAACCACTTATAAGTTCTGACTCCAGCTCTGCGGATGACCAGCTGGCTGACTCCAGCCAGGTCTTGTTCTGTCAAATGCTGTGAAATGAGGATGTCTGGTGGTTGGCCGCTCAGTACCTCCCAGCACGAGCAGTGAGTGGCCGATGCCATGATTCCGGATTAACTACTTTTCCCTCCCTGTTCCCAGTCTCCTTCATTCAAATCAGCATCAACGCCTTACTCCTTTAGTGCATTTTATGTTGACCTTCACAAGGAAGTTTAACCTGAGTTACTCAACTGGGGACTTCCTTTCCTTAGCAAATCTGGTTGTATGAGGTCAAGGTCTATTGACATGGCCAAAGGGAACTTTTTATAGTTGTAGTGTCTTATCTTATGGCAAATGAGTGCATTACATCTCAAGACAGGGCAAATAAGTTCTTGGAGAGACTGGAGACAGGTCACTTGTACCCAGTCTCCCAGGTAAGGCACAGGAAACAGGGCTTTGCTATCTTCCACTGATTCCAAATACACACTTTTGCGTCTCCGAAATCAGGATTTCTCTTCGAACCAATGGCATCATATCATTACTGTTGGTCCGAAGTGAAGGCAGCTGTTCCAGGAGATAACCACACCGCTTCTGCCAGACCTCAGGGGCCCCCCAACCTCAGACCATGTGACATCAGATTCTCTGCTTGAGGTTCATTCAGATCACACCGATTGGGCAAATACAGAAAGTACCCCTACGCGAGGACCACCCATCTGGGCTCCTCTTCTCTAGCATTAAGAATGAAACAAACGGGGGTGCCTGGTTGGCTCAGTGGGTTAAAGCCTCTGCCTTCGGCTCAGGTCATGATCTCAGCGGGCTCTCTGCTCAGCAGGGAGCCTGCTTCCTTCTCTCTCTCTGCCTATCTCTCTGCCTACTTGCGATCTCTGTCAAATAAATAAAATCTTAAAAAAAAAAAAAGAATGAAACACACATTTCCTTGCTTTCCCTTTTTGCACGATGGCTTTATTTCTGCTTGCCCTCTCAGGGAGGGTGTCCCAGCTTTGGTGGGGAGGTCAGGCGGTCTCCTATCACACCTGGCTTTTTTCTTTCTTATTTTTGGTATGTAAAATAACAATGCATCGTATATTTGATGAAAATATGGTTTCTTACATTTGATGGAAACTGTTTCTGTTACAAATATTATATGTGATATTTGAAATGATCTAGCATGATAATGGAAACGGAGGTAGGTTTGCATGGGGTCAAAAATCTCAAGTCTCGCCCCAAACCACTTGCCCTCTGTGCCACTATTGGCCATCCCCTCCCCTACCCAGCTCTGCAGGCTGTTGACTAGCCTGGCATCCATCATGGCTCCCCAAGACTCTTGGGACGAAGGCAGAGCTCTTAAATCTGGCAAAGTACCACTGGTCATGCCTTCTCTCCAGCCACATCTACACCATCTACCCACCCTATCCTCTCCCTTCCAGCTTCCATGTCTTCTCCACCACCGAGCCCTGGCCCTGACAGCTCTGTTGTCAGGAACACTTCTTTCTCCCTGTTTTGCTCCCCAGACCTCGCCTCCAGCATCACCACCTCAGGGAGGCCTTCCCCAACTAGATCAAACCCCACTACTGGCTACGCACATTTCTTTCATAGCATGTGTTCCACATGCACTCTTGCACTTGTAGAATGTTCTTGATTAATGTGGGAATCCTTTACCTGACTGTGAACTCCATGAAGGCAGGAGACGAGCCTGTTTTTACTCAACATTGTAACCCCAGTGCCAACCAAGTGACTGGCAGTTGGCACGTGCTCAAACATTATTTGTCAATGGATGGTTGGGTGACCCTGGGCATCTCTGCTCTGGAAGCAGAGAGTAAACTCCTGGAGCCGGGGGCGGTTCCCACTGACTGTGGCCTTGGGCAAGTCAACCTCTCTGTTTCCATATCTCCAAATTGGGAATAACACTTATCCTGCCTATCTGACAAGGGTGTTTTGTGAGTCTGTAAAGTCACTTTGAAATGATACCATCTGGTCCCTCACCCCCAAGCTTCTAGCCCAGTGCTGGGCCCACACTCCACCACGCTCTGTCCCTATGAGCTGGCTGACTGGCTCCTCCAGGGAGATGACCTCACACAGTCCTCAGGGAGGTGTGCTCAAAGCTTGGGATCAAGAGGGGACCCTTGAGCTTGTGCTTCTCGATCTTAAACTCTCATAGAGTTTCTCAGCCCTTTCAGGGCCCCAATGCCCTAAGTACATAAGAAAAGGGACCTTCTTGTCGATTCCTTTTGGTCTTCATTCCTAAAACAAGGTTGGGACCTTTGGCCAGAAGGGGGAAAGGGGGGAAAAGGGGAGATGCTGCCCCTTGCCTCCTGCTTGGCACACTGATCTGCAGACAGGGACAGGGCTGGATAGGAACAGCGAACAGCACCCTTCAGGACCCACTTCTTGGGACAATCATCTAAAAGTATGGGGCATTCTACTCTACCTGGCAGAATACATGAACTAGATGAAGTTGTTAACTTTACCTCTGGAGCTGAACATTACTGTGAAGGTGGACACTTACAGCAGTCTCACTATTGCTTCCCATAGACCTCATCTGAGGGTCTGTCTTCCTGTATCAAACAGCTATGAAAGACCTTGAGGATGTCACTTTCCCTCTCTGTATCAATTTCCTCACAGTTACGTGGAAACAATAGTAACAACAATGCTAATATCACCCACCTTCCTGCTCACAGAGTTCTTTTAAACATCAAAGACATAAGTGCTCCTAAGTGAAAAGTCAGTGCCAGTATAAGGTAATATTTTCTCCATGCATTTTAAATCCCTCCTTCCATAGCAGGAAAGCAGCACACTGGCTTATTGTTATCCCTAAGTTAAGGCAAAGATTCCTCAAGGTCTGCAGTCCCTAAGGCACAGAGGTGGGAAATGAGATGCGAATGAATCCAAGATCACAAATCAATTCTCGAGCATCCCCCTAGGGCCAGCCATCCACCCTCCATTGTGGAGGGGTATTGACTCGCAATTGTTTCAACAGCCTGGCCTCTGCCAGCCACCCTCCCAGAAATCCAGGCTGGTGGGAGGAGGTGCAAAAGGAATAATAGCTAGCACCTTCCTGATTCTGGATCCTGTGAAGGGGGTGGAAGGCTCTGCTATAGACACACACCCCGCGGACTAATTCTAGCTGACATCCTGGCAGGGTGCTCAGAGGCATGCTTCTGCAAATCCTCCAGGATGCATCACGGACTAGATTCTGGTACTCAGGGCTTCAAGCTGGCCAAGGCTTCCTTGCCGGCTGATCTGTCGAGCAGCTCCACTAGGGACTCCCTGGCATCCCTGTGGAACATGGAGCCCAGGCCATCTGTGTTCCTATCCTCCAGCTGGAAGCTGCCTGCCAGTTCCTGGATCCACTGTAGGTCTGCTGAGAGCTCCTGCCTTAAAGCTTCAAACTGTGTCTGCAGATGGTCCAGTTTCCTGGCCATGCTTCCAAGGCCGGCCCCTGTGGCCTGGAGGTCTTCTCGAAAGAGCTTCTTCAAGGACTCCACTTTGCGGAACTCATACTTGAGCTGGGATAGGTCGTGCCGGGCATTCTCGCTCTCCTCTCGGTACCAAGCTTCCTTCTCATTGTATATGGAGACTAGGGCCTCCACATCATCCTGGATGGTGTTGTGGGTCCCTGCCAGGGTACGGCAGCCCTGGTCGACCTGTGCCACGTCCTCTACTACACGGGCGAAACGCTCGAAGTTGACGTATGTGTTATTGGGGGGCATGCTCGAGTGGCATTTGAGGGTGTACTCTCTCAGGCGCTTGGTCTTCAGCTGGGTGGGCTCTGTCTTCTGCTGTTCCTGGGCTCTGACTTCTCTTTTGGACTAGTGGGTGTTTGGATAGAATAGCCAGAATTAAGTTGATGCCCGATCCAAAGGGCAGTTCAAGGTGCAGGCAGAAGGTACACAAGCAGCCTTGTAGTCATTTGCCGCATGCATCAGGCCACAGGGAGGACCACGGTGGGATGAGCATCCCCACGGATGATGACACAGATTCAAGACCACAGGGGTGCTGCCCACATGCTCACCTCAGGGCTGGGGGGACAGGGATCTATGGCCATTAGAGAAGGTCTCCACACACATAGCATTGAGGGAGCTCACACAGACAAGCAGGTGATAGCCAGAACTCTGCAGGCATCTGCTCAAAGGCTGGAGCAGACAAGGCCATGGCTGACTGAGGGAGGCTGAGGGACTGCTCTCCTTCAGGGCCGGCTGGCATGCTGGGCCTCAGCAACTTGGTACACTAAGCCTGAGGACCTCTCTCACTCTGGGCTCAGGGCCCACTCCAAACCTAGAGGGCCCTTGGCCTTCCCCATCCTTTAACGGGCAGATGAACCTACTTCAAAGCATTCCAGCCCACCCTGACCTCCATCTTCCACAGGCCCTACCCTTGCCTGTCTGCTCACTCAGATCATCCTAGCCTCTCCTTGAGATCCAGATGAGTGGGACATCTGGTGATGCCCAGGGAGTGCGCATCTCATCAGTCGGCAGAAGTAGGGCCGTAATCCTGGTCTCCTGATTTGCACCCCAACAAAGTGGGGTTTTTTTTGTTTTGTTTGTTTGTTTGTTTTTATAAGTAGTCTCTACACCCAATGTGGGGCTTGAAGGCTTGAACTCCCAAACCCAAGGTCAAGAGTCACATGCTCTATACCTGA
Source organism: Lutra lutra (assembly GCF_902655055.1). NCBI lineage: Eukaryota > Metazoa > Chordata > Mammalia > Carnivora > Mustelidae > Lutra > Lutra lutra. The sequence continues at coordinate 44,733,713 of NC_062284.1, forward strand.
GCCAGTCAGACACTCCTGGGCAAAGTGCTTTTAACTAGTATTTTACTGTAATGTGCCTAGAAAGCAAGACCCTCCCCAGACTAGTGGCTGGGAGGCCAGTTACAACACAGGTTAGGTGGGGCGTCACCTTCGCGCCCCCACCTCCCCAGAGGGAACAGCCTTGCACTGAGGATGACTGCCTGTCCTCCACACTAGGCTGCCATCTCCGAGCCCTGTCCCCTAAGGTTTCAAGGCGCCGGAGAAAGCTGGCTGACTGGTCAGCGTGTCATCCTTTACTCAGAGCCCCGAAAGTCAGAAAGAAAGAGGTTTGGTTACAGAATTGAGGTTTCTAATTGTCTTTGCTTTCTCTCTACAACTTGGGAGTCCTGATTTCTGCTTTGAGAATGACAGTGACATGTCCTCCAAGAAAGCACACTTTGTAAGACAGCCCCAAAGACAAAGTGTTTCAAGGGAGGTTTGTGAAGCCTTCATTTCATAAGTCACCTGAACCTGTGAAATATTAACTTAAACCTATGAACCTATTTGAGCAAACCCAGACTATTTAGCACCCCTGCCTGGCTTTCATCTATCTATGCCCAAGGGTGGGGGTTTCTAGCAAAGGTCTTCCCGTGGGCCCTCTGCATCTGGCCACCCCACCTGGCCCTGGCGATGGATTGCGGACCTCCTGCTGACTGGCACTCCACACCATGCCCTTACCGTGATCCAGGGGTGTCGGAGAGCCTCTTGGATTGTGAGCCGTTTCCTGCAATGAGGATCAGAAAACAGTGACGATCCAGGAGGACAGAAGCTGAGAGCAATGTTCTCCATCTTCACTCTTTGTCAGACCCGCCCTGTGGCATTCTTTGACCACTGCCATTGAACCAGAATGATGAGGAACGCAGAGCTGGTTGGGGAACTGGCTGAACTCCCTGCATTCCAGACAAAGTGGTCCAGGCAGACCCCCTCCATAGAGTGACATTACATAAACCCTCATCTTTGGCCGCAAACTCAAAGGGCCTAACAACACACTCTATGAGACTCACAAGTGCTCTTGTGAGCTGAGTTCTACACAGACCACTAAGCCTCTGTGCTATTCTATTTGCTTCCCAGATCCCTTCTCAGCCCTTCCCTGCTCTGGTAGGGATCTGAACTAGCACTGCCATTAGATGGGGAAACCAGGACCCTACTCTTTTGAGGACCCCATTCTGGCTCTCTCTGAAGTCTGTGGGACCAAGAGGACATGGCCTTCTAGAATCTGTAGATCTCATTCCTGTCCCATCTAGTCCATGCTCTGGGCACCAAGCATCTTACCATTCCCTGCCTACCTCCTGCTTTGACTCTGTAGCTACAGGGCTCTCCCTAGGCCCTAAGAAGGGGTAGGATTAGCATGTCTCCTATTTTCCCACTTACTGACCCCTCTGAGTCCGCCTCCCCCACCAACTCCCATCTGGATTGGTTTAGAAACTGCCACTTTCTTTTTCAAATCCTAGTTCTAGGTGCCTTTGGGACAGACTGGAAAACATAATGTGCCCTAGAGAAATGCAGGCTGACTTCCAAACACATGTGTGTACGTGCATGCACAAACACACCCACACACCCACACACACACACAGACTTATTTGTATTTTGTCAGGAAAGAAAGCAGAAAGACCTGAGCAAGCAAGATGAATGCCAAGTCTCAGCTAATCCACACTTCTCAGCACTTGCCCAGATTAGACAACGATGGTGAATGTGGCAGTCTGTGGCAAAGTAGGGACAGACTGACATGTCTTCAGGAGAGGGGACACGAGAAGATCAGTACCTCAGAAACCCATGCCTTTCTCTGTTATCTTACCGGGTCTCTTTAACCAGAAGCTTCCGAATGAAGTCCTTGGCCAGCTCGCTGGTCTGGCTGAAGAATTCCTCGTCAAAGTCATAACTCACAGCTGTGATATTTGCTAGCGTTTCCTGCTTCGTGTCTCCCAGGAAAGGAGATGCTCCACTTAGGCTGAATACAAAGAGAGGGAATGTGTGACTACTGTAGGTGAGTAGAGGGAGTCAGGGCTGAGGGAGTGAGGGAACCCTGACTCGTACTATTGCATGGGGATGGGAAGCTGCCGGAGGCATCAGCTGCCCCCTCTGGGCAGCCAGTCAGCACTTTCTTGACTGAGTCAGACTCAACCTACTTCATGGAGCTCCCAGTAAGTACGTGATAGAAACTGTGTCCCAGGAACTTGGAAGAGGAGGGGAGAAAACACAGCGAAGACTTCGTAATCTCAAGCAGAATAAAACAGAATATAACAGAAGACCAGACGAAGGTCTGGGGGGAGCACAGGACAGAGGGGACACCCAGTGCAGGCTCCACAGCGGAGCTGACGTTAGTATCAGCTGGGTCTTGAAGAATGAAGAGGTTGTCAGCAGTCAGGGGAGATGAAGTCTTCTAGACTAAGGGAGCAGCCTGAGCCAAGCCTGAGAGGTGTGGAAACAGATGGGCCATTAGAGCGGGAACGGTATGTGAGGTTCCTCTGCAGGGTTTGTCAAGAATGTGTCATTCAGATAATGACTCCCAAATCTACTGTTTCCTGACTCATATTCCAGCTTATGGGATATGTCTCCCTAGATGTGTCATTGTCACTGTGCCCTAAGCTCCCTCCATGAGCTCCCTGCCTTGATGAATGATGTCACTCCACAGATACTCCCAAGCTAGAACACAGGGCTCACCTCTGACCCGCCCATCCCTTTCCTCACCACATCTAACCAGCCTCAAACTCTTGTTGGTTTTACCTACTAAATATCTCCTGAAGGCCATCCCTATCCCCACTGTCGCTTTCTTGGCACAATGGCAGCAAGGTGCACTGGGAAAATTTTGCTATTCCAGACCTGGATTTGAATCTCAGCTCCACTACTCAATAGCTGTGTGAACCTAGGTAAGTTATACAACCTCTCTGTGCTGCAGTTTCCTTCTCCATAAAATGAAGAAAATAAAAGCCTCCACCTCACATGATTGTTACAAAGAATAAATAATACACTGACAATGCTCCAGGCAGTCTTGCCCATACTAAGTGCTCTGGAATCAGTGGCCATGATTTCTGTCTTTGAACACAAAGAACCTTCTATGTCTCCCCATTTTCTATAGGATCACATCTAAACTCCTGAACAGGACATCAGAAGTTAGTCCCTACCACCTCCTCAGTACACTTCACCACACTTACCAGGCACACTGTTTCCTTCCTCAGCAGACAGCCCTTCCCTCCCTTTCCACCTGGAGAATTAATCTCATTCTGTATAGCCCAGCTCAAATGAATCTGTCTCTCCCTCATTAAATCTTCCACAGCCCCAGCAAACCAGTGCCTCTCCCAGCTATGTCTCACAGAGGCGTGTTCAGACACCCAGCGTGACTTTGGTCCCACTGAGTGCGACTTAGCTGTGTGGTGTCTCTCCCGACACGGGAGGCAAGCAGGGCAGACCTCCTTCATGGCAGCATCCTGAGTGCCTGGCCCAGAGCCCACCATGGAGCAGGCACCCAAGAAACAAGAAACTGTGTGGGACTCAAATGAGCTGCAAGAAGGCTATGTGCCTGGTACACACTCAAATTCCTCAATATTTCAGTATGGAAATCAGAGTTTTGAAATTAAAAAAAAAAAAAAAATCAAGGTTTCAAGAGCCAGCACAGAATCTGGAAACATGGAGCAATGGATCCAGTTCTCCTCTGTGTCCAGTTCCTCTGGGGCTTTTCAAAAATACTGATCCCCAGGGACTCCTGGGTGGCTCAGTCCGTTAAGTGTCTGACTCTGGATTTCGGCTCAGGTCATGATCTCAGGGTCCTGGGATGGAGCCTTGTGTGGGGCTCTGTGCTCAGCTGGGAGTCTGCTTGAGTCTCTCTCTTCCTCCTCTACCCCCCTTCCCCCACTTGTGCTCTCTCTGTCTCTCTCTAAAGAGAAATAAATAAACCTTAAAAAAAAACCTGATTAAAAAATACTGATGCCCAGACCCCATCCCTAGCAATTCTGATGTAATAGCTCTGCAGGGGGTTGAGGGCAGTGGTAGTATTACAAGGTCTAATGTGCAGCCAGGATCGCGACCCTCCACATTGTACAGAGCTCCCAGTCTGTGGGCTGCTGGAAAAGTCAGAGAACTGGCGGACAGGGGTTCTGGGTGCTGACGCTCCCACATCACCTCTGGCAGCCGTTAGACTCTGACCCAGTGTGCCCTAAAAATAGCACGTCCCAGGTGCGTGGTCAGGGGCAAAGTGTGGGAAAGCCCCCCTGGAATGAAGACCTACTACTAATCAGCCAGAGCTGCCCAGGTAGTTTGCACGTGTCCGCTTCCTTAACCCACACAGCATACCCGCGGGCAGGAAGTTTGAGATTCCTATTTTTCTGAGAAGGAAAACAGGCCCAGAGGTTAAGTATCTGCCCAAGGCCACACAGATCGAAAGTGGCAGGTTCCCTGCACGTGGGCTACACAGGAAATGACTGCTTGAGCAACTTCATACTTCAGGGCTGGGAATGAGGCTCTAGGGAAAAACGAGAGAGGCTGTGAGAGCCAGGGAAGGCAGGGGAGACCGGGGAGAAAGACTTGGGGTCAGGGAAGGCATGGCCGCCAGAGGGCTGGACCAAGGCTTCTGGGTGAAAGCTGACTTTCTCACGGACATGCAGCCCGGGCGAGGTCGAGTGGGGGATGCTGGGCGGCAGTGGAGATAGGGACAAGGCTCAGCCTCCACGCTGGGGCCAAGCGTCTGAATCGGAGCTGAGAGCACAGACCAGGAGGTGTGAGGTGGGGATCGAACACATCTGGCTCACAATAAATAAGTAAATGGGGAAAATCATTAAATTCAGTCTGCCTGTCTGTCTGGCCCTCTCTGAGTCCTCCCGGGTCCCCTTGATCCAAGCGAGGTCGGAGTCCCGGCATCAAGGATACTTACAGGATGTAGGTGATGACGCCTATGCTCCTGCAAAACAAAGAACAGGCCAGTCAGAGCCACGCGGCTCTGACCCCAGCCCAGCAAGGGACTCCCCTGCACGGTCCCCAGGGGATGTGGTCACCTGCCCCTTCACGGAGGCCTAAAGATGCTATCTCAAGTCCATGGCCCTCTCAGTCCCACTCTTCAGCAGCAGCCTGGGATGTGTGTGGAGTCACTGAGCTCTGGACATTCAGGCTAAGGACCCAAGTTCAGACTCCTGAACTGGCAGGCTGTGACTGGGTAAGTCCCTTATTGTCTCTGAGCCTCTTTCTCCTCATAAAAGGAGCATAATAACTACCTCACAAAACTGCTGGGAGGATTTTAGAAAACCAGGCAATCAAGGTACTTGGCCCCTATCAGGCACTGTTGAGTGAAATGAGTTCTGTCTGTGCAGAAAATCCTCTACAGTACCCCTGGGCCCCAAACCGTGGTTAGAGCCTAAGAGGCTCTGGGCAGTCACTTGGTTGATTAACAGAATGAGCTATTGTTACTATTTCTTTATAATGACTGCGCCAGGTCTCAGGGCTGAGCCTGCACCTGCAGCCTCGCCTCTCCCCTTGTCCCTGCCTCGGCCATGTTCTAAGTGGCCTCAGGTCTGGGCCTGGCTGCCTCCAGCTGCCAGGGCCGTGGGTCCAGCACACATGAGCAGCCAGAGGCTCCGAATGTGTGGAGAAAAGGGTTTTCATGGTCGAGGGGGATGTCAGCCAGAGCCGGGGTCTGAGGCCTGCTGACCTTGAAAGAATCCCTAAGGCACTTAGGTGGCCTGCACAACTTACCACATGTCAGCCTCCAGTCCCAGGGGCTCGTAGTTCACAATTTCTGGAGCTGAAAGAAGCCAGATTGAAGAATCAGCAGGAGAATGAAGATGAGAAGATAAGGCTAGAGAGAATTTTAGGATGTTTGGTGACAAATGTCTCCCTCCTGAATCCTCACTAAGGAAAAATCAGAGCAACAGATGGAGATAATTCTGGGTCTAAGAATCTTGAGAAATGAAGTTGCCTGTTATTCTGGTGGGAAGCTTTTACACAGAAGCCTTGATGGTGGGGGAGAGGAACACCCTGAAGAGAAAGTGCAGGGTGGCGTGAGGAAGATGCAGGAAGGGGAAATGGGGCCTAGCAACAAGGCCTGCTTTAGAACTCTCTGGTGGAAACCAGGCAGGTCAGCACTGGAAGGTGATAATGAAGAAAAGAAGGTAGAAAGGGAATCCAAATCCCTGAGTCTGGTCTGAAAGAGGGGCACCTCCCTACTGAGGAGAATGAAGACATTCTGGGGCCAATGAGATGATGAGCCTGAGGTGCCCCAGGGACATCCAGACAAAGATGTCCTGGGAACAGGAGAGGGAGGCAGAGCCGTCAAATCTGAAGTCATTGTACAGGTGGAAACAGGAGATACGTGGATGATGTGGTGACCAGGAGTGGGTGCAGAGTCTAGGAAAGAAGATTCTACCCACTGCAGAAGAGGGCCAAGTGCTGCGTGAAGGTCAAACACACGAGCACTTGGAAAGTGAGTAGTGTCTAGAGAGTGACGGGATGGTAGATGTAGAAATAAGAGTGTAGATCACACCATAAAAAAAAGCTTGGCCATGAAATGGAGGAGAAAGAGAGGTGAGTAGCTAGAGAAGAGAGAAGGGCTGAGCCTGTCTGATCATAATGGAAAAAAGGGAGAGAGCAGGAAAGGCTACGTTTGTTCATCTAGAACAATAGCAAACCCACAGAATCTATGGGGTGTGCCCACCTTCCCACCACTCTACTTCAAGACACAAGGAAACACTTTTCTGGCTCTGCTTATTTTTTAGCTTCTTAAAAATTATGTCTTACTGCATATGATGTAGTCACCTGCCCCCCCAACCTAACATTATGCTTCTAGTGTTCACTCAGGGTTCATCCGTGGTCTTTCTTTTTCACTGCTATGTAGTAGTCCACGGTGCGAACATATAGCGTTTTCTCCTCAGTGATCATTTGGATGGTTTCCACTTCTTTTCTCATCAGAACAACACTGTTATGAACTTTTTGCACACGTCTCCTCACAAACATGAAAGACTTCCTCTCGGACAGTGATTCAAGGTGCAGTCTGAAGACAGTCACTGGTCCAGACACAGTGGTACAAAAATTGGGAGTAAGCATTTAGAAACCCACAGAGCAACCTGACGTTGCCATGACATTCAAATTGTGATAATTTTTCTAGGGGTTTATTTTTCCAGTATCTTACTGAAAAAGCAGTCCCGGACAGATTGAAAACATTTTTTTTTTTTCAGTCTTTCACCACAGAGAGTTTGAGAAACACAACTCACTTTCTAGGCTTGTCTGCTTGATATGCATATACACTCACTTCTGTCCTCTGTGTGCTTTTATTGGTCCATTTTCTTCTGTGCTTTTCTTCTTCTTCCTTGTTTTTTTTTTCTTTGATAGTTTTTTAAATTAATTTTCCTATTGTTTCCCCCTCTACTTACATTTTTGTAATGGCCACCCTTGAGACTTTAGGATGGCTATCTAACAAATTCTAACATAAAGCAGTGTTTTGACCTTCTTCTAACAATACAAGAACCTTAAAACACTCATTTAAGCCCTCTGTCCTAACATCATTTTCTTCCATTTTTAGTTCTTTTTTTAACCCCACAAACATCATCATCATTATTTTAAACAGAAAATGTTTATATTTGTCCAATGTTTACTCATTTCTTTGCTCTTATTACTTCTTGCATTGAGACTTTCCCTCAAAAGGTCATTAATTCACAAGCACATCTTTGGTAGTTCCATTAATACATGCTTGTTGGTGGTTAATTATTTCATGGTTTGTCTTTCTTGTTGTTCACTTTTGATTTTTTGTTTTTTGCTGTGTTTTGTCTGAATCATTTACCCTCTTTCTTGAAATATAACATTCCTGGGTATGCAGTTAGGGGTCCTTTTTTTTTTTTTTTGAGTATGTAATTGACTTTATTAAGCAATTCATGAATCAATCAGCATCCCACCTAGCAAGTAAAGAGATGCTCCCTAATTACTGTTTTTTAAAATTTTTCCTCAGTTCTTGGAAGATAATATTCTATTGGACATTGGTTTCCATTGTTGTTTTGAGAAGTATGCTGTCAGTCTAATTTTTTTTAATTTGTATTGATTGATTGATTGATTGGTGATCTGTCTTTTCTCTCTGGCTGCTTTTAAGATCTCTTTGTTTTTGGTACCTTATAGTTTAACTGTAATGTCAACTATAGTATAACTATAATGGATTTATTTTTATTGTTTTCTGTTCGATATACATTGTCCTTTCTGTAACTGGGCGTGCATGATTTTACAACTCTTCTGGAAATTCTCAGCAATTTTCTTCAAATGCTGCTCCTCTTTTGTCTTCATTCCCTCCTCTGGGATTCCAAACAGACCTATGTTAGTTAAGCTTTCCATTTTTACCCTCTTATACTTGTCCTCTATTTCATATTTTCATGTCTTTGTCCTTCAGTGGTATTCTAGTTAATTATTTTTCAGCTCTGCCTTTCAATTCTTCAATTTTCTCTTCAGCAGTGTAAACCTTCTGTGTAACTCATTCACTGAATTTTAAATTTCTAGGAGTATATGTTAAATCTCTCAAATTTCTATCTGGTTCTTTCTAGAATTTGCCTGTTCATTTTTGACAGCCTCTTGTTGCTCATTCTTGTGTTTCTTTTATTTCTATATACATTCCATTTATTCTGTAGTCAACCTGTGATAATTTCAGTATCTTATGTCCTCAGACGTCTAAGTCTTACTTGTCTCTCATTGAAATGCTGATACGCACCTTTGGGAGAGGTCCTCCTACTGAATTCCTCTGCGGCTCCCAGACCCAGCTCTAAGTTCATTTCACTGGCTTTGGAGGTGGGGTTAGTGGTGCTGGAGGAGTTACTACACTTAAACACTTCTCTTATTTGCTATGAGTCCAGAATTTCCTTAAAAAGAATATTTTCCTCAAGAATCCAGTTTTGTAGCAGGAAGGCTTTTGGAAGACTGGATCCACTACACTCCTAGAGGCTGACTAGTTACTTTTCAATACTGTGTCTCAGGTTCAAATTTCAAAGGAATGGTGGGAGTAGGACAAGTGATTATAACCCTACTTCTCAGGAGTCCTGGGTAAAGAAAGTCATTCTAATTTGGACACGGACCTAGAAAAATCACCCTATATATCTGTAAGGTACAAACAAAACCATTTCTGGGCTAGAGCTGAGTCATATGGGCTCATCAGAGTCAACTGTGGGCATCTCTTTCCAACTCTGAATTCAGTGACCGGTTAAAATTGGTAGCTTAAAATTGGCAAATGCTATAAATTAGGGTTGTATTTTGTGTTGAGACCCAGTTGTTAGACATTTAACAGCATAGCAGTGGAAAAAAACCCTCCATAGTTTGGCCTACTCGTCAATATCCCACTCACATGGCTAGTCTGATATGAACTTCCTACTCCATCCAGAGTGGACAGTGAACCATCCCCAATAAATGCACTAATTCTGGCCCTACACCCTGCTATAAACGACTGAACCTGGGATGTGCTCCTCCTCTACCCTGACTCTGTCCCCATCCCTCTTCAGACACTTCTCTCATCCATAACACCAGTCCTTTGTCTCTGTTTGACTCAAGGGCATGACTGATCCCACTGACTCTGCCAGAGTGGATATCTTATTTGAACAGGCTTCCAGAGATAACTCCATCATTCACTTTATAATTAATCATATGCTGTCTTGTGTCACTTCTTCCACTCTTGCCCTGAATTTCTAGCTGAACCATTTACTGTTGATTAACACTTGGTTTGAACTTAACCAAGTACATAGACGCATTTTACCACACACGTGAATAGAGGGAAGCAACTGCTATCTTGGACAAAGTTCAAGAATGGTTGTCTTGTGGCCCAGGTTCAAGTTGATTGTGCCACCAGCTCATTGTGTGACCTTGGATGTGTCATTCTGAGTGTGCCTCCTTGCTATCACTGTGTCCCTAGTATCTCACCAAACATCTGTCATAAAGTAGATGAAGAGGGGCGCCTGGGTGACTCAGTGGTTTAAGCTGCTGCCTTCGGCTCAGGTCATGATCTCAGGGTCCTGGGATCGAGTCCCATATCGGGCTCTCTGCTCAGCAGGGAGCCTGCTTCCCTCCCTCTCTCTGCCTGCCTCTCTGTCTACTTGTGATCTCTCTCTGTCAAATAAATAAATAAAATCTTTAAAAAAAAAAAAAGTAGATGAAGAATAACCATTGGTTGAACTCAACTGACATCCTGTAGCCTTCCAATTCCACACTTGTTAAACTAGATCGATGACCCAAACAGATCCTTCTAGCACTGTTACTTGGTGGTTTGATGTCTTATTTCAACAACTAAATTGCACGCCCCCTGGGGGCAAGATCTTTTTAGAAAGACAACCCAGTGTAACCAAAAGAGCACAGGCTTTGATGTTAGATGTATCTACATTTTTTTTTAAAAGATTTTATTTATTTATTTGACAGACAGAGAGAGATCACAGTAGGCAGAGAGGCAGGCAGAGAGAGGAGGAAGCAGGCCTCCCGCCGAGCAGAGAGCCGGATGCAGGGCTTGATCCCAGGACCCAGGGACCATGACCTGAGCTGAAGGCAGAGGCTTAACCCACTGAGCCACCCAGGCACCCCTAGATGTATCTACATTTGAATCTTAGCTTTACAACCTACTCGTCGTTTTGCCATGAACAAAGCATTTGATAGAGAAAATAATTAAATCTGCTTTATGAGGTTGTTTGAAGATTAACTGAGATAATGTTTGTAGGACCCCCAGCATAGTGCCTGGCACACAGCAATATTCCCCTACCCTGGGGTCTTTGGGTCCTTGACAGCACCCTTCTAGAAGAGCCGTAGCACTGGCATGTGTGACCCGAAAATCCAGCAGAAGGGATGATCTGACACATTCTGTTTTCCTTTTTGATTAGATTGTGGTCAGAAGTTTCCGCCTCCAGGTTTTGAGGAGACCATGCCCTCCCTCCATTTCCAAGACCACTCTATCTCCCAAAGCAGAGAGAGACAGTGGTCCTCGATTCTCATTCCTCTCCCCTCTTCAAGGCTGCCTCTCTAGGACCCCCAACCTGCACAGTCCTAGTCCCATGAGGTGGCTTCTGGGGCCTGAGCCAAGGCTGAGAGAATGAGAGGGAAGACACAGCTGCACGAATAAAGGCCAGGCACACAGGAGAGGTGAGTGGGTGGATCTGGCATTTGGCAGATGATTTCCCTTTTCCTTTTCAGGAAATCAAAAGCTGCTCCAGAGAAACTTGAGTTTATGGGAATGCCAGAGGGCAAGTTAATTTTAAATCTTCACAATAAATTCAATGAAGAGCAGGGGGTGGGGCCAGCTTTCGGAGAGTTTGGCTCTGCAAAGGCCTTTTCTGGCCTCCCCCTCCCACTGGGTGCTCAAAGCCAACACCCAGACCCTTACCCAGAAAACCAGCAGGACATTTCCTTCCCCACCCATTATATTTCTAAGGGGGAGGGTCTCCAAGGCACCCTCTCTCAGCCTAGAGACCACACAGCCCTAGACACAGGGGGTTTGTTCCCAGACTTTCTCTACCTTTGGATCCCAGATGCTTAGGTGGGAGAGAAGCAGGCCTAAAACTCACCAACAAATTCTGGCGTCCCAAAAATGTTCTTAAATTCAACTCCATCTTCTATTTCATGAGCCAGGCCAAAGTCAATCAGCTTGATGTGTGGAATGGGAATATTCTTGTCTAACAACATAATGTTTTCTGGCTGGAGAACAAAAAAAAAGAAAAAAAAAGAAGGAAGGAAAGAAAGGAAGAAAAGACATTAATTAAAGCCCTGTTTTGTGTTTTCACTTTGGGGTTAGGGTGGAGTTTGGTGTTCTTTTTTAGAAGACTCAAACTCTTTCTTGGTTTTGTGTCTTGTCTTTTCCTGTGAACTCAAAAACAGGCACAGCGCTGAGGGCAAGGCCTGGGTTGCACCAAACCTGCTGTTCACAGCAGAAGCGGAGACCTTAACTTCGGTCCCATTTCTGTCTCTGAATGGCAGATCCCTTTAATGCAGTACCTCTGTTTCCCGATCTGTTAAATGGGGCCAGGGAAAAACTTGCAGCATTTCCTGTAAACAAAACCACTGCCCCTATGTGAGGATGGGAGGGGTGGGAGCCTCGCAGTCTAGCCTCGGTTTACACTTGGCTTATTAACCTCTGTCTTCCTGACCACCTCTTTTCCCCGGCTGGCCAGCTTCCTGTTGACAAACTCCCCTCCTCTGGACTGTGTAGCTCACACTTCTCTATGTGTCTAACTAATTTTGGCCCTCGGCAGGACACAGGAAAAAAAATGCACCTGATTTCCAGGGAAAATACCAGCTGCCCAGGCTATCCCCAGTGTCACAAACAGCTGTCAGATCGGATGCAACCCTGCGGGTACGTGTCAATAGGGGGATGGTCCTGCCCTGGCCTCACACGCCACAGGCTCTCAGTGAGGACAGAACAGGAGCCTACCCTTCTCACTCCCACCCAGCTGCCCAGAGTTCACAGTGGGGGAACAGGTCGCTCAGCTTCACCAAGTCCCATTCCACTCCCCACCATGATGGTCTTAGACTCCATTCCAAGTGGAATGTCCTGAAAACATTCATCCGCACCAAAACATCAAATGTCACAGCCGCATATTCATAATAGTCTCAAAGTGAAAACAAGACAAATGTCCATCAACTGGTGAATATGGTATATCCATGTATACTATTCCACCATAAAGAGGAATAAAGGCAAAGAAAAAATAAAAAGGAATGAAGTATTGATATTTCAACATGGATGAATCTTGCAAACATCCCACTCGGGCACCTGGGTGGCTCAGTCGCAGGGTGCTTGGATAGAGTCCCACATCCGGCTCCCTGCTGAATGTAGAGTCTGCTTCTCCCTCTCCCTTTGTCCCTCCCTCCACTTGTGCTATTTCTCTCTCTCTCTCTGTCAAAGAAAAAAATAAAATCTTTAAAAAAGAAAAAGAAAACCTTAATGCCAAGTGACACAATCAGTCACAAAATACCATGCATTGTAGGATTCCACTGATACAAAATACCCTGACTAGGTAAATCTGTAGAAACAGAAAGTGGATTAGTAGTTGCCTAGGACTGGGGGAAAGGGGAGTGACTACTAATGGGTAACAGGACTTTTTTTTTTTAATTTTTTTTTTTTTAAGATTTTACTTATTTATTTGACAGAGAGAGATCACAAGTAGATGGAGAGGCAGGCAGAGAGAGAGAGAGAGAGAGAAAGAAGCAGGCTCCCTGCTGAGCAGAGAGCCCGATGCGGGACTCGATCCCAGGACCCTGAGATCATGACCTGAGCCGAAGGCAGCGGCTTAACCACTGAGCCACCCAGGCGCCCTTTTTTTTTTTTTTTTTTTTTTGAGTGACAAAGATTTTCTAAAATTGATTTCGGCATTGGTTGCACAACTTTGTAAACTGTACACTTTACATGGGTGAGTGGTAAAGTATGTGACTTATTATCTCAATAAAGCAGTTTTAAATAAATAAAGGTAAATAAACAAATACATGTTTAAGAAAATCAAGTGTCCCTATTTCTAGAAGTCCTGAAGAATTTCCCACCTTGTACCTTTGCTCACATTATTTGAGCTACCTAGAAACCCTTCTGCTTGATCTGCCCATCAAAATCCTAGCTGGGCTTCTAAGTCTAACTCAACTCAGCTAGTCTTAAAAGCTTTCCTCAAAGGGAGGAACTGAGTACCGTCCCCCACCCCCGCCTCACACACAGCCCAGAAATGAATTCTCCTCCCCAGTCCCCTTGGTGCTTATTTTAACCTTTTGGTTATGACATTTGTCACACTCTCCTTTGCCCACAGTCCTTGCTGTCACTGTCCTAGCTCCTCTACCAGACCCTCAGCTGGAGGGAGGATTGGGGTCTTTGCTTGTTGACCCCTGCAGTGCAGAGCACGGAGACTGGCAGGCTGAGGGTGGTCCTAACTGTTAGCCGAACTGATTCTCAGTCTGGCTGGAAGACAGTCTAGGTGCCACATCCCAAACTTCCTGGCTCCCCAAAGTCTCTGAGACCTCATGTCAGAGTGGCTGGAAACTTTCACTCGAGGAGGCTGGCTGAAGCCTCCCCTGACTTTGAAAATAAATAATACATTCCCTTTTGCTTTTTTTTTTTTTTTTAAGCTTGTTTATCCTTTTTCCCCTCTGGAGATTTCTCTCCACTTTATTTTGAAAATGTGTCAAAGTCCTTTCCCAAGGCAAAGCAGGGTCTTTGGCCCTGCAGAAAGGACAGTAGGGACAGGGGAGGTCAGGAAGTAGGACCTGGACAGATGGCCCCACTCCAGTACCCCCAGTACAGCCCTCCAATGGCTGCGCATGGACTCCAAGTGTCCTGGAACCCCATTCAGGGAGCTGTGCCCTCCCCACTGCCCACCATCACCCCGGCGGGTGGGGGCGGGGAGCTTCTCCTCCCCCCATTCCACCATATTCTTTAGTCACATTATTGGTAACTTCCCCTTCTCTCCAGGCAATGGCCCTGAGGCTTGTCTCTGGGACTGAGGGTCAGGGCCTGAGGCTTCCTGATGAGCAGTGTGCTCAGGCCGCAGCCCACGCTACATGGGGACGGGAGCTGCGCAGACAAATGCAGTCATGCCAGACCCCCAGAGATGACCCCCAGAATTATGGAGCAGCAGGAACTGGGTGGGGAACACCACGGAAGAAGGAAGAACCATGTGAGGCTGAATTCTCCCAGGCAGCACTGCTCTGAGAGGTGAGAAGCATCCTTCCCTTATGGCCTCTCACCTCTGCGACCCACAGTCCAGAGAAACAACTTCTCCACCGGCTTGTGAAAACCTCAGGGCCAGGCCACATTTTCTCACCCAAGTACTACCTGGCCTCACAAGTTCTTGTCCACCCTGAGAACCTAACACACAGCAGGTGACTTCACCCCCACTTGGAACATTCTTCCTGCACAGTCCCAATCCCCAACCTGCTTTATTTCCTCTTCACATTTCAGTAAAAATAGTCTCTCCTCCAGAAGGCCGACACGTGGGCACACACATTCCACCCCCCTGTCCCCATAACACCCCGTGCCTCCCCAATTCCAGCGTCTCTTCCCCCATCTCAAGGTGACAGCTTACTTCTCTGTCTCCCCACACTGAGCTACAAGCTTCCTGAGAGTTTTGTTCCTCCCCTTGCTACAAAGCCTGGCATCCACCAGGTGCTCAGTAAATGTCTGGGGAGTGAGGACAGCTGTCATTTGGCTGCACTGTGCTAACCAAGCACATGACATACTTTACACCTCATTGAACCCTCCCCCCCCATCTTATGCAGTGGATGCCATCATTCCTCGGTTTCAGAAAGAAAAACCAAGACCAAAAGACTGACTTGTGAAGATAAGGCTTAAACCTCTATCTGTTGAACTGCAAAACTTCTGCTCCTAACAATAGAGGAAAGGATCTCCCTTCCCTGGGGCTCAAGTGTCCTGGGAATCTCTCCCAGGGAGAAGTGGGAATGCTGCTTGGGCCTGGCAACCTAGGGCAGCCTTGTACCCTGGCACAGCGGGAATGTTCTGCTGGGTGGGCAGGCCCTGGACCCCTGTTCTGCCCTCCATCACTCACACCCTGGCCCATTTGGACCAAATGTACTTTTAGGTTCAGACCTGCCCTGACTGGGAGTAAACAGGAAAATAGCTCCTATATCTGTAGCTTCTCTTGCTTTCGGAAGGGCTTCCTTCTTGCTATCCCAGCCTCCATGAACCCAACCTGATGCCACCCAGGAGGCAAGGCAGGGGCTGACATCTTCTGAACAATTTCCAAGGCAAGCAGCAAACAATAGCTCCACATCATCTTTGCAACCGCTCTCAGGGGTAGGCACTGTCAACATCCCCACTTCACAGATGACGAAACAGAGGCTCAGGGGGCTAAAGCACTGGCCCAAGATCCAACACCTCATAATGGCAGAGTCTCGGGGTGGGTTTCCCAGGCAGTCCAGGCCCTGCTTGCCACCACATCACCCAATTTGGTTAACTACCTTCAGTGGTCCCACTGACCAGGAGAGAAAGCTCAAATGCCCTGCCTGATATTTGAGGCAATGAGGCTCTGCACTGAGGGTTCCATGCCACCTTCCCAGCCTCATCTCCCCTCATTTCCTTGCACCTGCCCCCTCTCCCCTCTAGGTGGCTACTACCACACCCAGAGAGACAGCTCGGTTCCATCCTTTGCTCTGGCTTTTCCCCTTGCCTGGAATGCCTTTCCTCCTCCTCTTCACACTTTCAGGGACTATGCCTCAACCCTGCCTCCTTCTACTGCCTTACTTTTCAATGAAGCGGCCCCTGACCTTGGGCTCTAACCCCCTTGGCGCTGACAATGCTTATGAGCAAGTGGTCCTCAGTTGTAGGCTGTCTCTCATATTGGGACATCGCTGCTCTCCCGGGTGGTGGCCTCCCTGGGAAATTTCAGATCAGCGCTAAGTTTCTTGGCGTCCCCTATGGTATCTTGTGTCCTGCACACACCCCTGAAATATGCTGACATGCACTGAAAGAAGTGGGAGTTAGCGGTCCTTCTCTTTCTGCCCTGTGGAAGTCCTCCACCACCCTTGGGGGGCTGCCCTAGGGCACTCCTCCCCATGGGGGCCGCTGTAGGGCTGGGTCAGGAGGGACCATGACTGAGGGAGGATCCCCAAGGGTAGCCTGAGGGCCAGCAAAGCAGCAGCTCCCCCAAGGGCTTTTTCTCAGCTTCTCTGCTTCCCCCTTCCCAAACAGGGTAGGGCACTAGAAAAGATCCCGGGCCTGCGTACTGGGAAATTCCGGGTTCACCTCCACCATACAAGGCCATGTGAACTGAAGCATGCCACTTCCTCTCTCTGGGCCTCAGCACCCCCAGTTCTAAAATAGACACTGGATGAGATCCAGAGCCCCTTCGAGCTCTAGCCTCTGCAGTTGCAAGGTGGCACAACATCTCAAGCTGGTTGGGCAAATTCCCACTCCTCCGGGCCCCAAGTAGGACATACGAAAGGCTCAGGTCTCCTGTCTCTGGGTCAGGAAGGAAGAACAGGCCACTGTGACCACAGACTGCTGGGTCCAAGCCAGGCTGCCCTCTGGGGTAGTATGATCCTACCCATCTGTCCTTCTCCAGCTTTATTTGCTTTGACCAAATACTACCCACATACTTGACATCACCTCCAAAGCATGGCTACAAGGAGGGATTCCTACAGGTGCCACCACTGCCCAGCACAGGGCTTGTGGAGTTGCTACCACGAGGCGAAACTGCCCTCACCTGTCAAAACAAACCCACCCAGCTCAGCCCACGAGGCAGGCAGCTGTGGGAGAGGCCAACATGCCCCACCGTGTCCCAGTGGATTTGATCAGAGGTGCCTGCTATGGCGCTAAACCGGAAGCTGGTCCTCCAGGCAGGACCCATGTGAGTGGGTGATCCCCCCCTCCCCCGTCCAGTACAGCGTGTCCAAGAGCCCCTACAGGAGGAAGACAACCTCGGCGGCCATACAGTAAGGTGCAAAAGGCTTGAGCTAGGTGCAAAAGGCGGGTCTAGGTTCAAATCTCAGCTCTGTCACTCACAGTGAAACCTGGTCAAAGTCAATGGACCTCTTGCAGCCTTGGTTCCCCATCTGTATAATGGGACAATACCTCCACGGCATAGGGCTGTTCTAAAGATCCAGAGAGATGGTCCATGGAAGGATCCATGCCCAGCAAGATTTCAAGTAATGGTGGCTATGTCCATTCGTTCCTCTCTGGGATGGAGCAATGACAATAGTCATCTCCAGGAAACTTACTGAATCCCTGCTGAATCACTTGTGCACCACTGTAGAATATGCCCTCTCCCTGACCTGCCTCCTGTCCCACGCATCCTCACCCCCATGTCACCCCTACACTGTTCACAGTGTTGAAGCTGCAAGGGCCCTCAGAGATCATTAAGTCCCATCATGCTGCAGAGCAGCTCACAGAGGTCAAGAAACTGCCAAGGTCACTGAGCGAGAAGGAGAGCCCAAGTCTGTTGACCCCCGCCCAGTGTCTTCTCCACGTGCCTGTCACTGGGCAAGGCTGCTTAGCTCAGCCAAGCGGGGTACCGGCTAGACAAGGAAGCTGCTTATGAACCTTCATTGCAAATGTGGAGCATGGCCCCAGGAAGTGCTGGGCAACCTGAGCCAGCAAGGATGCCTGCTGCCCAGCCTCTAGGGGTAGGTTTCCATGGAGATGCAGCAAACTCTTTCCCTGGCACCCTATAGATGAGACCACAGTCAGCCTCTTCCCACAAGCCTCCAGTGTGGCCCATGCACAAGGTCCCCTCCATCTGGCAGTCAAGGCTCTCCTACCTCTGGAAACTCACCCCTCCACCACATCCCAACCAACCTCCTAATCACCCTTACACCACCCTGCAGTTAGCTCTGCTGGAATGGCCTTCCTCACGAGCTTCTTCCGGTCCCCACTGCCAGTTCTGACACATTAATTCTGGAACAAGTTCCATGACCCCCTCCCCTCCAACACCTCCAACTAGTTGTTTCCCCCCAGCACCTGCCTGTTAACCTGACACACCTCTGGCGGCGAATCAACTGCACTATAATTCCTTGTGTGTCCTCTCCCCACCGTTCTGAAGCCCCAGGAGGACAGGGGCCCTGCCTCTCATTTCTACCCCTTGCACCCAAGAGTGGCTGGCATTGCAATTCCTGCGTGCTCGAGAACTATTTCCTGCCCGAATGAACAACTAGCACAGTCACATATGCATCTCTTGCACCTTCTGCTTTTAGGCAATCAAGATAGATAATGGCTAAGAGCCTTGGAACCTGGGTTCTAATCCCAGTTTGGCCATTTACCAGTCTGACACTGGGAAAGTCACTTAGGTGGGCAGCTGCAGGTTGCTCACCCATTAATTAGTAATGATGATCCAACTACCTCACAAGGGTTACCAAGAGGATCAAACAGGACCTATAAAGTGACCGGTAGCTGTTAGCATCTCCTCGGTGATTATTTCCTTGGCCATGTCTCTTCCTCCCAGAACAAGGGTCTTTATCATCTGCCTCCTTTCTCAGCCAAAATTCTGTCTCCCCCAGCAAGTATCATCTAAATAGCCAGCCTAGTGCTCCTTTGTTCTCCCACTTTCACATGTGTGCAGCAACCTCACCCCACAGCCCCAGTAAGGCCAAGAGCCTGTGTGTTCGTCCCACCTTCCCGACCAGATTGCCCAGTTGCAGAGAGAAGGCCTGTTTTGCATGCTCTGTGTTCCTAAAAGCACCCAGCCTAGGGTTTCTGTATAACACAGCCTATAGCATTTAGTTTCCAAAGCATTCATACTCATTTGATTCTCACTGTCCAAGGCAGGTACTATCATCACCCCCATTTTACAGATGAAGTAACTGAGGCTCACAGAGGTTAAGCACTTGCTCAAGGTGCCTCAGTAATAAGTAGTGCAGCTAAGGTTCAAGCTCTGGCGGACTCCAGATCCTGTGTGCTCTCCCATCTCTTCTGTCACCTCCTTCCTCTAGTTGATGCAAGGGAGCCTGCTGGGGTCACCCCTGCCTGCTGCCCAAGTGGGCATGTCCACCTTGGCTCTGGTGCCTCAGCAGCTTCCTATCCCAGCTCCATGTTATTTTCCAGAAAACCCACAGAAGCGGCTTCGGAAAGGACCCCAAACTCGGTCGCATTTGGATTTTTTTTTTTTAAGATTTTATTTATTTATTTGACAGAGAGAGATCACAAGTAGGCAGAGAGGCAGGTAGAGAGAGAGGGGGAAGCAGGCTCCCCACAGAGCAGAAAGCCCAATGCGGGGTTCGATCCCAGGACCCTGGGATCATGACCTGAGCCGAAGGCAAAGGCTTTAACCCACTGAGCCACCCAGGTGCCCCTCGTATTTGCATTTGTTAAACCACAGTTTCTGGCCACACACTCATGGCCTCCTCCTCTGGGAACACTGCTGCATGGTTCTGACCTCCCATGCTTCCTCACTCACATGTCACCCCTACACTGTTCACAGTGTTGAAGCTGCAAGGGCCCTCAGAGATCATTAAGTCCCATCAAGCTGCAGAGCAGCTCACAGAGGTCAAGAAATTCCCAAGGTCACTGAGTGAGGAGCAGAGCCCAAACCTGTCTGGTAAAGCAGAAGGGAAAACCTACTCTAGCTACCTACTCTGTCCCTAGGCTCTGTGACATGGAGAGAAATAAAAATTCACTTCCAAGGGCATTCCAGGACCACTGGCTTTGGGCCTTGGGCCAACTAGCAATGTTGGCCCTATGGTTTGTGCCAAACTAACATTTGGGGTGGGCTTTCCCCACACATCACCTCACAGCCACCAAGCTGTGGATGGTTGGTGTCCCCATCTAACCAGTGAGGAAACTGGACCTAAGTCAAGACATTCTGAGCCCCCAAGCTGTGCTTTGAGGGTTCCCCTTCTGAGCTAGTTGCCCACTGGAATCCCCTGAGGGGCTGCATTAACAACACCAAACCGAGGAAATCAGTTCACCAGGAGTGAGGGTCCAGTGTTGGTTTTGTAAAGTAAGCTCTCCAAGGAAGCTGAAGCAGACGGCACCATGTTTGGGAAACCAGTGCTGAAGAGGACGCCGGCGTCTGACAGACACACGTTAGAATCCCATTCTGCCCTGAGCTAGCTGTATTGCCCTTGGTGAGGTACTCACCTCTCTGAGACTTGGCCCTTGGTCTGCAAAACGGGAATATTACTGTGGTAAGGTTCTAGGAGCCCTCAAGTAACCTCTTCTTTCTATAAAATGCGCATGACAGCAGACCCTCCCTCACAGGTGGCTGCATGGGTTAAATGGTAAACACATGCCCAGCACTCAGACAGGAGTCTTCATGTTTTCAAGGTGCCCAGTAACCACCAGCTGCCATTGTTGTTACTACACCACTGACAACAGTCAGCCTGCATATAACACGATCCTGTTTACAAAGCGCTCTCACGTTGTGGGCAAAGGCTCAGAGAGCCAGGGAGGTACTGGAGCTGGTGCCTACTGGCCCATGACAGCCCAGGAATTGTGTGAGCCGGCTGATAAAGGGAGCCACATTAACTATATTATTTTAATATTAAAATTAAATTTTATAAACTGATATTGAAATAAGTCAGATGAAAAACAATACTTAAAACTCATTGCTTCCTAATTTTTTAAATCGTATTCTAGTATTCTCTGTGTTTTGGAGGTGATCTCTGTCCCTTATCTCTGAATTGGGGAAATCCTAAATAAGGCTATGCTACTGTTCCCCTCTTCCAAACTCTGGTCAGTGGCACGTTGATACCTTGAAATTGTGGGCCGGGGTGGGGGGGATATTGACACCATGGAAAGTGGCAGACACTACAGATCAGAACCTGATTTATTATCTTTTTGATTCTAGACTTAAGACGTGCTGGAGGGGCACCTGGGTGGCTCAGTGGGTTAAAGCCTCTGCCTTAGGCTCAGGTCATGATCCCAGGGTCCTGGGATCGAGCCCCGCATCGGGCTCTCTGCTTGGCGGGGAGCCTGCTTCCCCCCCCCCCCCACCTCTGCCTGCCTCTCTGCCTACTTGTGATCTCTGTCTGTCAAATAAATAAATAAAAATCTTAAAAAAAAAAAAAAAAAAAGACGTGCTGGAGAAGATCACTTAATAATGTAGCTGAAACTTAAAAGGGTGCCGTGTATGTAGCTGTTGTTTTGTGAATAGCATAGAAACAGAGGACATATTTTTTTAGTATTCAGAAACTATTATCTAATCCAGCCAAGAAGTCATTCCAGTCATTGACAAATAAGCAAAGTTCTAAAACATGTCTTCATTGTTTCATTTTCACCCTACTTGTTAAATTTTGTAGGCAAAAATATCAACCAACATTCTGGTCAGAATTACACTCGAGTGTCAACTGCATCCCTAGGTTGGCTCTTGATACAAGAGTTTGGCAGAACCCAAAGGAAATGTTGTATGAGAAAATTGGCTCTCTGGGATTTACCAAAGAAAATATCATATATTTTTATTGTTTGTAGGTTGTGTTACAAACCTTTACATCATAAAATTCATGATGTGTGTGTGTGTGTGTGTGTGTGTGTGTGTCCATACACTTGATTTCTGGAGATCTGGCTGTTACCAGAATACTACTGCACAGAACCTCAGGCTAGGAGATGCTCAACCCCCAATCTTCTCCTCTTTCTACCATGCAGCCCCCTGCTGTATCTCTTAAGAGTCACCTGGTTGGCTTAATGCTTCCTTTTGCAAAGTATCTGTATTTCAACTCTTTCATTTTCTGTTTTCTTTCTTTCTTTCTTTCTTTTTTTTTTTTTTAAGATTTTATTTATTTATTTGACAGAGAGAGACACATTGAGAGAGGGAACACAAGCAGGGGGAGTGAGAGAGGGAGAAGCAGGCCTCCCGCCAAGCAGGGAGCCTAATGCAGGGCTCGATCCCAGGACCCCAGGATCACAACTAGAGCCAAAGGCAGATGCCTAAGGACTGAGCCACCCAGGCACCCCTCATTTTTGTTTTCTTAAAGGTTTTTTTTTTTTTTTTTTTAAGTAATCTCTACCCCCAACGTAGGGCTCCAACTCACAAGCCTGATGTCAAGAGCTGCACGCTCCACCAGCTGAGCCAGCCAGGTGCCCCTCAACTCTTAATTATGCCTCTCCGTAGCTTACTATTTGCCACATTTTGTACTTTCCCTCCACTATTTAGAAGTTCAGTTTCCTCAGTTCACTCCTTCCGGGGTTACCCTAAGGGGGCCTGGCAAGAGTGGAAAATGCAGCCAGCATTTTTTTCTAGGGCTCTAGGCTCAGTCTGATGCATGGGGTTGCGATGAAGGGGCCCAAGAGGTACATTCTGGGGCTGGGGCACAAGCTAAGGTTGGCATCTGAGGAACAGGAAACAAGGTCTGCCCCTCAAAATGCACCGAGAAGGTAAGGCAATCAGAAAAGACTTGTATAAAAGTTCCTACAGCAAAGTAAAATACTTTAGAGCACATGTGGGCTCCTCGGGTTAAAATGTAAAGTAGAAAAAAACATAAGAGAAAATTGTAAAAGTAGTACAGTTACAAGCATCCTAAAATGAACACATACACACACCTGTTCAAAAAGCTGGAGAAAATAGACCAATTGTTAACAATGGTTGTTTTGGAGTAGAAAGTCTATGGGTAACTTCTTTGCAAGTTTCTGTGTCTTCTATGAGCTACTACTTTTTATGACAGCATAAAAGACCATCCTTCCGTTAAAAAATGCTAAGGGGTACCTTTGGGTCATCCCTTTCCCATGTTCTTGTCATTACTGGCCTACTCTCTCCCAGCTATCCTGTCTGCACTGCCAGAATTTTCTTTCAAAATCAGAAATAAAATCATGTGCATCCATTCATGAAAGGTCTTCTACCAATTATTAATTTTCTTAAGTGTGATAATGGTAGTAGGTTGGTAGGTACCTGACCTGAATCTTGGGAGATGCCTATAGAAATACTGAGAGTGAAATGTCAGGATGGCTAGAATTTTCTTTCAAATTATACCAACGTTTTTAAAAATCACATATATTTTTTATTTTAATTTTTATTTAAAATGTTTTTAATTTTAAAAGTATATATGTACTATGTGTACATGTCTGTGTGTAGATATACATATATAAAAATACTTTTATATAAATATACATTTTTCTTTTTTATTTTATTTATTTATTTATTTATTTTTTGAAGATTTTTATTTATTTATTTGACAGACAGAGATCACAAGTAGGCAGAGAGGCAGGCAGAGAGAGAGAGGAGGAAGCAGGCTCCCCGCTGAGCAGAGAGCCTGATGTGGGGCTCGACCCCAGGACCCTGGGATCATGACCTGAGCCGAAGGCAGAGGCTTTAACCCACTGAGCCACCCAGGCACCCCACATTTTTCTTTTTTAAAGAGAGAAGGAGGCAAAGCAAATGTGCCTCCATGTCGAATCTAGGGGGAAGGTGTAATGGTGGCCATTGTATTCTTCCAATTTTTCTGATATGTTTTCATAATAAAATTTTTTTTTTAAGATTTTATTTATTTATTTGACAGACAGAGATCACAAGCAGGCAGAGAGAGAGAGAGAGAGGGAAGCAGGCTTCCTGCTGAGCAGAGAGCCCATGCGGGACTCGATCCCAGGACCCCGAGATCATGACCTGAGCCGAAGGCAGCGGCTTAACCCACTGAGCCACCCAGGCGCCCTTCATAATAAAAAATTTTGAGGGAAAAAGCCTTCCGTGGTCTGCTTTGACAGACCGTGGTCTGGCCTGCACCTTCACAATCTCACTGTACTCAATCCCGACGGTGAAATCTCTGCCATGACTCACCTTTGCTTCATGCTGCCAGGTTTTGGTATGGAAACAGCCTCCTTCTTATAAGTTCTACTTTCAAATGCATGCACATTTTATAGCAACTAATAAAATATACATTTTTTAAAATATGAGGAATAACTTATTAGAAATAAACAACGTAACCAGATGAGAAATTAACTGTGTGAAGGAGAAATGCATGGCATGGTACAGACCTTTGGATTGATAATATGTCAGAGGCATGGCCCAAGGAAGTAAGAAATTTATGCTGTTCAGAATCTGGGGAAAGAAAAGCTCGTGGCACCCAGCTTGGCTTAGTGTTTCCTCATTGGCTGCGTTCAAGCCCCAGCTCTGTCTCTTAATATCTGTGTGATCCTGGACAAGTTATTTAACCTCTCTGAATCTCAATTGCCTTGTGTGTAAAAAAAGGACAATACTTTGTACCTCCACGCATGGCCATAAGGATCAAATGAGAGAACAAATGTATAAGCATGCTATATTCTAGAAAGTGCCATAAACATTCAAAATATTATTAGTATCATTCCTATGAAAGCTTGACGAGCAGACCCCATCATGTCACAAACGTAAAAAATAGCTCAAAGGATGATCAGAGCATTGAGGAATTTGGATTTTGGGTACTTTGTTTACAAATTCAAAATTCACTTCTTAATGCTATTTATATAAACCAAAAGCCCCATGAGAGTTCTAGGTTCCTGGCTTGCATATAATTTCATTCAGTCCTCATGGCGTGTTCTTTTTGCTGAAAATACCAGTCAGACCTGAAGATGACCCTCCATTTTTGAATTCTCCAGCTGGTTTGGGGTGTAGGGGAGACACACCCATACTCAGAAGGTAAACTCCCAAATCTAAAATAAACACAAAACCACACAAACCTGCCCTCTACAAGACCTTCATTTGTGCTGGGATGGCATGCCAGGGTGAGGTTTCCGGGCAGTACTGAGGGTAAGCCACCATGCAGACGCCATGTCTGAAGGCATACCAGGTGCTAGGTGGTACTGAGGGGCAGTCAGCCCTAGGGTTCCTTTCATCCAGGCAAACACAGGGCAACATCATCTACCTTCACCACCTACAACCACCCACATCAGTGGGCCTTTCTGGGGTATATTTACAACACACACTGGCATGGTATTCCCTCTGCTGAGTCAGAACACTTACCCCCTGGAAGTGAGATTTTGCTGGCGAGAATCATGGTTAGCTTTCATTTCAGGTGGCCTCCCCACTGAGTCCCACCATGTCCATCTCCTAGTAGACAGTGGGCCCTTGGAAAGCAGGTGCCCTATTGCACTGATGTTTGACACTCTATTCCTGGGCATATGAAAGTCCCTCAATAAATGTTCACATCATGGGACTAAAACCTGCCTGTAGCCTCTCTTGCATTTTCCAGGTGACATGAAAGGGCCATGACACATCTGGTCTTACCAAGGCATTCATCCCTTTGTTTACTCATTCATTCTTCATGTGTCAGCGACGGTGCTAGATATGAGCAGCAGAAAGTGAGTGAGAACGACAGATACTCCCAGCAGAAGGCTGTACAAAGGGCAACAGAATCAGAGAGGCAGGTTCATTCTAAGTTATGGTTTGGGAGGTTGCAGGGATGGGAAAGGCTTCCCAGAGGAAGTGGTGTTTCTGCTGGGCCTAGAAGGGCAAGCAGGAAGGAAGTCTATGGCCAGAGAAAAGGAGGAGCAGCAGCTTCCTGGATGGGAACAGCATGAACAAAGGAGGAGAGAGGCCAGAATAGGGATCTGTCATCTTGCTGCCTGGGGCTAGAGTTTTGGAGGGGGTGGGGGGGTGGGGAAGGTGGATGAGGTCAGAATCAGACCTGAATGTCATGCTGACAATGGGTTCATTTATCCTACAGATGACAAGGACCGACCCATTACAAATTTCTGGGCAGCAGCCTGCCTTGATCTGTTTTCCCAAGACTGCTTATCATATGGTAATTGGTACATTTATTGTTCTCTGCCACAGGGCTGGGAGCATGTCAGCTTTGACATGGGGCCGGGAATGGGGCCTCACCTCTCTAGCCTCTCTAGCACCGTGACTGAACAGGAGGAGCTAATTGGCTAGCAGTCCCAGGAGAAGCCATTTGTATTCCAGAGGCCATCGAGCTGCCCCTCCTCCATCACCTGCCCCTTCAAGCTGGAAGGTGAGTGTGGAGAACAGGTCACAGGTAGGGGCCTGGAGACAACAGGGTGGCTGTGTTCGTGGGACCACAAGACTAGCCTGACTCACTTGGTGAGGAGTAAGAGAATACAAGTGTTGAGGAAAGCAGAGGCACCTCAAAGAGAATGAAAATCAGGAAGAAAAATATATCCGTGAAAAATGATTTTTAGATGGTGGGAAACAACATGGAACCACCCCCCACCCCACCCCAAGCTACCAGCTGGACTTTCTACATCATCCCCTCTAGCTGGTGGAAAGTTCCAGCCAGGGGCATGCATACCCACATTCTGGCTCCAGGGATGTCTACCCCATCATGAGGTAACAAAGCTACTCATCACTTCCTGGAGTTGCTCAGCTGGGCCTGGGCCAAGGGACCACGGATGGGGGCCAAGGGGCCAAGGGACCATGGCGTCTGCACAGCTCTAAGGACAGGAGGCCAAGATAGGGGTTAGCAGCAGTCTCGCCCTGCGCACATCTGAGGCAACCCAGACTGTCTCTAGGTGGTGGAAAGCAGCCAGACTGAGCCCAGGAGCCAGACATGCCCCAGCAGCCATCAATCTCAGCTCTCTGCTGGGCAGTTGAGAACTGCATTAGCAGGCCTGTTTTCCTAGTCTGATGGGCCCGAAATCCTGTAACAAGAGTTGTGTTTTCTTTTCCTCTCTGCTGGGAGGGGAAATAACAATGGCAGGTACTATTACAGAGTGCTACCGGGGAGTCGGCTTTAACCCCTGCGGCAACTGTGCCAGGTGGGAATTATTGCCTGCGTTGAAGCTGAATGACTGAGGCTCAGGGGTATCCTGGTATCCAGCAGAATGAAGACCAAACCCCGGCCTGGCCGCCTCCAAGCCAACACTCCCCTCCCCACAGCAGCCACACAAGCAAGTTAAAGACTTTTCTTTTCTTCTTCTTCCTCTTCTCCTTCTTCCTCTTCTCCTTCCTCTTCTTCTTCTTTTATTTATTTATTTGACAGAGAGAGAGAGAGAGACAGTGAGCGAGGGAACACAAGCAGGGGGAGTGGGAGAGGGAGAAGCAGGCTTTCCACTAAGCAGGGAGCCCCATGTGGGGGATCATGACCTGAGCCGAAGGCAGATGCTTGATGACTGAGCCACCCAGGAGCCCTGCACACAAGCAAGTTAAACAGCATGAAGGGGCTACTGTCATGGTACCTATGGGATTACAACTCCTCCTACCTCTACCAGACCTGGTAGAGAAAAGACAAAGAGTGAGGCCAGGCTCCTGGAAGCAGTAAAGACACAGAAAACAACAAGTTAACTGTCCTCAGTACTGTCAGGAGGGAGACACAAGAGCAATCCAGGTAGATGGTTTCCCACTCAGAGTGTTACCACTCTGAAGGCCAAAGGCCCGCTCAGGCCACACCCTCACCAGATTAGGGCACTAGCCTCCCAGCTAGGCCCCCAGCCTCCAGTTGTCCCCATTCTATCCAACCTTTCAGCCAGAGAGAGATCCTTCTGAAACACACATCTGCTCACCTCACCTCCATGTTCCCCCCCACCCCACTCCCTACTCTGTATCCCTCAGGGTAAAGTTCAACCTCTTTGGTTTAGCTCTCACACCCTTGTGTCTGCCTTCTGCTCTCCTCCTGGCTTGTTCATTCAGTCATTCA